>NC_135879.1:218209673-218546540 GCF_964194155.1 Cetorhinus maximus
ATGGACAACCAACTGCGATCAGCCCCTGACCACGATTTCATGCTGGCTGGCCAGTTAACAGCCAGCCAGCGTGAAACGCGCGCTGAAATGCTCAGCGCTTCTGGGGTGGGGGCGGGAGGAGGCCGGGCGATGATGTTTCCACAGGCGTGGATGAGTGCTGCGAGAGAGCTCCCTGAAGGCAGAGAGCTGCCTCAGGGAGCTGTAGACCTGAAAACCATGAAATAAAGTTTTGAGAATCAGGAAAAAAATGTCCAAGCATCACAATCAGGCACCTGAACTTATAGATGATAAAATTGCTGTCCACAGATTCTTAGTTTTATTTTGTTTAATTACGGAAACCTGATCCTGCCTTTGGACGAGGTTTGATGAAAAATGCAAAGTCCACCTGGCCGATTCGCCTATCCTCCAACCATAAGGTTGGAAGGGCCACAAAAACTTGGAGACAATTGCGGCCACTAATGGGTTTAATTGCCCTTTTAATTGTTGGCGGGTGTGCTTCTGACTTTTGCGCACGCCCGCCGAGCAAAATATCGCATGAGCGCGGGATGACGTCGGGATACTCGCCTGACATCTTCTCGCACAATTTCACGCCCGATCAGGTCAGGTGTGCACCTGCCTGTGGGATGTAAAATTCTCCCCCTAACATCCAAGACAGAAAGGTACAATCACAGAACATGGTGGCAGCGATGGAGACATCGATGTACAAGACATCAGTGTTAACCAAGGAACGACAGAGCGAAGAAGCATTTGAAATTAGCTCAAGAAATTTTGGTGGTAAAAAGAGACACACTGGAGAGGGGTTTCATTATTGATTCCATTATTAAGGTCTTTGACCGGTTAGCCTAACATCAGTAGTAGGGAGAATGCTGGAGTCTATTGTAAAGGATGTGATAACAGGACACTTAGAAAATATCAACAGGATCAGACAAAGTCAACATGGATTTATGGAAAGGGAAATCATGTTTGGCAAACCTGCTGGAGATTTTTGAGGATGAAACTCGCAGAATAGATAAGGGAGAACCAGTGAATGTGGTGTATTTGGGTTTTCAAAAAGTTTTTGATAAAGTCCCATATAAAAGGTTGGTGCATAAAATTTGGGGCAATATATTGACGGGGATTGAGAATTGGTGAGCAGACCAGAGAGTAGGAATAAATGGGTCATTTTTTAGTGTGGCAGGGATCAGTACTTGGGGCCCAGCTATTCACAATAAATATCAGTGATTTGGATGAGGGAACCAAACGTAATATTTCCAAGTTTACTGACGACATGAAACTTAGTGAGAATGTGAACGATGAGGAGGATGTTAAGAGGCTTCAAGGCGATTTGGACAGGTTGAGTGAGTGGGCAAATACATGGCAGATGCAGTGTAATGTGGATAAGTGTGAAGTTATCCACTTCAGTAGGAAAAACAGAATGGCAGCGTATTATTTAAATAGTGATAGATTGGGAAATTTTGATGTACAAAGGGACCTGGGTGTCCTTGTATACCAATCACTGAAAGCAAGCTTGCAGGTGCAGCAAGCAGTTAAGAAGGTAAATTGTATGTTGGCCTTCATTGCGATAGAACTTGAGTACAAGAGCAAGGATGTCTTATTGCAGCTGTACAGGACCTTGTTGAGACTACACCTGGAGTATTGTGTGCAGTTTTGGTTTCCTTACCTAAGAAAGGATATACTTGCCATATAGGGAGTGCAGCAAAGTTTGACCAGCCTAATTCCTGGGATGGCAGGACTGTCATATGAGGAGAGATTGGGTCGACTAGGCCTGTATTTACTGGAGTTTAGAAGAATGAGAGGGAGTCTCATTGAAATGTATAAAATTCTGACAAGGATGGACAAACTGGATGCAGGGATGATATTTCCTCTGGCTGGGAGTTGTGGTACAAGGGGTCACAGTCTCAGGTTTCAGGGTAAGCCATTTAGGACTGAGATGAGGAGAAGCTTCTGCACTCAGAGGGTGGTGAACCTATGGAATTCTCTACCACAGAAGGCTGTGGAGGCCAAGTCACTGAATAAATTTAAGAAAGAAAGAAATAGATTTCTGGACTCTAAAGGCATCAAGGGGTATGGGGAGAGTGCGGGAGTACAGTGTTGAGATAGTGGTTCAGCCATGATCATATTGAATGGTGGAGCAGGCTCAAAGGGCCGAATGACCTATTCCTGCTCCTATTTTTGATGTTTCTATGTTCATATTATTAAAGACTTGGAGGGCACTTGGAAAAATTCAGGGTAATCAGGCAGATTCAGCATGCTTTGGTGAATGGGAAACCATGTTTAACCAATTTATTGGAGTTCTTTGAAAAAGTAACAGATATTGTGAATAAAAGGGAACCGGTAGATGTACTCTATTTGGATTTCCAGAAGGCATTTGATAAGATGCCACATGAAAGGTTATTGTGAAAAATAAGAGCTCATGATGTAATGGGTAACATATTGGCATGGATGGAAGATTGGCTAGCTAACAGGAAACAAGAGGGTTGGCATAATTGGGTCTTTTTCTGGTTGGCAAGATGTAACGAGTGGTGCACCACAGGGATTAGAGCTGGGGCCTCAACTTTTTACAATTTATATAAATGGCTTGAATGAAAGGACCATAGGTATGGTTACTAAATTTGTTGATGACACAAAGATAGGTAGGATGGTAAGATGTGAAGAGGACAGAAGGAGGCTACAAAAGGATATAGATAGGTTAAGCAAGTGGGTAAAGTTCTGGCAAATTGAGTATTATGTGGGAAAGTGTGAAATTGTGCATTTTGGCAGGAAAAATAAAAAATAAGCATATTATCTAAATAGTTAGAGATCGCGGAGCTCTGAGATGCACAGGGAAATGTGGTCCTAGTGCATGAATCGCAAAAGGCTAGTATGTAGGTACAGCAGGTACAGCGAGTAATAAGGAAAGCTAACAGAATGTTTGGTAGTACAAAACTTGAGTACTGCTGAAAAAAGAGACATGTCTAAGCTTTTTGTCTTACACTCATCATTCGAAATTTAAATCTGGCAGCTTGACCCTGAAGAATGACTCAGTGAATTGCTGTCACTTATTTTGTTTAGCTGAAACAGGCACAAAGTATATACATGTTCTTTCTGTCTGCAAAGAATAGGGCCTGTGTATTAATATACTGGAAGCTACAATTTCAAACAATGCTTGGCAGTTAACTGTCATTCACCATCACTAGTGCATTCTCCATGGCAACGCCGCTTGCCAACCAACCAATGCCCTCTTCACATACAGTATAAATTGTTGTGCAATTGGTATTCTTATGAAGAGTCCTGATGAGTGCAACACAAAAAATTTAGACATGTCTCTTTTTTCAGCAATACAGAATGTATCGTGAATGGAATTGAATACAAAACGAGAGAATACAATACAGGGCATTGGTGAGATTACATCTGGAGTACTGTCTACAGTATTGGTCTCCTTATTTAAGGAAGGATGTAAATACATTGGAAGCAGTTCAGAGAAGGTTTACTAAATTAATATCTGGATTGTGCGGGTTGCCTTATGAGGAAAGGTTGGACAGGTTAGGCTTGTATTTGCTGGAGTTTAGAAGAATTAGCGGCGACTTGATTGAAACCTTTAAGATCCTGAGGGATCTTGACAGGGTGGATGTGGATAGGGTGATTCCTCTTGTGGGAGAATCTAGAACTAGGAGCCATTGTTTAAACATAAGACAGAGATGAGGAGAAATTTTTTCCTTCCGAGGGTCGTGAGTCTTTGGAACTCTCTCCCTCAAAATGCAGTGGAAGCAGAACCTTTGAAAGGCTATCAGGGGTAGGCAGGAATGTGGAGTTGAGGTTACAATCAGAACAGCCATGATCTCATTGAATGGCAGAGCAGACGCGAAGGGCCGAGTGGCCTACTCCTGCTCCTAATTCATATGTTTGTATTTTAACCAGCACTCACAATGACCTGGGGAATCAATTGAATTATTCCTAACTGACCTATGTCGCCCAGCTAGTTCCTGCAGATACGGGCGCTGGAGGACGAGCTAACCCGTGATCGTTTAGTTGTGGATTATTGGGATGAGAAACTCTTCAACTTTCTGCAGACCAGAGATGAGCTTACATTGCATCAATGGTCCAGTATGCGAGACAGGCCTAGCTTAGTGCGATGAAACTCAAAACGCAAATACTTACCTTGATTTAACGCCTCCGTTCATGAACTACAGTTCCCGGTGGGTCTCGGGACTTCTCCGCTTTTGACAGCCCAAAAAGGGCCACCCATGCACAGCTCGGGTATTTTTTCATTGTTCGGGCCTTCTGCGCATGCTCCAGCCAGTAAATGGCCGCACATGCACAGTTTATTCATTTTCACGTCTTTAGGCTGGGAACCGGCGCTGCGCGCTTGTGCAAATGAAAAGAAGAACAAATGGCATGAAAAGCAGATAGGGTGACCTGAAACAGAGCGCCGTTAGGGAGAAGGTGTCCCAGGGAGCAGGACATGGGGAGGGGGACAGGGAAAAGGTCCCAAATCAAGAAGCAGGTCCCAAACCAGGGAGTGGGTCAGAAAGAGGTCCCAGAAGAAGGTCCCAAGCAGGGTCAAAGATAGGGATCAGAGATAGATCCCATTGACTCAGGATAGGTGGCAGGAGTAGAGAAAAAGGTTTCAAGTTAAAGAAAGCTGCGGGGCGCAGACTTGATGTGAAGAGGGCTTGAGAGAAGCCCTGAAGATCTGAGGAAGCATTCGAAGGTTGGTGACTTCTTACTATGGGCCTTTTGGAGCAGTGGTGTTCTGCTTGGCCCGACCAAAGACCTGAAATTGTGCTTGGAAAGTGAAGCATAAATGTACTCAGAGATCCAGGGGAAAGGAATCTTGGAAGCTGAGATTAAAACACTTGCAGTGGATCCTTTTGAAGCCTTCTGAGTGGGAGCGACATTTAGAGAGAATTCCAAGGCAAGTCCCTCATATGTGGAAATTGGAAACCCTCGTGAGAAAGAAAAAAGTTTCAGTGAGACAGGTTGGCTCACAAGGTGACAAATGTCTGGGTGGGTTGTTGAGAAATCCATGGAATCTGCTTTGGTCACATCTGTCATTTACTTTGGAGTGTGGTATATCTGACCACAGTTCACCTGTTATTTCACATGTACCTCATACTTACCCTGAATATTGGAGTATAAGATAGTTATTGTAAATAGTTTATCTGTCTGAATTTGTATATGTCTGTAAAGATATTGCTGGGGTAAAGGGATAGTGTGCTTTGAATCATTTTTTGTGTGTTGGTGTTGAGATCTTTCCAACATTTTTGCCTGGTGTAATATAGTGCATTTTTCTTGTTGAATTAGCTATTGTGTTAAAAGTTCATCAGCAGGCTCCTGTGAATTTGTTTAGTAACTTTCCTCCACAGCTTCTAAAAAAAACGTTAGGATCTATCAAGTCAGTTTCACTCTGGGGCCTGACTTGTCCAGTATTAACATCAGCTGGAATTGTAACATTAGAGCATTTAACAGGGCTATGATGCATGGCAACACTTGAGGCTTCACATGACTCCGTAGATTGGGTAGGCACACGGGCAATGGCCCCACCCATATGAAAGCCCACCAAACAAACCGAAAGGACTGGAAACTTCACGCAGGTAGCCATTTTGAGATGTTTGCGTTGTGGGCGTGAAAACCCACTATAGGTGCCAAGACTGCTCAGCAAGGGTTGCGGAATGCTTCCATGAGTGTGGCAAAACTGGACATTTCCAACGTTTCTGCAAATCCAGTATTTTGAATTGATGTTGCAGACCAGCAATTATTTAAGAAACACATTCCTGCCAGGAAATGGAAAGTCCAGGAAATGATGACCCTGTAGAGATCCTAGGAGAAGTAAATAATCTATATCCAGACTACTGGTCAGTTACAGTACAAGTTCAAGGCTTCGATGCTTCTTTTGAAATTGATACTGGAGCTGTTGTTAAGATATTAGCAGACAACCTCAACTGGTTTCAACTGATGACCCTTTATCCATCAGACATCAAGGAGGCACTGACCTTCCAATCAAAAGCAGGGTTATTGCTCCTCTTAGCTACACAGGGTGACAGATCATTGATTCTCTCTATGTTCTTCACAATCAATGTACATACTTATTGAGTGCTATCTTCTAGAAATCCTAGATAAACCAAATGATGTTTATCATTTGAATGACTCATTGTCCTTCATGTAAAAGTCTTCAACCTTTTATTTAGAAGCAGCAGAATTCCAGCCTTCAGAAGCTGAGGACATTTATACACTCAGCAGTAAGTCATAGAGACACCACCCACTAGACCCAAGGCAGACAAGAAATCTATCAGCTCTTCATGAAGTAAGACCAGAGGTGGAGGATACAGGAGGCACTGCAGCAGATGAGGCAAGTGGTGGCATTGTGGTATTATCACTGGACTAGTGTTCCAGAGACTCAGGGTAATGTTCTGATGACCTAGATTCAATCCCACCTTGGCAGATGGTGAAATTTGAATTCAATAAAAATCTGGAATTATAAGTCTGTTGATGACCATGAAACCATTGCCAATTGTCATAAAAATCCATCTGGTTCACTAATGCCCTTTAGGGAAGAGCATCTGCTCTCCTTACCTGGTCAGGCCTACATGTGACTCCAGAGCCACAGCAATGTGGTTCACAGAAGTGTTACAGTGCAGAGGGAGGCCATTTGGCCCATTGTGTCTGCACCAGCTCTCCAAATGAGCATTATGACTTAGTGCCATTCTCCTGCTTTTTCCTTGCACATTGTTTCTATTCAAATAATCATCAAATGCCCTCTTGATCGCCTCAATTGAACCGGCCTCCACCGCTTCCAGGCAGTGCATTGCAGACCCGAACCACTCGTTGTGTGAAAAAGTTTTTCTCACATCACATTTGCTTCTTTTGCAAATCACTTTAAATCTATGCCCTCTCATTCTCGATCCCTTGATGAGCGGGAACAGTTTCTCCTATCCAGCCCCCTCATGATTTTGAACACCTCAATCAAATCTCCTCTTAGCCTTCTCCTCTCCAAGGAGAACAGTCCCAACTTCTCCAATCTATCGTCATAACTCAAGTTTCACGTCCCTGGAACATTCTTATAAACCTCTTCTGCACGCTCCAATTCAATTACATCCTTCTTATTGTGGTTGACTCTTAAATGCCCTCTGAACAAGAGCAATTAGGGAAGGGCAATTAGGGATGGCCTAGCCAGTGACACCCACATCCCATGAACAAATAAAAAAAATGGTGACCATCCCATGAAGATCTGCTGGACCTGAACTGGCTTTTCCTAGAGAGTGATGAGGAAGAATTCCTAGTATTACTGAGTAACCTCCTGGATGTTGAGGTGCTAGAGAATGATTCATTCTTCTCATTGTTGGATGCACTTTAAGAAGTCTCTGTTGTCGAAGAATCAGCAATACGTTTAGTGAGTGAGTTAGAGCCCTAGAGGATCACACTGTTAAAGAGTTGGTACCTTCCCAGGGTGAAAGTCAATTGCCATCCAAACTTCAGTTCCAGCTGAAAGTCTTCTTCTCTTCAGAGCTGGAGGTCAGCATAGAAGTTGTGGCAGAATATTTAGCACTTCTGAAGCTGCAGAATCCCGTACAGCAATCTTGGCCCAGATTTGATTGTCTACAAGGAATTCCTCTCATTACAGAAGATGAGGCAGTCTTGTCTTCATATTCTCAGCAGTTCTTCCCATTGCCTATAGTGGAGCAACCCCATACTGAGAGAAGTGTGGCACTCTTACTTCTGCCTGCAGAAAGTGAGCGGTCTTCCCAAAAGATCATTGGGAAATCATCTCATCTTCTTTTCCTAACAGTCTTACAAGAAGTTGGTTGTTTTTCCCTTCTTCGTCTAAGTTCATTGAAATCTCAAATCATCAATGCCTTTTCAGTCTTTGATGCAGGAGTTGATGATACAGCTGTGACAGTCTCAGGTTTTCCACAGGTGCAGGGTGCCATCGACTGCACTCAAATGGCGCTGATCTCCGTGGTGACAAGCAGTCAACTCTCAACTGCAAGGGCTTCCACTCGCTGAATGTTCAGCTGGTGTGCGCATGATTCCCGGGAGCGTCCACAACTTCTACATCCTTAGAAGGTCTCAGATTCCTGACATCTTCCAGGATACAGAGAGGCTGCAGGGTTGCTCCTTGGGGACAAGGGCTGCCCTTAGAGGATGTGGCTGATGACGTTCATGCGGTAGCCTCAGACTGCAGCAGATTGACAGTATAACGAGGCTCATGCCGTGACCTGGACTTTGGTGGAGCAAACGATAGGCATTTCGAAAGTGAGGTTCCGGTGCTTCGACATGTCTGGTGGAGCATCGCAATACAGTCCCCAGGAGGTGTCGCGCATCATCGTCGCTTGCTGCACACTCCACAACCTGGCGCTGCAATGGGCAGAGGATCTGGCTGAGGAGGAGATGGAAGAGCTGCACGTCTCCTCCGATGAGGAGGACGTCGAAGGAGATGACGATGATGAGGTCCTCGAAGGTGAGGATGTTGGCGATGAGGCCACCGCACTGTCTAGACAAGGCAGACACGCTTGTGACGCCCTCATAGTCGAAAGATTCGTGGAGGAAGATGATGAGATGCAGTGAGAACAGTCCTGACATCCTTACATTGCATCTGTGAACATTTGACTCCTGTGTAGCTGATGGCAGTGCACATACCCTCAGTGCTCAGGCTCATGTCATGCAGATGCAGCGGAGGCCCTAATAGTCGCTAGATTCAAGGAGGATGATGATGACATGCAGTGGGGACACTCCATAGATCTTCACAGCCTCTGTGAATGTCTGACTCCTGTCTGGCCGAGGGCAGCTTGCTTGCACTCTGTGATCGGGTTCATATCATGGAGATACAGCCGTGAAACTTTTAATGCACCTGACCCCATCAGGAGATAGCGTCACCGGTCAGACGCTGAAGAGATGGAGGCCAGTCCCACCTCAAAGGTGCTGAGAGCAAACAGAGAGAATGACAGAACTCTGTGATGCCTGCCCACAACATTCTGGCAGCAAAGATAAGCACCATCGAGATGCAGGCATCACTAATGTGTCCAGTGAGCGTGAAGCTGGTCCGAAGGCTGCAAAAAGCACAGGGAAGAGGCCCTGGACTAAGACACCTGCCTTTATCTTGTGCAGAAACCAAGGTTTCACATCTGAGTGACACCAACCCTGTTAATCATAACAAGGAGCCTTGGGAAGGGGAAATTCTTGGGAGTTTATTTACAATCGTGAACATTATGTGCAAGTGATTAACATCCCTGCCCACGTGGTGCAACATCTCTTTAACCTGCTGCTACGTCTTGGTGCTCCCTCAACATCCACAGTGGAGATGGAGGCAGCCTGCTGAATGCTACACCCTGTCCTGATGACCTTGGTGGGCATTTTCTGGATGGCCGGGACCTGGAGGGCCCCGGACTGCTTTCAGGGTCCTGCTGTGTGGCAATGGCACACCCTCCTCGGCCTGTGGAGCTGGAGCTGCTGGGGTCACAGGAAGAGGAGATTCAGATGGGCCGGACACTCCCAGAGTCACCGGGGGTGGATGGCCCCAGGGTGTGCATCTGCTGATCCCTTCCCTATGGGTGCCTGATGGTCCCTGGCTGACTCCTTGAGGAGAGAGGGAAGCTGGAGTGAGATCGAGTTGCCCCACACCCCTCTTGCGTTGACACTGTCGGAGGCCAACTATGGCGTCAGTGATGGAGTTCAGTCCACGCAGCAGTGCAGGACCAACAATCTGGACCAAGGTCTCCATGGCAGCCACCATCCTACCAGTGTTGAACTCGGTGCATTGGCATGCCGGCGCTATCACCTCAGACTGAAGGCAGGCGGGCTCCTCCATCATGCCTTGAAATCTGAGGAGATCAGCAGACGTCCCTTCCTGATGTTCCCGAGCTTGCCTTTGCAGCTCCAGCAACTGAGGTATCACCAACTGTGGCATCACCAACTGAGGCTCATCATCTGACTTGGACTCAGTAGATTTCTGGCCTCCAGCAGCCGTCCGAGTGCCGGAAACCTGGGAAGTCCCTGTCTCCACCTGCTGTGGATCAGACAGTGCGATGCGCTCAACAGATTGTGACCGCAAAGCTATTCTAGAGCTAGGTCCCACCGACGTGTGCGTCTCTGTGCTGATGGAGGGTGTGGGTGATGGGTCTTCAATTAGGGTGTCATCAGATTCTTCTTTCAAGACGTCTTTGGGGCTTGAGTCAAGGACCTGGGTCGTGGGCCCCCTTGGCTGCTTCCCAGATGTGCCTGTCAAAGCAAGGAGAGATAATTAGTGTATGGCAGGGGACTATGAAACAGGGGAAGTGACTCACAGCATGGTTGTCTGATGGATGTTGCTGCATTGCTGGATCCTCACTTGGTTGAGCACCGTCAACCCCATAGGAATGGTCCAGATTATCGCCTGTCAGCTGGATGGCTCTATTTTCAAAGTCTGTGAGGACCTTGATGTCAGGGATTCCTCCATCAGTCTGCGACTTCTCCCTGTTGTTGTGTGGCAGCTTGTCCTGCATGAAGGCAGATGTAGAGAGTATAAGAAGGATGCCTACCAAGCCGGTTAAGAAGGATTTTTTTTACTTATTCATGTGATGACGGCATTGCTGGTCAGGCCAACATTTGACCATCCCTAATTTCCATTGTTCAGAAGGCATTTAAGAGTCAACCACATTGTGAGGGTCTGGAATCACATGTAGGCCAGACCAGGTAAGGACGGCAGATTTCCTTCCGTAAAGGACCTTAGTGAACCGGTTGGGTTTTTACGACAATCGACAACCGTTTCAGATTTTTATTGGATTCAATTCTGCTGTGGTGGGTTTTAAACCTGGGTCACCAGACCCTGGGGTCTCTGGATTACCAGTCCAATGACAATACCAGTACGCCACCACCTGGCATGTGTGGGTGGTGAGTGGTGCCATGGAGAGGTTGAGGACATGATCTGCAGGGCAGATGTGTGAGAGAGTGAATGGTGATCTCCTTTGAACTGGCAGTGAGTGAGATCCCTGTGGATGTGTGATGGGTTTGTGCATATGGGTTAAGACTGTTGAGAAGAGTGACTTACCCTGGTGAAATGGAAGGGATCATTCATCCTCTTTTGGCACTGGATGGCTGCTTTCTTTTGCAAGGCTGACCACTGCTGTCACTGCCTTCCACGTTGGCTTGGTAACCTTTCTTGCTGATCTTCACCCAGAGAGGGGGTAGAGGACTTCACAGTGGGACTCCACTGCATCTGGTAGGTGCACAAGGGAGGCTTTGCTAATTTTATGAGCAGCGTGTTTCCTCTCTTCGGCAGCCATGACTTTGCAGCAGTTTCCAATCCCTTGGAGAGTGCTCGCTCTGTGCAGTGGCACCCTTTAAATATGGCGCCTGGATTACTGATGGCCTGAGGTGACAGCAGGGTGGGGGAATCAGAGGCCACCCCATTGGTGATCCAGCATGTTTATTAATGAGGCAGGACATGCTGGGAATGGGATGATTTGGCGCGAAACCCACCGTTGCGGCCGGCGGGTAAAATGTCCTTTTTCCCTCCAGCTACCCCACTCTGTGCAAATCTGGGACAAATCTGCCCATAGTTTCATGTTGTTGTTAAAAAATAAGATAGCATATTTGAGGGGTAGATGTAGTAGATGGGATATGCTAATCTATGTGGGGGGTAGGATTAATAAGTTTGCGGATGACACAAAGATTGGCCGGATGGTTAACAGTGAGGTTGAGTGTCTTGGGCTACAGGAAGATATCGACTGGATGGTCAAATGGGCAGATAAGTGGCAGATGGAATTTAACCCTGAAAAGTGTGAGGTGATACATTTTGGAAGGAGTAATTTGACAAGGAAGTATTCAATGAATGGCATGACACTAGGAAGTTCTGAGGAACAAAGGGACATGGCGTGTGTGTCCATAGATCTCTGAAGGCAGAGAGGCATGTTAGTGGGGCAGTGAAAAAGGCATATGGGACACTTGCCTTTATCAATCGAGGCATAGATTACAAAAGTATGGAGGTCATGTTGGAGTTGTATAGAACCTTAGTGAGGCCACAGCTGGAGTACTGTGTGCAGTTCTGGTTGCCACATTATAGGAAGGATGTGATTGCACTGGATGGGGTGCAGAGGAGATTCACCAGGATGTTGCCTGGGATGAAACATTTAAGTTATGAAGAGAGGTTGGATAGACTTGGGTTGTTTTCGTTGGAGTAGAGAAGACTGAGGGGCGACCTGATCGAGGTGTACAAGATTATGAGGGGCATGGACAGGGTGGATAGGGAGCAGCTGTTCCCCTTAGTTGAAGGGTCAGTCACGAGGGGACACAAGTTCAAGATGAGGGGCAGGAGGTTTAGGGGGGATGTGAGGAAAAACCTTTTTACCCAGAGGGTGGTGACGGCCTGGAATGCACTGCCTGGGAGGGTGGTGGAGGCGGGTTGCCTCACATCCTTTAAAAAGTATCTGGTTGAGTACTTAGCACGTCATAACATTCAAGGCAATGGGCCAAGGGCTGGTAGATGGGATTAGGTAGGTAGGTCAGGTATTTCTCATGTGTCGGTGCAGACTCGATGGGCCGAAGGGCCTCTTCTGCACTGTGATTCTGTGATTCTGTGATGACGTAGATGATGATGTACCACTGACACTAGTCAGTCATGTGTTCGACTCGTGAGAGAGAGGTTGGAATCATGCGTAAGAGCTACATGCCTACTCTGTAACCTGCTTAGAAGTAAGACTCACAAACAAGTATTCAGCAGATACCAGTGTATGTCGACAGTCTGTCTAAGAACCAAGCCCCACGCTTCGAGTCCAAAATAGAAGGACCCAATCACCGAACATGATGGCAACTCAGAACACGGTGGCAACACAGAACAGATATGACTCTTGAAGATGCATTTACTGACCTCGACCACTCATGTGAGGTCATTTAACTTCTTGTGACACTGCATCTAGGCCCTCAGGGCCAGACTCCTGCCATTGACCTCACAATTATCTTCTCCCAATGGCTTCTAAGTGTGTGTCAGGAGGGCCTCCTGGACCCCTGTGAATATAAGACACTCTCCTACTTTCCACTTTCTTCACCAAAGCCTTCAATGCAGCATCGGAAACCCTTAAGACCTGCTCTCCCTTCTATAAAGACAAAAAACTGCGGATGCTGGAAATCCAAAACAAAAACAGCAACAGAAATACCTGGAAAAACTCAGCAGTTCTGGCAGCATCGGCGGAGAAGAGTACAGTTGACGTTTCGAGTCCTCATGACCCTTCAACAGAACTACTGTAGTTCTGTTGAAGGGTCATGAGGACTCAAAACATCAACTGTACTCTTCTCCGCCGATGCTGCCAGACCTGCTGAGTTTTTCCAGGTATTTCTGCTTCTGTTTTTGTTCTGCTCTCTCTTCTGTTGTGTCATTCTTCATTGTTTCCCACGTCAGATTCACTTCCAACACGATTGCCAGCACCTGCTCAAGCTAGTTTACAAGGTGCAGGCTAGTTTTAACAGGCACCATCAAATTACAATTTTGGGCCCTGCTGATGCAAGGAACAGGCAGTATGAAATTGGCACACTCCTGATTTGTGCATTGTAGGCTTTGGGCAGTCAGGAGATGAGCCACTCAACTGTTGAATTCCCAACCTCTGACCTGCTCTTATAGCCACATATGGCTGGTCCAGTTCAGTTTCTGGTTGATGGTGACCCCCCCAGGATGTTGATGGTGGGTGATTCAGCACTGGTAGTGCTGTGAATGTCAAGGGGAGATAGTTAGATTCTCTCTTGTTGGAGATGCTCATTGCCTGGCACTTGTGTGGCGCAAATGTTACTTCCGGATGTGGAATCTGTTTAAAAGAATACGTGCTACATGGATTAAAAACTTCATGTCATCTGGAGAAACCTCAACTTCCTAGTTTCTCCCCCTCTCAGAAATCCTGCTCCAGTAAATATCAGGGCCTATAGGTCTAAAGTTAGTCAATATAGTGAATTTAAAAAAGATAAATCAGTTTTCCTTTTTTCCCCGCACAAATGATTCCCTGCCATATTCTAGAAACGGCCATCTATTGGTATTAAAGATATGGTGTCATCAGCCATAATTCCACCAATTTAATCAAACACCTGAGCAATAACGCACAACTAAGCTCATATTAAACTCTCCCTTCCCCCACGCCCCTCACCTTGACATATAATAGGAATATCAAGACATGCTTAGCCTGCTCAGCCTGCCGGGGAATGAAACAAAATCTGCCCAAATCACTCTTCCAAATTGTCTTTCTTTTATTTTCCGGAAGTGATCTAAGTTCATGAAAGACAATCAGACGTTGAAATAAACTGACTGGAATTTCCCCTGAAATGTTAGCTTTTGAAAAAAAAACAATCAAATGATGAAACATCCAGTGAAGAGAAACACCGTCCATCATGAGAATGCAGCACTAAAAGAGTTCGAAGGATGCTCTGAAGGTCTTTGTGCTCTATCAACAGACAGGGCTATTCTTTCCTCACCATGAACTGGTTCACTCCCCAGCCTGATCAGCTGAATGAGCATGACAGCCAGAAACATCATGACAGCAGAAAGAGTAAGGCCTCAGCGCCAAGAAGAGATATTTTAAAAATAATATTGAGCATTACTTGACAAGCCAGTGGGATACAGTTTCCCTTCGACTAAGTGTTGCAGCTCTCAGCAGACACCTTCCTTCCGGAACAATCTGAATTCTGGAGAACGAAGCTCTTACTGCCTATTAGCCAATATTAATAAGGCCAAAAAACGATTAGACCCCAAGTTATTATTGTTCCAAACTGAATACCTTTCGCTGCTGAACTATTTGTGCTTTTTGTGTAAACATATTAAACTTATTTGCGACAACAGCACAACTTGCATTTTATAAAGCATCTTAGTGATACATCCCAAGGCACTTTGCAGGATTGTTATCAGACATAAGTTGACCTAACCACATAAGGAAATATTAGGGCAGGTGACCAAAGGTTAAGTCAAAGAGGTAGGTTTTAAGGACCGTCTTAAAAGAGTAGAGAGGGAAAGAGAGAGAAAAAGACAGAGTTTTAGTGAGGGAATTCCAAAGCTTAGAGCCCAAGCAGCTGAGGGCAAATTAGTGAGTGTAAGCTTGTGAGTGATCTGCTGTTTCTCAAGTTCTTTGTTAAATGAGTTAGCTTGGAAAATGCCACAGCTGGGAAGTAAGATGAACTCTCATGAACATGCTTTGATACTTGAGTCATAGGGTGTTAGGAGGTGTGTCCACAGTATATATCTGAATGATCTGGATGAAGGAATAGAGGGCTGAATTTTCACTGGTTCAGATGGCGAGCCCGCAACCATTCACTCCTGACCTGGCCAGTTCCATTGCGGGGATAGACATATCCTAGTCCTCCACAATTTTCATGGAGTAAGGCCAGCTTTTTAAGGAGTCATATTTCAAGGCACCTCAGAGGTGTCGTGAACCATAGTCTGCATGAGGGAACCTTTTGAAAGGTAAGTTAAAAAGGTCCTCCTCATGCTCCCCAGGCCAAGTCATGCCCCCCAATCACCCCTCCCCCCATCGCCCTAATGTCCGCCATACCAAGGCTGGCATTTCTATGCCCATTCACCCACTTTACACAGTATAGAAGCAAGGAACCCTATAGTAACAGTAGGATGTATAAAAAAAAGCTTTAAAAAACAGTCATTCACTGATAACTTTCCTCGTTCTTAAAAAAATCTCCCCTTTTCTACAGCCCAATAAATGTGTCAATCATCTAGACCCTTTAAAGTACCAATAGCAGAAACTGAAAGCACTTGAAACCTCTTTATCTTGTGTAAATAAACATTGTGAAATCGACAGCATATCTCAGCCCCAGAGAAAACATGGGGGGAATTACCTTGGCATGGAGAGCATGATGGGCCATAGTGGGTGAATGGGGAGCATAACTTGGCATTGGAGCATGAGGGACCATATAGTTTTTTGGGGGGCATACCTTGGCATGGGGCATGAAGAACCATTGGGGTGGTTGGGAGCATGAGGTGGCATGGATGGGGCATGGGGACTGTGTGGGAGGTAAGGGGGTGAGGGCTGGAAGGCCTTTCTTTTTATTATAACTGGGATGAAGTCCCACAGCTCGAAGGTGGGCCTTTTAAACAGCTCGCCTACACACCTGGCAGCCACTGTGGCTGCCTCTGAACATTTTCCTTGGTCAGCTACCACAACTGCAGCCTGCACCCACAGTCCCCCTACCCCCGTCCCCTCAAACCCAGCCACAATGAAAACCTTGTCCCGGCGGGCACTTTCTTCCAAGGCGGGCAGGCTGAACTGGGAGTTTCCCCAAATCCCACTACTAGCCTCAAGGATGAAAATTCAGCCCAGGGAGTTGTATATCCAAGTTTCTAGATGACACTGAGTTAAAAGGCACTTTAAGCTGTATGGATGGAAACAGAATGTCACAAAAGGCCACAAAGGACAGGTTACATGAATGGGAAAAAAAACTATGGCAGGTGGAGTTTAATATGGGGAGGAAGTGTGAGGTCATGCACTTTAATCTGAGAACAAAAAATCAGAATACTTCCTTAATGGATAAAGACAAGGAGCAGCAGGATTTAAGTGGGCATCACTGCAAGCTATTGCACAGGTACAAAAATGAATCAAAAAGGCTAATGGAGTGTTGTTCTTTGTTTCAAGGGGATTGAAATATGAAAATTTATTGCCCTTGTATGGGGTACATTGCAAATTCATCAGAATGATACGAGGATTTCACGGGTTAAATTACAAAGACAGGGTGCATAAACTTGGCCTGTATTTCCTTGAGTTTAGAAGGTTGAAGAATGACCCAATTAATGTATTTAGGATGATAAAGAGATTTTATAGGGTACATGGAGAGGAGAAATCCAGAATAGGACAAAATTTTAAAACTCTGGCTATGCAGTTCCTGGGTGAAATCAGAAAGCCTGAGGGTAGTGGATACTCCTATTTTCTGCTGTAGGGAAGGAAGGGAGGCTAGAAGGAGGAGGAGGCCAGGAGTGCGCATTCAGCCTGTAGGGGAGCCACCTTTGGGAGGACAGGCACAGGCACAAGGGGTGCAGGGCTAAGAGGTAGACCAAGGCGCAAGGGGCTGCGGAAGACGGCACTATCCTGCTGCCAGGATATACAGAAGGCGAAGCACCCACCTCAATATGTCTGAGGTGCAGTGCCGAAGGAGGCTCCGTCTGTCAAGGGAGACAGTCAACACTATCTGTCAAATGATTGGTCCAGAGATCTCAGCTAACTGTATGGGTGGACACCCAATGCCAGCAGCTCTAAAGGTCACAGCTGCCCTCAACTTCTCTGCCTCTGGCCCTTTCCAGGGGTCAGTGGGTGATCTTTGTGGTGTCTCCCAATCAACTGTCCATACTTGTGCCAAGCAGGTCACAAACGCTCTGTTCAGGCATGCATTGACCTTCATCCACTACCGCTGGGATGAGGCTAGCCAGACAGAGCGAGCCAGAGGCTCTGCAGGGATTGCTGGCTTCCCCCGCGTCCAGGGTGCAATGGACTGCACACGTGGCCATCAAGGCGCCAGCAGGCGAGCTGGGTGCCTTTGTCAACAGGAAGGGATTCCACTCCATGAACGTGAAGATAGTGTGTGATCACAGGATGCAGATCCTGCAAGTCTGTGCAAGGTACCCAGGCAGCTCCCACGATGCCTACATCCTCAGACATTCGCAGGTTCCAGAGCTCTTCAGTGCTTCAGCCCGGCTGGATGGATGGCTGCTGAGTGATAAGGGCTATCCCCTCAGAAGGTGGCTCATGACACCTCTCTGCCATCCAAGAACAGAAGCTGAGCAGCAGTATAATAGAAGTCACGCCTCCACAAAGGCTGCGCTGGAGAGAGCCATCGGTCTTCTCAAAATGCGCTTCAGATGCCTGGACTTTTCTGGGGGTGCACTGCAGTACCGCCCAGATCGAGTGTTGCTGATAGCGGTTGCATGCTGAGCTCTCCACAATCTTGCGCTGCAAAGTGGGGACGCTGTGGATGAAGAAGATGTAGAATGGAGTGGCTGCAGCTGAACACGATAAGTCCAGCAGTGAGTCCGAGGATGAGAACGCACAGGGAAATGAAGAGGGGGCACACGCTGACCCGGGCATATTCCAGGGAGGCAGGGACACCCGGGATGCTCTAATCCAAGGAACCTTTAGCTAGCACAGCACATATGGATCTCCAACACAAGCCTGGCCTGTAACCTCTATCCTGGGGACCTTCGTGCAAAATCTGTCTGGATAGGAGCATTGACGATGGACCCAGTCAATAAATGTGAATGACACACAAATCACTCATCAGATCTGAGGAATCCATGCACCTGCCCAAGAAAAGAGGCATTCCCAGCCATTTTAGATGACATAAATTTAATGCTGTAACAAAAGTCTCTTGACATAACAGAACTAAAATGGTGTTGCACTTCACACACAATCAGAAGGAACTCATAGTGGGGCCAACAAAAAACCACCAGAGATGAACCCGGGATGTGCCTAAGGTGCCTTCATTTTACGTTTGTGGGTATTACGTCCGTGTGGTGCCCCCTCGCTGGCACTGGCATCTGAGACAGCCTGCTCTCTCTGATGTCCTGTTGGCCTCGATGACTTTGGCGGATGTCCTCTGGCCCGTGGAGCCTGTGCTGGCCCCGCCTGGGAGGGAGCTGCCAGTTCCACAGCTGGCATCTCCCCAGTTGTCGCAGTCTCATTGGGTGCCACGGTCACTGGCAGAGGGGCAGAGGAGCTGCTGCCCTCATCCGGAGCACCCTAAGAGGTGCCAGCAGAGACGACAGGCAGCTGCTCCGCTGATATGATGTCCGTTTGGCCCTCCCTGCTCACCGTAGATGGATGGACACCGAGGTGAGATACCTGGTGCCAAAACCACCGCCCACATGGGCACTGACCACATGAGGTCGATGCCCCTGTGAGGGATTGCAGGTCCGAGTGCAACCCCAGGAACCCCTGATCCTGTCCCTGGAGCTGCCTCTCCATGAGAGTCGTCACTCTCTCCATGGAGGAAGCTTGGCGCTCAGCCATGAGGCTCAATGCATCGGCTACAGCCCGCGTAGACTCCTCCACCACTGACACCAAGCCAAGCACAGCCTCATGTATCTCCACCAGATGGTCTCACACACCCGGCCGCATCTCATTAGTTGGTTGCATCGCCGATGACTCTAGAGGCTCATCATCAGCGACGGACTGAGCATGTGCCTGGTCCCCTGCAGTCCTCCAACTGCTGGCGCCATGGGCACTCTCTGTCTCTGCCAGCTCCTCCAGCGACTGTGAAGTGCCCTCACCACTGTGACCTGGGACACCAGTCGAAGATATGATGCCCACTGAGGTGCCAATGTCTGCGCTGGTGCCTGCCTGGCAGAGATGGTGTGACACTTCAGATGGTGCAACTTCATGCCCCTCAGGTGTCAGATGGACCCCAGCTGCTCCGGATCCCAGTCATGCGCCGTTGCTGCTGAAAGGAAGAGTAAGGACATTCGATCAGTTAGCCTGCAGGCAATGTCAATGTACCTGCCTGTCCCCCGGATCATCAAGTGCTCATCATTCCACATGCAATGGGCAAGCCATGTTGGTTACGTCACTCAGTCAACAATCAGCATTGCCATGGATGTTGGGAGACTACTGGTGATGTGAGTGCTGGCCATACATACCTGCCCGTGGAACCCCAGCCTCTCCGGCTTGGATGGACCTGGGCATGTGGCGCCTCTCCAGGTCGAAGGCCTCCTGCTCAAAACAGCCAAGCAGCAAAATCTGGCCTGACTCGCCATCAGTCCTCAGCCACTCGATGTTGTTATGAGAATTCTTCTCCTGGAAATGAAAAAATAGCATTGATAAGTGATATTTGTACCATCAATCTCCTGGCGGCCGGCCCACCCCAAGCCCAGCTGCCCATTGCAGGGGTGCAGTGTATCCTTACCCCGCTGCTGGCCAGCACTCACACAAATATGCCAGGTGTGTCCTTCCCGCCCCCACCTCCCCTTGGCCACATGCTGCCTTCATCACAGTTGGGAGCACACAGTTGTAGCTGCCGTTGCAAGGAGACACAATGACATGGACCGCAGAGGGCAGCAGATCCATCTGGGCCACATCACCTTGAACATCCCCTGCCACCATGTCATCACCCTGACTTCGACATGTCCTGGAGTTGGAGCCATGCGCCTGGGTGCAGATCCTCCAGGTTGCCCCCACCACAGTCATGTGGGTGTCAGTTCACCACATGCTGCGGGTGCAGAACCTATCTCATTACCACCCTCTCAGGCTGACGAACGCATAGGGAATATCTGCTGGGCCGCCCAGCTAAGGACACATGCCGTCAATGACTCATTGCGCTCAGCCACTCAGATATGGGTGGGGGGCCAGCAGGGGAGAAGCTTATCTGATGGGTGGAGTGAACGATGCCAACATGCTACTCACCCTTCCCGTGCGCAGCAGGTCGTTGAAGTGCTTATGGCTCTGGATCCATGAGTGCTGCACCATGTTGCGAGAGTTCACGACCTCTGCTACCTCCTCCCACACACGCTTGGTCAAGTGGGGTGGCCTCCTCCTCCTGTCCTAGGGGATGAGCACCTCCCGCCGTGTTGCTGCCTCCTCGAGGAGGGCAGCAAGGCACTCGTCTGAAAACCTGGGTGCACAGTGACCGCCCGCCCTACCCTCCTGCATGGCTATAGCCTCGATGTGCCTTGGCCCCGACCTCTGGCCATGGAGCAGCTGCAGCTTGGCCTTTAAACAGGCTGCCGGGTCACCATTCCACCCAGTGGCGATTGCCGATCGGCCTCCGCCCGCCCACTCCTGCCATCCCCGGGAGTCGCCAAACACGCTGGGCGGGCCTTAATTAGCCTACCCGTGTAAAATGGCGGTGCGGTCCCAATCGCCGGCAGCAATCAGGTCCACGACCACCTGCGCCCGCTCCCGCACGCCCCGCCTGACATGGGGAAAATTCTCCCCATACAGTAAGTCAATAGGATGGTGGTATATGGATATGTTCACGGTGTTACACAAGGTGAACCTGTAGATTCTGTGAATGGCATTGAACTAGCTAAGGGTGAAGTTATCATGTGAATGTTGCAGTTGGATCACTGGATAGTGATAAGGAGCAAGAGCCTAGGTAATTGACTACCACACTTCCCTTCACTTCCCCAAAACACACACACACACACACACACACAAACACACACACATACACACACACACACGCACACACGGTCAGATCAACGCACACTCAGATTAACACATACCAGTCCCAAAAAAAATCTCTTAACATCTCTGATGCCTCTTAAAGTCATTTTTAATTGCACTTGAAATACCCATTAAAATGAATGAATTTGTTTTAATTTTTAGCTCATGGGGGCAACAAAGCAGCTGTAATGCAATCCTCAACAACAGTAGCTCTCAGCCTGACCTTCCTATTTACAGGAGCTCAGGAGTGGGCGCCCCAGTGCTGTGCTAGTGAAAATCATGCCCCTAGCAAGGTCATGAACATCACCTCTGCAATTCAATGTGAAGCTGCCTAGAGAGGGGTGATCGACATTCTCAATTCTTCAGAAATTTAACAACCTACTGCATATGAAAGATGATTTTGCTCCCTCTTCCCCAGTGGCACGGTGCCAGAGATAATGAGCCATAAAACCTTGAAAGGTCCCAGGTTTGATTTGAGATTTGCTGGAATGGAGCGGGGAGGTGGGGGTTGGGCAGACAGTGGCCATTAACATCCCCAGGCTAGGGAGGGAAACTGTCAGCCTTCTCCAAATAAAACCTGCTAACCTCTGCTGGGGTATATGTGTGTGAGAATGTCAGGCCAAGGTAGAACGTGTTGGGTTGTGATGCTTAAATTACCCCCTTCTCTCCCCACCACCCCCACCCACCCAAAATCGTTATAGCTTCTGGTTGGCACACAGGACCTGAAACTCTATGGAAACACTGGTTTCCTGTGTTTGGATAACTGGCACAATCCCCAATAAAAGGTGCAGATCATCAGAAGGCAGGAGATCCTCCAGAAATCCTCACTGTCTAGGGTTGAAACCTTGGTAAGGTACTGGAAGGTTTCTGGTGCCTGTGAAACTGCACCCTGGGAGTGTACCCCAACAAGGCGCATTTAGCCCAGCAAGAGTTATCAAACCCAGCCAAGAACACGTGAGCAACAAATATCCCAGCTAGAGGCATCTACCCAAGCAGAGGCATATATCCCAGCAAGAGGTGTACATGCCAACAAGGAGTGTGTACATAAGCAAGGGTTAAGAACAGCAGGAATAAGCAATATTTACCCCAAGAAGGAGCTTGTCTTTGGAAGACATGGGACTAAATGGAAAAAAAGAAAGTTTAGTTGTAATCTAAGACATTCTGAGAATGTGAAGCACTTCAGACATTTGCTATCAATAACATTCTACACTAGCTAGCAGTTTATAAATTATGGAAATTCCTTAATAATACAGCTTGCTAAATGATTCATACTTTGCACTCACTGGGCTCCTGGTTATGCTGTCTTCAAGTCAGATGGGCCAGCATGGCAATGTAATAATTAATTAATGACACAACAGCAAGTTCCAAATTTACTTGTGTTAGATAAATCACAAGATAATTATGGATGAAGGAGGGCTTTGGTACATCTTAGCTCATCCATCTTAGCCTCCAACGATGTCCAACTGTCTTTTAAATTGAGGTAAGGCTTTTGCTTCCACATGATTACCCAGAAATTTATTCTGACTGTTGATTGCTCTCTTACAGTCATAGAGTCATAGAGTTATACCACATAAAAACAGGCCCTTTGGCCCATTCTGAGGAACAACCTTCCAACTTAAGTTCTAGGTTTGCTTTTCACTAGTTTGAACCTGTACCCTTCATATCCCTGGATCTCTTAAACTTTATCCTTAGCTGGTTGGACACCATTCAGAGAGAAAATACATCATCCCCTTTTTGCTTCTTGTGGGCAGAACCTTTCCACTTGGCTGTAATGAATTTAATCTACCATTGTTTCACCCACTTACAGATTTCAGTTAGTCTTTTTAAAAATAAAACCCGAAAAGGCTGAAAAAAACTCAGCGGGCCTGGCAGCATCTGCGGAGAGAGAAGCAGAGTTAACGTTTCGTGTCCGTATGACTCTTCGAAACGTTAACTCTGTTTCTCTCTTCACAGATGCTGCCAGGCCTGCTGAGTTTTTCCAGCATTTTGAGTTTTTATTTCGGATTTCCAGCATCTGCAGTATTTTGCTTTTATCCTAGTTTTTTTAAAATCCTGGGTTACTTCATTACAGTGTTCCCTTCAATTTAATATTATCGTGGCTCTAACCAGTTAGTTTTGAATTTATGAATTCAAATAGTTGATGCAAATTGGAAACAATGGTGAGCCAATATTGACCTCTGGAGCAATCCAATGAGGGTTGCCTCAGCATCACTTACCACTTGCTGCTTCCTTCTCTTATGCTACTTTCTTCTGTAAAAGCCTTTCCTGCATAACTTTGTCAAACACTTTCTGGATTCATTATGCCATCATGCTTTCTGCAGTTCACTTCCGATATCACTTCATCAGAAAAAGTCAAGGAGATTGGGCAGCAACTTTTAAAATTTGTTGACTATCTTATTACCTTTTTAATTCAAGCTAGCCATCAGAGTGTTTTGTTTTAATATCAATTTTAAGTGTTTTTTTTGTGCTGATCAAAGTGAGGGACATTATTATTGGAGAATGGGACACTTTCCATTTTGGGGTTCTGGTCAGGAATTATACAGCCAAATGCTGAATAAAGTTTTCTCGTCTCTACCCTGATTATATGCCTTCACCTGAACTACAATAAAGCAGCCCACCTGTGCCAGCATGATATGTTTTCCATTTCCTATACCAGCCACCCTCTATCCATTCTGAGAAAGATCACCAATTAGTGCTGGATTAAGGAATGCTCTGTGCAGTAAACCCTTGACTACCAAAAACTAACTAATGCTATTTATTTATATATAAGATCATTACAGCCAGCACAGAGAGAAGATTGAATTGGAAGTAAGAATTGATATGGATACTATTTTCTATTGTTTTTTTGTCTGTTTATATTGAGAATTTTAAAGTTATTTTACTCTAGACATTTTTCTCATGTTTAGCTAGGAGACCGTTTACTTTCCAATGATCCAGAAAGCACCTTTATTGGATCAATATCTAGGTAATTTGTAGTGTGCCCATGGATTGGACACAAAGTCCTTGTCACTATATTTCTGCTCACAGTGGCTTCACCCAATTATCAGTTGGTTCAGCAGACAATAAGAAAACTTTTCATCTAGGTTAAAAGTGGCCAAACAAATTTGTTAAGTAGCAATACACTGTGCATTTACAATCACTGCAATAAGGGCTTTCAAGATAACCTTTATATGGTCATTTTCTTGTTGACCATCTGCAGAATATCCATCAGATCCCTTTCTGAAGGTTTCAGACAGGCTGCCAACACACAATTCTAAGAGCCTAGAAATACAAGCATGCAACATACCCACCAGCTGATCCATCAAGCCTGCCCACACCACGGCCAGGATTTTACGGCCCTGCCGCGGCATGTCTCCCCCCGGTGGATGCGGCGAACCATTTGAATCTCCATTCAGTTCAGCGGGACTGTAATATCCCGCCGGGCAGGAGAGGCCATAAAATTCCAGCCCATGATGTCATGATGGACAGAGCATCATGACTAAGCACTTCTTCCATCCAATACCCACCTTTCACCAGTGATAGCCATGTAACTCCTGGGACAGTGGGAGAGGCAAAAAAAGAGATGAAACCCAGGGCCAATAAGGGAATAAAATATTCCAGAAAATTCCTCTTTGACATCAGACACGGATGTAAAATCACCCCATTTCTTTTGGGGAAGGTTTTGTCAGTCTCCTGCCACAGTTATAACAGAAGACTGGGAAAAACCCATTGCAATTTCACAATCAACTTATTTTCCAGGCACTAATGAAAAACCTGGCCTCCAATGGGATCTCTTAAAAACTTTTGCTTTCTTTTGCAATTTCTTACGCTTTCCAAATTATTTCACATGAAACCCCTGAAAAAGTGTGAGCATTGACTCGCCATGAGCTATACCACAGAGATCTGCTAATGCAATGTATCTGTTACTGCTTTCAAATACAGCATATGAACTTGAAATAGGCACATAAGTGAGTCCATCTCACAGTCCGTCCAGCACAAAAACAGTGTGAGAACCACTAATGGGAGTTTTCATGTAATATTCATAATATGTTATGTTCAAATATATGAACAGCAACATAATAAAAGGCCCCGCCGGGAGTAATTGTTCTTGGCTGGATCTTAGTATCATCATCTAGAGTGCTGTCAGTACACACAATATGTTTTATTTATTAAGCTCAGTGGATCAATGGCTCAATTGAATGGGGCATTTTTTATGTCACAGCTCTATATTCTCATCATTACTGTGAGGTAATGTGTTACATTCGGCTCTTGAGCCAGAACTAGGGAACGGGAGCACAGGAGGCACATAGGTGCCAACTTTAACTTTGGGCAGACATCAAGTGGATGGTGGGAAGAGTTGTTATTCTGCGAAAGACCCAGAGCCATTTTAATGGTTGGGCCTCAATTCAATGCGCGTGGCGAACCAGTGCTCAAAGGCGGGGAATGCAGCTGTTCCTGTGCTGAGGTGAGCCTTTTCTTGGGGAAAAGGGTGGTAACCGCGGGAAGTGGAGGAGCCCACAGTGGGTGGGAACATTTGCATAGGGCGAGGAGAATGAATATTCCTGTTCCACCTAGGCCCACAAAAATCATGATTGAAATAACATACCTTCCTGTTTCTCTGGGCATCCTGCAGTAGCCACTTCAAGGACCATTGGTTTGACCTTCAACCAACGGTAGTTCAAAATTACATTATTGATTTGCACATTAAATAAGTTACTGCTGGAAACAGGTGGGTGCCTGGGCCACCCCATACAAAAGCCTCAAAACAAAATGGCACTAAGTGCATTGGGTGTGGGAACAGGGCGTTCGAGTCAGCCTCATGATTTATGGAGCACAAGCCCCTCATTCCCACCTGGCAGAAGCTATGAAAAAGGCCTCTATCAAGCAGGGGGTCTGCTGAGAGCCACATTGAATGTAATCGGCTGCAATTTTTTCTTTCAAAATTCGATTTACATTTGTGATAGATATTCTAAAAATGACAGAGCTTGTTATAGCCATGGGCTGGATTTTTAGCTCCTGCTGGAGGCAGGTGGGTGATGAAAATACTGGCACCAGACGGTGTACCAGTTTCTTCTCACCAGTTCTGCCCCTGGCGAGGTTCATCAGGGTTGGAGGGGCGGTGGGAGCTCACGGTGTGTGTGGGGGGGAGGGGGGGTGGGGGGAGGTGCGTTTGGAGGTCACTGGTCCCGAGAATCTGCCTAATCCATTATTGACTGCAATTATGGTTTTTAAAGAGCTCATGAGAGCTCGTTGAGAGACAGGTTGAGATTTTGGCGGGGGTACACAGGACCAGGGGTAGACAAGATGCATGGACAGGGCAACATGACCAGAAACCAGTCACGGTCACCCAAACATAAAAGGGAGAATGGCACTGATCCATTGGCACACAGGTGTCATCAGAGGAGAGGTTTTTTCTTTATTCTTTCATGGGATGTGGGCATCGCTGGCAAGGCCAGAATTTGTTGCCCATCTCTAGTTGCCCTTGAACTGAGTGGCTTGCTCAGCCATTTCAGAGGGCAGATAAGAGTCAACCACATTTCCATGGGTCTGGAGTCACATGTAGGCCAGACCAGTAAGGATGGGTTTTTATATGACAATCACTGATAGTTACATGGTCACCATTACTGAGACTAGCTTTATATTCCAGATTTTTATTAACTGAATTCAACTTCCACCACCTGACATGGTGGTGATTTGAACCCAGGTACCACATAGCATTAGCTGGGTCTCTGGATTTCTAGTCCAGCAACATTACCATTGTGTCACCATCTTCCCAAAGTACTCACTCAGCACTCAGGCTGTGTATCAGGTTGTCACCCTCCGGGCAGCATAGGGGCATAATAGAAGGGGGCAAAGCATCCTGACAAAATTGGGTGGCCACCCGAGCACAAGGAAGGCAGCAGCTGGCAATGCGGGAATGGCTCTCAGATTTCCGTTCCGGTGGTGAGAAGGCAGAACATTTTCTGCAGGAAGGGCACAGCCCCGGACATGAGGGAAGAGAGAGGGATGAGGGGCAGGAAGGCAAAGTAGGACATTCTCTCAGCGTAAGCTACACCGCCAAAGACAGAGCTACCTGGAGATGACTGAGAAGCAGCACCACAGGAAACTGACTCTCCAAGTCACAGGGATTTGTGCCCTTGACGCAGGAGGCCTCACACCTCGCAGCACTGGTCGCCATGCTCAAAGTCACTGTGGCCTTGAATATATTCTCCTCTGGTTCCTTCCAAGGGTCAGCTGCATCTCACAAATGGTTGCACACCATCACATCTGGCAGGTCACTGATGTCCTCTTTGCAGGAGTTGCAAACAATTCCAGCCAGGCACAGCCTCACAAGCGCACAGGGCAGTGGTACTCACCTCCATCACTAGATTCCCCAGGTGGTGGGTGTCATCCGTTGCACCCATGTGGCCATCAACACACCAAGTGACAGATCAGTGAAATTCCTCAACAGGAAGGAACACTCCCTCAACGTTCAACTGGCCTGCGATAACAAGAGTTTCATGCATGCGTGCACTCATACATGACTCCATTCTTACTATTCCAGACTGCCGCAGCTCTTCACTCCACCACACCATCCTACCCACCCCACACCCATACGATGTGTTTGGATTCTGAAGAGATAGCTACACTCCTGTTTACAAAAACCTGAGACAGGGGCACAGTGGATCTACAAGGACTAGGCCATCAGGCTTCTAAACATGCGGTTCTGGTATCTGGACCGGTCAGTGCTGGTGCCCTGCAGTTCATTCCTGCAAGGGCTTCGATCATTGTGATGGGCTGCTGTGTTCTCCATAGCATGGCCCTCCAAAGAGGTGTAGATCTTGAAAAGGGCGAGGGGCCCTGGGAGGACACAGCTCATCGGAGGAAGAGGAGAAGCAGGGGGAAGAAGAGAAAGAGGAGGAGAAGAAAGATGCAGAACACGGAGGTGCCACACTGCACAGGGATGTGGCCGGGCCCAGCTCAGGGCTTGAGGATCTTGTTGGAATCCCATCAATGTTGGGGATCATCTGATTCAGGCTCGTTTCAGTTGAGCCACTGTGACCCAGGAGGAATGACATTGTCCGGAAAACACTCTGAGCTGCCCTTGAGAATACGTCCATTGAAGATGCATGCTGGAACAGCTTAACTCTACCACCTAGAGGTTTCACTGTCACCATTGGTGAACCCTTTCTCTCCTTCACCACTTCATCCCTCCTCATCTCTCTTAATCCGTCTTCTCATCATTACTTAGAGGAGGCCATTGATGTTGATGGCACCTAAGTGAAGGGTGGCACCCTCATCCTCCTCACTGACAGCTTCAGCCTTTAGCTGGCACTCCAGATAGCTGGAGGGGAGCACCAGTTAGGGCACAACTGGCATGCCTTCCAGACATCCCAACGCCATCAGCATCACTGATCGGTCAAGGCTACATGCACACCGTGAACATCAGCGCACATTTCCTGCAGGCAGACTGTGCATTGCTACAAATAGCTCTCCATGACATGGGCCAATGAGGAGCTCATGTGCTCAAAGCCCTGAGTCATTGTGATGCACATGGGCTGGATGGACTCCTCCATGCCCACACAGTCTCAGGGAACTCCAACATAGGGGAGGCGATGGCATAGCGGTGTTATCACTGGACTAGTAATCCACAGACCTGCATGTTCTGGGGATCCAGGTTCAAATCCTGCCATGGCAGATGGTGGAATTTGAATTCAATAAAAATCTGGAATGACCATGAAACCATTGTCATAAAACCCATCTGGTTCACTAAAGCCATTAAGGGAGGAAATCTGCAGTCCTTGTCTGGCCTACATATGACTTTTAAATGCCCTCTGGGATTCATGGGACAATACATCCCATGAATGAATTTAGAAGAAACATGTGGGAGCACATCTCCTGATGTTGGTCTAGGTAGAGTGTCCTCTCCTGTGAGTCCTGAGGCCCTGCATTTGTGCCTAGCTGAGCAGGGCTTCCTCTTGGAGGATGGAGGCTGCCTACAGCTGCCTCTCTCTCACCTCCTCCGGTTCAATCCTGAGGTACTTTTCATCCAGTGCTACCCTATCTATGCATGAGCAAGGACCCATGAAAGTGACTGTGGAGGGTGTGCCTGTGGAGGGTGTGCCTGTGAAGCGTGATGATGTCTGCTCTGGCTTGCATGACATCGGAGGCTGTGGGAGGCACAAGAAGAGGTCATGAGAATTAACCTTGGAGAGCAGGAGCCTCTGCAGTGCTAAGGCTTCCCAATGCAGATTGTGTCTTTGGCATTCTGTGGGGCAGTGTGGAGTGCAATGCACCTCTTTAATTTACTCGTGGTGAGCCACTTTCTTTCAGTTCCGCCTCCATTCTCACCCCCACAGCTGCTATTTGGCTGCCCAACCTGCCCTCCAGCCAATTAACGGTCTGCACCTGTGAAAATCAGGGCCTGTGACTCCTTCCACCTGGGGGCGGGATCAGGGCACGAAAACAGTCTCAACATCTGTTTCCCAAGCCCAGAAGAAATACCAGGCCCAATGTGCGAAATCGTCCCAGATTTGCACTAAGTGTGGTAGTGGGCCGCAATGGTAGCTTCTCACGCCGTATCGTCCCAAACCCGCCACATTCATTATGCATTCCTGGGAAACATGCCATTTTGATGGTGGGTGGGCTCTCATTCATCCACCACGTCATCACCTCACTGCTTCATCATGCTGGGCGCCATATTTAAAGTCCAAATGCGCGCACACCTCTCAGTGCTCCCAGCCCACGACTGCTGCACGCAAGACAGGATGGCTCTGAAAGGCAAAAAGACTGCAGCCCCCAGGTTTAGTGATGCATCCCTTGAGCACAGTTTAGATGCCATGGAGGCCCGCCGTGATTTCCCCTATCCCCGCTCTGGCTGCAGGAGGGGCAGCGGCATCACCAATCCAGCATGGGAGGCAATGGCAGCGGTGGTCAGTGCCAACGCCCTGCAAAAGAGGACAGCCACCCAGTGCCGCTACAGGACAAATGGTCTCATCTGTTTAAACAAGGTAACTCACTCTTCTCATTTCTCTGAACTCACACACTCACAAACCCATCACACATCCACAGGGATCTCACACCTCAAGGGACAACACCACTAACTCTCACACACACCCTCACATCTCCATTAGGCTCATATCCTCTGGAGCTCATGTCCTCACCTCGTCCTTGGCTCCGCTCACCACACAAACATTCCATGCAGTACCCTGTGTCCTGCTGACACTCTCTCCATCTGTTCTCATGCTGGAGAAGTCTGATCACATTAGCAGGGAGAGATCTGGGGGTGGAATGGCCCACATTCAGGTCCCTCATCATGCTGATGAGGGCGTGGACCCTACCTGCGGCGATGGTGAGGTCAGCAGCAAACATCCACCTGAGGATCCTGCACCACATCATCCCTCGCTCAACACAACTGTGAGTGCTCTACCTCCTCCTTTTGACTCTGCTGCCATGCATTAACTATCTCTGCTTTGGTTCACAGGGAGCTCTGCCCAGCAACCGACACCCTCAGCCAGCCAGTCCCGCAGCTCCATCCAGGTCCTCACCTCCAGCCAAGAGGACGCCTCCTCCATTGAAGAGCTGGAAATAAGCAGCCTAGAAGACCCGTCACAGCGCTTACCCACACCCTCCACCAGCGCAGAGACAGACACCTCGGTGGGACCTAGACCTGGAGCAGGCTCAGGTTCACAAGCTGGTGGTCACTGCTTGGACACAATTTTTCTTTATTCATTCATGGGATGTGGGCTTCGCTGGCTGGGCCAGCATTTATTTCCCATCCCTAGTTGCCCTTGAGAAGGTGGTGGTGAGCTGCCTTCCTGAACCACTGCAGTCCATGTGGTGTAGGTACACCCAAAGTGCTGTTAGGAAGGGAGTTCCAGGATTTTGACCCAGCGACAGTGAAGGAACGGCGATATATTTGCAAGTCAGGATGGTGAGTGACTTGGAGGGGAACCTCCAGGTGGTGGCGTTCCCATCTATCTGCTGCCCTTGTCCTTCTAGATGGTGGTGGTTGTCGGTTTGGAAGGTGCTGTCTAAGGAGCTTTGGTGAATTCCTGCAGTGCATCTTGTAGATGGTACACACTGCTGCTACTGTGCGTCGGTGGTGGAGGGAGTGAATGTTTGTGGATGTGGTGCCAATCAAGCAGACTGCTTTATCCTAGACGGTGTCCAGCTTCTGGAGTGTAGTGGGAGCTGCACTCATCCAGGCAAGTGGCCTGGATCACACTCCTGACTTGTGCCTTGTAGATGGTGGACAGGCTATAAGGAGTCAGGAGGTGAGTTACTCGTTGCACGATTCCTATTGTGGATACAAGAGCACATCGCTCTTGTAACCACAATATTTATATGGCTAATCGAGTTCAGTTTCTTGTCAATGGTAATCCCCGGGATGTTGATAGTGGGCGATTCAGTGATGGTAATGCCATTGAACATGAAGGGGTGATGGTTGGATTCTGTCTTGTTGGAGATGGTCATTGCCTGACACTTGTGTGGCGCGAATGTTACTTGCCACTTGTCAGCCCAAGCCTAGATGTTGTTCAGGTCTTGCTGCATTTGGACATGGACTGCTTCAGCATCTGAGGAGTCGCGAATGGTGCTGAACATTGTGCAAGCATCCCCACTTCTGACCTTATGATGGAAGGAAGGTCATTGATGAAGCAGCTGAAGATGGTTGGGCCTAGGACACTATCCAGAGGAACTCCTGCAGTGATGTCCTGGAGCTGAGATGACTGAACTCCAACAACCGCAACCATCTTCCTTTGTGCTAGGTATGACTCCAACCAGAGGAGAGCTTTCCCCCTGCTTCCCATTGGCTCCAGTTTTGCTAGGGCTCCTTGATGCCACACTCGGTCAAATGCTGCCTTGATGTCAAGGGCAGTCACTCTCACCTCACCTCTGGAGTTCAGCTTTCTCTGGAGTGCCCTCCTGCACTCTTTATTGAACCAGGGTTGATCCCCTGGCTTGATGGAAATGGTAGAGTGAGGCATATGCTGGGCCATGAGGTTACAGATTGTGCTCAAGTACAATTCTGCTGCTACTGATCGCCCTCAGTGCCTCATAGATGCCCAGCCTTGAGTTGCTAGATCTGTTTGAAATCTATGCCATTTAGCACGGTGGTAGTGCCCCACAACACAATGGAGGGTATCCTCAATGTGAAGGCGGGACTTTGTCTCCACAACGACTGTGCGGTGATCACTCCGACCGATACTGTCATGGACAGATGCATCTGCAGCAGGCAGGTTGGTGAGGATGAGGTCAAGTCTGTTTTTCCCTCTTGTTGGTTTCCTCACCACCTGCCGCAGACCCAGTCTAGCAGCTATGTCATTTAGGACTCGGTCAGCTCGGTCAGTAATGGTGCTACCGAGCCACTCGGTGATGGACATTGAAGTCCCCCACCCAGAGTACATTCTGCACCCTTGCCACCCTCAGTGCTTCCTCCAAGTGGTGTTCAACATGGAAGAGCACTGATTCATCAGCTGAGGGAGGGCAGTACGTAGTAATCAGCAAGAGGTTTCCTTGCCCATGTTTGACCTGATGCCATGAGACTTCATGGAGACTGGAGTCAATGTTGAAGACTCCCAGGGCAACTCCCTCCTGACTGTATATCACTGTGCAGCCACCTCTGCTGGGCCTGTCCTGCTGGTGGGACATGACATACCCAGGGATGATGATGGTGGAGTCTGGGACATTATCTGTAAGGTATGATTCCGTGAGGATGACTATGTCAGGCTGTTGCTTGACTAGTCTGTGGGACAGCTCTCCCATTTTTGGCTCTAGCCCCCAGGTGTTAGTACGGAGGACTTTACAGGGTCGACAGGGCTGAGTTTGCCATTGTTGTTTCCGGTGCCCAGGTCGAGGCATGGTGGTCTGTCCAGTTTCATTCCTTTTTTGTGATTTTGTAGTTGGGTTGTTACAACTGAGTGGTTTGCTAGGCCATTTCAGAGGGCATTTAAGAGTCAACCACATTGCTGTGGGCCTGGAGTCACATGTGGCCAAACCAGGGAAGGATGACAGATTTCCTTCCCTAAAGGACATTAGCAAACCAGAAGGGTCCACAGCAGGAGCAGGCGGGTTCAGCTGAGCTCCCCGGCACTCAGAGCACTACTCTGGAAGAGGCCTCTGTGAGGTCCAAGTCAGATGACAATCCTCTGGATTTGGCCTTCCAAATCATTATGGAGAGTCAGCAGAAGGCGGGGAACATCACATTGAGCTATTGGAAGCCTTCAGCAGAGTGTCACGCAAGTCGGAGGAGTGCGCCTGCCTGCTCTCTGATGATATGGTGCCCACATGTGCACATATGGAGGTCTCATGGGGAGAATGGCAGATGCCATGGAGACCCTGGTCCAACAGAACACAGAGATGCATGCTGACCTGCACTCCATCGTGGGAGCCATGAGTTCCTGCAGTAGCAACACGAGAGGGCAACCTCGACATCCGTCCAAGTGCTCCTTCCCCTCAACGAATCAGGCTGGGGTCCTTGGGCACCTGAAATGAGGAGGAGCGGCAGCTGGACACCCCTGAGTCAACCATTCAGGAATCTCAGAGGCTGTCTCCTCCCTCCGAGTCACCTTTGCCTGGAAGCCTCTCAACCTCATCCTCTGTCACCACAGAGGGAGCAGCTGGCCCACGGGTGATTCTGGAGGGAGATGTGTGTGTGTGTGGCAGGGCCTTTCGGAGCCTCATGCAAGCATTCTCCTCGCATGCGGATCCTTCACGTTTCACACTCACCTCAATGTCTTGAGCATTTTCAATGCTGCCATTCCTGGGTTCTCTTTCAGTTGTCCATCTGATCTGACCTGCATCTTCACCCACCCAATGATCACAGTCCCATGCAGCACCTGATCTCACCCACCACAACTCTCGTTTCACTTTCGATTTGGACAGCATGATGCTAATTTGGTTTTACTTTCACTCCCCCATTCTTTATCCTCCCCCAGTCACCCACTTCCTTTCCCCATCACTGTCGACCCCCCTGGCATCACCTTTCATCTCCCCTCCATGAGCTACCAGCCACAACCCTTTTCCTTCGGGCATGTCTAGGTGAACATGCATGTTCCCTTCCTTCCCGAAAATCCCACCCCCATCCACATTCACCTCCCCTACCTCCTCCTTCCCACCCCCAGAGTCGAGTCTGCCCCCAAGTCCCTCCCAACCACCTTCTACTGTTACTGGTGAACCCTCACCCTCCCACCCTACTGCCTCACTCTTCCCTCGGTCATTCTCACTGTTCCCTCATACTATGCCCACCCTTGATTTGCTCCCAGGAGGCAGTCATGGACTCATCAGACCCCTCCCTTGCACGTTCACCTGGACATTCCCCCCTCTTGAACCCCTTCCCCCTGGAATCCTATCTCCCCCTCCGGAACTCTTGCACCCAGAACCCCTTCACCCCTCCGGACCCCTCCATACCCTGGAACCCCTTCCTCCCACTGGACCCCTTCTCCCCTGGAACCCCTTCACACCTGGAACCCCTTCCCCTCCCCACCGCCTAGTCCTCCCACCCCCGGACGCCCGCCCACTTAGTCCCTCCCTCTTCCTGACTACCTCAGACACCATTACTTCTTCAGCCATCCTTAGTCCTTTCCCCCTCCCAACTCCTTCCTCCAGTCTTACCTCTTCCTCCAACCTCCCTTCTTCCTCCAGCCTTACTCCTTCCCCCTTCCCAACTCCTTCCTCCACCCTTACTTCTTGCTCCACTCTTACTCCCTCCCCTCTCCACATTCCTTCCTACCCCCAGACTCCCTCCCGCCTTGGGACACCTTCCTCCCCCTGGACTTCTTCCCATCTCCACACTCCTTCCCCCATCTGAACACCTTCCCTTATACCTTCCACCCGTCTTATACCTAGCACCCCAGTTGCCATCTTCTCCCCTGTTAACCCCTCCTTCCCCTCGTACTCCCTCCCTCCTCCCAACCTCACCCGTTGACACCTTCATTCCCCCCCTCCCAACCTCAGCACCCCCCGACACCTCTTCCTCTCCTAGTCGATCCTAGACCTTCCTCTCCCAACCACCCCCTTGACCATCAACTGTTGTGAGTATTAACAGTGACTTTTCAACTTCCATGAGATGCTTCGGGGCGGAGCCATATCCATGAGAATCCACCCAGCATGCCATGGACGTTCCTCCAGTGCGCTGTTGCTGTCAGGCTCCAACGCCTTCTGCTCCTTTGATGTCCGCAATGTGAGCAAGGCCTTGGCGGTAAGTCCAACCTTTGCACTCCACACTTGTCAAAACATGTTTTGCACCAGTGTGTTTTCCCGCCGATGTGGGTGGAGGATCTAGCTGGGGGGAGGGTGAGTCCGGTGGGCTGGCCTTGTAAGAATATAAGGATGTATTACAATGAGGTTCCCCATGTCCGATGGCAGGGAGCGTGAACTGCCATCGACGGGCCGAGCGGACAATAACAAACTGGTTTCACGACATCGTGAAACCGATTTTTGGCCTTCTCGCCATATTGTCCGCTCGTGCCACCGAACACACCCAATGCCAGCGGGCACGGACAATTCTGTTCAAGACTCTGTTTTAGGTATTTTGTATGTCTGTGCCTATCTTTGTTTTGTGTTGTTGCTCCATCTGCTTGTCTGCCTGCCAGTACTGTCCTTATTTTTTCCGTCTCTCTTTAATATCTATGTTCCTGACTCTCACCGTAACTCTCTGCTGCCTTCTTTCATTCTTCTGCTATTCATATAATCCCTTTCCACTATTTTCTCGGTCTCCCAGTTTATGTCTGCCTTCTCTCTAGATCTTTCTCTGTCTAATTCACTTTGTAACTATCTTTCCCTCTGCCTGTTTATCTTTATTCTGTCTGCCCACTAGGATTTCCTGCTCATTTCTTGCTCTTTCTCGGAACTTCTATCTCTTTGTCTCTCTCTCTCTCTCTTTCTCTCTCTCTTTTTCTCACATATTCTATCTTTCTTTACTTTCTATCCCTCTTGTAACAGGGTGAGTTGTCACTTTTTGCCAAGTCTTTAACCAATCGTGGCTGTGAGGGAAGGTGCTGAAACAACACGCATTGGTAACATCACTGTTGTTATTAACACACACATTCAATAATCTATCCTGGAATTATAATTACAATGGCATCACTTATCCCTTCCATGGTCATATTGCACAATGCACAAATCTGAACTATGGCAGTGTTTGCTATGACTGACGGCTTGTCCAAACAGTCAACATGCCTGTACACTTCAGTCCTGAGGCGCTAATTTATTTGCCACTCCATCCAAATCCTTTGAAGCCTAACTCATCGTCGAGCTGTGCCAAGACAAAGCGATAATGGACACTTTATCCAACATTCCTTTCATCATTGTATCAGGTAACTGATACTTCATCTGACCTTGGTACAGTAACAGAGTAACAGTTCACTGTGATGAATGACAGAGTGGTCTGATTGCAGGGCCTTGCCAACAGCATGATGCAGCACACAAAACAAAATGAAACCCGGGCCGCGCGCACACACAACGTGGACTTTTGCTGCGCAGTTAGCATTTCTAAACAGACAGCCTGCTGAAAAATGGATTATCCAACTGAGATCTGGATAGTTAGTGGCCGCGAGTACTTAAGTCATTCCTAAAGCAGCACCATCTGATATACAAGCTGTGGAAATTATTGTTCCTGTTTAGGTTGTGAGATCTGAAAGATGTGCCTGACCCAGCAAAGGTTTGTGTGAACCAAGTCTTCTTGCTTAAAAATGCAGCCTTTGATTTCTCCTTGACGATATAAAAACCCTGAAAAGGAAACATCTCTAACTCGCAGATTTTAACTTGCTGTATCATTCATTCCCTTCAACTGCCTATATGAATCTCCCTAATTCTCTCTCTTCATATGCTCCATGCATGCCTCCCTCTCTCGTTACCTCTCTTGCTTCTATATGATACATAAGTGAGCTCTCTGTTGTATAATGAATCTAAGCTGTCATTACCACAGTCCCATAAAGATCTATAAGGCAAGCTATTTATGATGCGCCTATATTTGATTTTACAGCATGATCATAGAAACCCAATTTTAAATTTTATCTCAACATTAGAAGCCAGTTGGATTGTGCAGACCCCTGTTTGCTGTGAGTGTAAATGGTTATCAGGCTGTGCAGGCCTCCCCTTAGCTCTGTCATTGAAAGTGTCCATGGTTTAATTGCTAGCATCATTTTTAGCCCTGAACTCCATGGGTGGAATTTCATGTCCTTGCCCCATGGTGAGTTTGGTGGCAGGAGGGACAATTAAACAGGCAGGAGAGTGGCAGGTGGGAACCTTGCTGCCTTCCCACCATTGCCCCAGTTAAGTCAGTGAGGAGAAAGCTCATAGACAGCCTTCTCAGCCCGGCACAAATTGAGGACCTTAAGCGCGAAATTAATACCACTAGGTATTAACCCAATAGTGGGCCGGGAGCTTGTCTGGCGGGAATCCTGAAAAGCACATCCTGTTGGGGTTGCTCGTGGGCTTCCAGGGGAAAGGTCTGGGGGTTGAGGGTTCCCTTGGCATCGGGAACTGGGGGTGCCTAGTGTGAGCCACCCCCCTCCCCCCTTCCCCAGAGACCCCCACCCCGAGATCCCCTGCCCACCATCACTCACCTTTTGCCTGGGTCCTTCAGTGATTCTGGGCCTCAGGTGGGTGCAATACCATCAGCAGCCACTGCCTCTCTGGTGGCGCAGCTGAACAATGAGGTGCTGCCAACCTTTGATTGGCCAGCAGCTTTCAGCAGGTGACACTTCTGCCCCCTGGGGTCCTTGGTCCTGGGGGAGGCCTGCCACTGCACATTTAGGTGCCTGATTGGCACTTAATATGGTGGGCCTTCCGGAAAAGATGTGACGAGGGCTCTTGCTGGCTGCTTTGCAACTTTTGTTGACATGATGCTATGCCAATTTATGCAAATAGTACCATGGAATGATGGTATCTAAAGACATCATTCATGCAGCTACCTCCTAGAACAACAATGAAACTGGGTACTGGTCTGCTCTGTCACTTGACTGCAGACTTAGTCCTCCACAATGACATTTGTTATCCTTCATTTTTGCCTGTCATTTCTTAATGCTCTTTCCACGTCCGCCCTGGCAAAGGCTGCCAATGGGTTGAGATGTCTTTTGAGCCTTTGCAGAAATTTTCTTGCCTTTTCTGTTTCCTTTAAATTTCATCTGCAACAACTTACATAGTACCTATAAAACATCCCAATTGGTGCTTCACAGAAGAATTATCAATTCAATTTCATACCAAGCCACATGAGCTATTAGGACAGGGTGAACAAAAGCTGGTCAAAGAGATGGTTTGTGAGGGCTGTCTTAAAGGAGGACTGAGGGAGAGGCAGAAAGGTTTGGGAATGAATTCCAGAGCTTAAGGCCTTGGTAGCATGGCTACCAATGGCAAAGAAAAGAAAATCAGAGATGCATAATTATGCGTTCCCAACACAAGTATGATCCCTGCAGCATAAATCTGCACTTAAGCCCATACAAAGTTATAACAATGAGCTGATCCTGGATGATTGAATGCTATTAGCATATTATCGTTCTGGTGAAAATTTTCAGCAGTTCTTAGCATTTAGAACTGAATTACATCTGTACATGGAAACCAGGGCCATAATTATCTATCACTGTGGGGATACAGGCTTTGCAAATGCTGAAATTGTTAGAGTTGACCAGTCATTAAACCAATGACTCAGCACCTATTTGGAATACTGCTCATTCAGTGGACTTATTTTCTGAAGTACAATATACTTAACCTGTTTCATCTGACAATAACCCTTAAGCACAAACTATTAGCTTCTTCTCACCAACTCCCCCTCAGCTTCTTACTGTTGCCTGGAAACTATAAAACTAATCTGATGCACTGTCAGATTAGATAAGAGGCATTAATCAGTGATAGAGATAAATCATAGAATCATGTGGCACAGAAGGAGGCCATTCAGCCCATTGTGCCTCTGCCTGGTCTCAGAAAAAGCTATCCAATTAGTCCCACTCGCTTCCTCTTTCTGAGACCCCTGCACTTTTATTTTCCCCTTCAAATGTTTATCCAAACCTGGAAATGATATATAGTAATAAAACCTTTGGAGATTTTGTTGCCCTCTCGCCATATTGTCCGCTCACGCCACCGGGTTAGGGTGGTTTGAACTGAGAATGGGTTTCCGGGATGGTGAGCATCAAGACCATAGCAGGGATTTTCCATGCCCGCTGGCGTGGGCCGTGCTCGGTGGCGTCAGTGGACAATATGGCGAGAAGACCATCACAACATCATGAAACCAGTTTGCGATCGTCCGCTCAACTCACCAATGGCGGGCTGCATTCACTACCATCAGATGTCGGGAACCTCATTGTAATACATCAGCATATCCTTATAAGGCCAGCCCGCTGGATTCATTCACCCCCCCCCACTGGATCATCCGCCATGTCGGTGGGAAAACCACCAACGTGTTTCACAACAGCATAAATAAGGCGTGCACTTGGCGGGCTGCACTTTGCTCGTGACTTCAAGGTTTATTTGCTTACCTTGCTTTGGTCAGCACTGCAGTCATCAGCGCCAGGCTTACAGACAGCACAACATCAATTTTAAGGGGGCTCACGGGCAGGTCTCTACCTAACAGATCAATCATATGTGAGTGGCTTTTCAACAGCTGCAGGGCAAGGTGTTGTTTGGGGAAGGGGGAGAAGTGGCTTCAGGCAAGGGAAGAGGCTGCAGGACGAGGGCTGTACTGGGGAAGGGGGGTATCCCAGGGTGTGTGTGGGGGCACATGTTGATCTGCACTAGCGGCTTCAAGATGGTGAGGCTTGAGGAGGCAGACTGCAGAGGATATGAGGCCAGATTGACATGTGAGGGTATGAGTGTAAGAATGGGCAGTGATGTCCCTTGAGCTGGCAATGAGTTAGATGCCAGTGATTGTGTGATGGGCTTGAGTGTATGAGATTAGAGTGATGAGATGGTTGCCATACCCTGGCTGCACAGATGAGATCATTCATCCTCTATCTGCATTGGATGGCCAACCTCTTCTGTGCAGCATTGGCACTGATCACCACTGCCATCACCTACCAAACCGGTGTGGTAATGTAGCTGCACTTCATGTGGCCAGAGCAGGAGTAGAGGACATCACAGCGGGCCTCCACGGCATCCAAAAGGTGCTCGAAGGCTGCAGTCTTCTTGCCTCTTGGCATCATATCTTCTTTGCAGCAGTCCTGGGCTGGAAGCACTAGCATGACTGTATTTTAAACGTGGGACCTGAAGGAATACTCCTACCCTTTCTGGCCCCACAAAGGAAAGTTTAATACTTGCCTTATAGGGTCTCTACTTCTTAGAGAAGGCGCAGGGCCAGCGATGTCCATGTCCTGTGAATGAATGTAAAAAAGAAACAACATTCTTGGTCTATATGGCTAATACTTAAGGCTAATTTTGTCTTTTTCTTTAAAGCTTAATTAATAACTTGCTTTTATAATAGTAGCAAATGTAGGAAATAAACATCAGATTTGTCAGGGTAATGTTTAATTGTTCTGTGTTTGGTTATGTGAGTCTATTTACTATTGGTGCTCACTGTGCTTGATTGGTTAGGCCTGGATGCGGATTCAGAGAAAAGTAAACAAAGCAGTAAAAAGTGCTGGAAGTTCGAGTAAAGCATGAAGTAGATACTTCTAAGTACTATAAATAAAATATGTTACATACATAGAAACTGGTGTCATCTCTCCATAGATCTGAAATATAAAATAAACAAAGGTCAGTACCTGAGAACTGAAACTAGATTATTATTTTGTTGTCAGCTCTTGAGGGCTCTACTGGAAGATGCCATAATAAGGGAAATGTTATTATGGCCCATTCCAGGTATGAGATTGGTGACATATTCGATATGCATGTGAGAAGCTAGAGGCCTGAGGCTTATCTCACGTGAACTTCAGGCCTAATCTCCATTATTTTGCTAAGCTGCAAAAGCTATTCGGTCCAGAGGCAGCTTGCCAGTTTGTTCCATGCCAAACTGCACAAGCTTCAACAATGGCACTTAGATAAGTTTTGAGGGCTGGTGATGGGGCCAGAGTCAGGAAAAGAAAGAGGTCTGCATGGGCCTGCAGCAAACTGCAGAAGTGCTGTTGGATTGCAATCCTGCAGGAGCGTTCATAATAGCCCTGCATAAAAGTACGTTCAAAAGGAAAGAACGTAAGCCATTCTGTTGGCAACCTCGAGCAGTCTCTTTAAGGACCACTGGGCAGGCCACAGAGAAACCTAAAAAACTGAGCAAAGCATGTCAGCAGCGTATGAGCTACTCAGTTCTCCCTAATTTTGAAGAGAGTGTGTAAAACAGGTGTTAGGCCCTACATTAGCATATGCAAGGGAGACAGCAACTGTCTCAGGTGCTTCACAGGGGCCACCTAAATATTGTCCGAACCGCTCTGGTATCAGTCATACTTCCAATGCAGTTTGAGAGAGGATGTTGGTACAAAATTTACGTTGTTGTATTTCTCTCCTGGACACCATGGGGGAGAATTTACGCTGGATTCTCATGGCCTCCCATCATAACTTCTATCCCATTTTGCATCCTTAAAATGGACCTACACTTCCAACTCCAGTCTGTCTTGCCTCTTTGCAGATGCTGCTGATGAATCTGCTTTGTATTCACAGTATTTTCTGTTTTTTAAAAAAATTTTGAATTTCCTGTACATGCAGTTTGTGTTTGAAATGCTTGTTTCAGGATTGTAGCAGTGGCTGAGCTGGTAGTCCTCCTGCCCCAGTAACAAGGCTGTGGGTTCAATTCCCACTCCAGGCAGATCAAGGCTGACTCTGCACTGCTGGAGGTGCTGTCTTTCAGATGAGATGTTAAACTGAAGCCCTATCTGCCTGCTCTGGTGGATGTACAAGAACCAAGGTGCTGTTTTGAAGAGGGCTTTGGAGGTATCTCTGGTTTTCTGGCCAATATTTATCCCTCAGTCAACATCATGAAAGATAGATGACCCGGTCATTATCACATTGCTGTTTTTGTGGGAGTTTGCTGTGCTCATATTTGGCTGCCACATTTCCTACATTATAATAGTGACTACACTTCAAAAGAAAGTACTTCATTAACTGTAAAGTGCTTTGAGATGTCCACTGGTCATGAAAAGTGCTAAATAAATGCATGTCTTTTTCCTTTCTTTTTCTAACTTTTCTCCCTCAAACATCAGTGCCTCTCTCTGGTCATTAACCTGCTCAAATACCAGGGCTGACAGGCAGCTCAACCCTGCATGAGCCACCCCTCCTCTTCCTACATGACCCAAACGAGACCACAAACTAGGCCCCTGGTGGAAAAAGGTGACTGTAAACGTCAAGTGAGTTGGCAGATCGAAACTCGTTCGCCTGGTTGGAGCTGCAGTGCTTTAAAGCTGAGGCACCAATAGTGCCGCCTTTGCCTGGAGGCTTTTCCCAATGTTAGGTAATACTTACAAATTCCCCTTTCATTTGAACTACTGCCATTATTTACAGTGAATGACTCTGTTTATGGAGCTATTGTGAAAAACAGTACGATTGTCTGACACTCCATAGTATTAATTGAAATATTTCCTTTTTGTAGGTAAAGTAGAATAAACCCTTTTATATGCTTCAACCAAAGAAATATAAAGAATATTGATGTACATCTACGAGATTCATATGTAGAGGATAAAGTATAAAAGCTTGATAAAAAGCTGGATCAGGGCCAGATTACTAGTTAAGACTGGAGACTGTACCTCATTCTCTGTATTTTTCTCTATTGCTAATCTTATGCCTTCCTCAACCTGGATTAACACACAATCTTTTCACACAGTCTTCTTAGATTGTCTTCTATTTTTGTCCCTCCCACCAGATTCCCTTTTTTGTTCTAGTATTCTCTGGTACACCTAAGATTGTTCAATATTCTCTCTTGCGCTCTGCTGTACACTTGGAGTAGATGTTGCGAGCTCTCTAAGTGACCGACGGGGCTCTCACACTCCAGTAACAGCAGTGTGCTTGTGATTTCCATGGCTCACCACAATTACTGTCTTGTGTCCTCTTCTACTGCTCTCCTGGATACCACCGTGGGGTAGAATTTACACAGAATTCCCCTGGGCCCCTGCTGTAACATTGACAGAGAGTTTGGAGAGACAGCTTTAAAGTCTGTTTTCAGCTGTTTATGTTGTTTCTCTGGGCATTGTGTCAATCCTTTGTCAAAGCTATAACAATGGATCAGGTGATTCCGCTCCCCTTCCCAATATTCAGAGTCTCATATTCTCTTCACAAAATCACAGGATAAATGCAGATGTGAAGAGCCACCCAGAAAGATAATAAAATGACTCCACATTCTGTGAACCAATTGTTTCTTAAATGATTTCAGGGTTATTGCCTCCAGTTATTTGCCTGGAAGGTTATTTCACAAATGGATTGCACTTAGTGAATAAAAAAACATCTTGATATTGCCTTAAACATACACTTCTCTAGTTTCAGCCTATGTCTTCAAATTCTACTCCCACAGTTTAACATTTTCTATCCTCGAACAATCTTATGTAACTCTAAGGTCCCATTTCAGATCCTTGCTTTCCAGAAATGCCCAATTTCCCCAGACTCCATGCATAACAATCTCCGCAGAATCTGGGGGTGAGCTTCACTGCACTTTAGTGCCTTCAGTCCTTGAATGTCTCTGTTGTTTTGTAATGACTGTGGAGCACTAATTGGTCCTGTATTTAATGTGCTAGTTGTGTGGGGGCTTCTGGGAAAGAAAGTGATGGCATGGAAAAATCAATGGTCAAGTTTCACTTTTTGATTTGTTTCATGTGATGTTGCATGTATTGCAGGTACAAAATAATTTATAAGCAGTGTTTGATTGCACTGGCTGTAGCATTACGTGACAGTGACCAGAACCAGGAGCTGAATTTGTGGATCTGTTTAACTAGAGCATGAACAGTTTCATCATTATGTCTTTTGACCATTCTACTGTTTTAACTGTGTAGTTCAACATTCTCAGCAGGGGGGATGGTGACGGAGTTGTAATATCACTGGGCTAGTAATCCAGAGGCCTAAACTACCGTTCTGAAGATGTGGGCTGGGATTTTCTGTGCCCGCCAGCGTCGGGAGTGTTTGGTGGCTTGAGTGGATAAGGTGGCAAGAAGGTCAAAAATCGGTTTCACGACAAAGTGAAACCAGTTTGCGATCGTCTGCCCGCTCGCTGATTGACGGGCCACATTCCCTGCCATCGGACGTCGGGAACCTCATTGTAATACATCAGCATATTTTTATAAGGCCAGCCCACCGGACTCATCCCCCTGCCACTGGATTGCCTGCCCACATCGGCGAGAAAACACGCCAACGTGTTTCACAACAGCATATATAATGCGTGCACTTGTGGGCTGCACTTTGCTCGGGGCTTCAAGGTTTATTTGTCTACCTTGCTTCGGTCAACGTTTGTGGTCATCAGCGCCAGGTTTCATAGGCAGCACCACATCACTTTTAGGGGGGCTCATGGGTAGGTCTCTACCTAACAGATCAGCCACATGTGGGTGGCTTTTCAACAGCTGCAGGGCAAGCTCTTGCTTGGGGAAGGGGGAGAAGTGGCCTCAGGCAAGGGAAGAGGCTGCAGGACGAGAGCTGTACTGGGGAATGAGAGGGGTGTGTCCCAGGGGGTACGTTGATCTTTGCAAATGGCTTCAAGATGGTGAGGGCTGATGAGGCAGTCTCCAGAGGAGATGAGGCCAGATGGAGATGTGAGGGTGTGTGTGTGAGAATGGGTGGTGATGTCCCTTGAGCTGGCAGTGAGTGAGACGCCAGTGAATGTGTGATGGGTTTGAGTGTGTGAATTTAGAGTGATGAGATACCCTGGCTGCACGATGAGATCATTCATCCTCTATCTGCATTGGATGGCCAACCTCTTCTGTGCAGCATTGGCACTGATCACCACTGCCATCGCCTTCCAAGACAGAGTGGTAATGTAGCTGCACCTCGTGTGGCCAGAGCTGGGGTAGAGGACATCACAGCGGGCATCCACAGTGTCAAATAGGCGCTCAAGGGCTGCAGTCTTCTTGCCTTTTGGGGTCATGTCTTCCATGCAGCAGTCTTGGGCTGGAAGCACTGAGCGGTGGCTGTACTTTAAATGTGGTGCCTGGCATGATGAAGCAGTGAGGTGATGGCGTAGTGGGCGAATGAGATCCGGCCCGCCAGGGAAACGGTGTGTTTCCTGGGAATGCATAAATAATGCGGCAGGTCTGGGATGACACAGCGTGAAAAGCTGACATTGCAGCCAGAGGGTAAACTGTCATTTTACCCACTCCGCTACCGCACTTAGTACAAATCTGGAACGATTCTGCCTGTGGATTCAAATCCCACCACGACAGCTAGTGGAATTTAAATTCAATTAATAAATCTGGAATTACAAAGCTAGGGCGGGGTTTTCTGTTCTGAAGACTAAGTGTGGTGGTGGGTAGGATATGCGGGGGTGGGTTCTTGCGCCTGATTGCACACTTGGAACATCATTAATTATGCATCTGCGAGCTGCTCTCCGAATCACGTGGCGGGGCGGGCACTAATTCATCTGCCCCGCCATCACCTTATAGGGTTGAACATTCTGGTGCCACATTTAAACGCCACTTGAACACACATATTCACTTTCTGCAGCCCAGCCAAATGGTCTGCATGTCCGGAGATGGCCCCCAAGTGAAAGAAGCCATGTAACCCCAGATTCAGCCACGACTCTCTGCTGGCTCTCCTCAACACTGCCTGCAAATGCCGCAATGTCCTCTCCCCGAGGTTTGGAACCAGGAGGTCCACCAACATCGCCTCGCCAGACTGGTAGGGGTTCGCAGTGGAGGTCTGTGCTGCTGGGACCAAAAGAAGAAACACCCTGAGGGTGAATCCAGTCCACCAAGGTAAGTCAACCTTCTGCTCACTCCAAAGTCGCATTCTCATAATGCAATCAGGCAGTCAAAGGGTTTTACTCCTCAGGGATCTCACACATTACTAATGGAGGTGACATCAGCACTGAGTGTCTCATGCACACTTTAACATCGCCACCATCTCACCTATCATGCTGCACAAACAGTATCTTCAGCCCTTACAGGGGAGGGCTCAGCACACACAGCAGGTATGCATGCTTCCCAACCTCTCCTCCATCCCTTCTCATCACGTTCCATCTATTTGTCTTCATGCAGGCCAAGCTGGCCCACATCAGGAGGGAGAGATTCCAGAGAGGAGGAGGGACGGCGGACATCCAGGAGCTCACTCCCCTTGAGGAGGAGGCAGCTGACTTTGCGGGAGGACAGGGATCACTCCTGTGGCAAAGGCAAAATCGGCCTCCCCCCCATCAACCCAGTACAGATGAGCCCTCCTTTAGTTGACCACATCCTGACATTCACAGTGAGAGACATGTAATGTTGCATTCTGCCTACTCCTGAGCTAAACCTATCTTCTCTCTCTTACAGGCACCAACAGACTCAGGCACATGTTCAGCCAACCCATCAGCCCTAGCCTCCAGCACTCCAGATCCTCAAATGAGAATCCATTCGATGTAGATCCATCACTGCATTCACCTACACCCTCCATCAGTGCAGAGACACATACCTCGGTTGGTGCTAGATCTGGATTAAACTCAGGGTCACTTTCTGGAGAACACGTCTCTGACACATCTCCATAGCAATCAGAGGCAGCGACAGCTCAGGTCTCTGGCACTCGGATGACTGCTGGAAAACAGGCACTTGCTGAGTCCAAGTCAGATGATCAGCCTCTGGAAGCGGCCACTGCAAACAGGCTGGAGGTGCAAAGACAAGCGGCGGAACGTCAGGCAGAGTTGCGAAAGGCAGTCAACAGACTAGAGTGTAGGATGGAGGAGTCCATCCATGTTCTATCAGATGTCATGGCTCCGACTTGCAAGCGCCTTGAGGTCACCATGGGAAGGGCGGCGGCCACCTTAGAGACCCTGGTCCAGCAGGTTCTGCAGGATTTGCACTCCTTGACTCCAGGCATAGGTGGAATTCATCAGTGGCTAGGCGAGAGGGGGACGGGGCACCTCAACCTTCCTCCAGGAACCCCTTCTCCTCAAGGAGTCAGGCAGGTACCCTCGGGCATCCATATGGAGGACCATCAGGTGGACACCCTGGGGTCATCTACCCAGGAGACTCCGTGAGTGTCCAGTGCTCCCAGTCCCCTATGCCTGTGACCCCATCAGCTCCAGCCTCACAGGCCAAGGAGGGTGCACCTGCACCACAGGAGGAGACCCAAAACAGGCTGGGGCTCTGCAGGCCTCGGCCCTCCAGATGATACCTGCTAAAGTCATCGCAGACAACACGGCATAGCAGTAAGAAGGCTGCCTCAACCTCTGTTGCAGATGTCGGAGATGCACCTAGATGTAGTGGTAGGGTAAGAACAAGTAAGAAATACAGAGAACACGGGTGCTCACTCACTGTATACATCATGCACCTTTGTAAACACATTTTGAGTTCATGATAATGGCATCATCATGGGGAGATGGTGGCGTAGTGTTAATGTCACTGGACTAGTAACCCAAAGGCCCAGGCTAATAATCTGGGTACATGGGTTCAAATTAATAATTTGGAATTGAAGAGCTAGTCTCAGTAATAGTGACCATGAAACCATTGTTGAATGTCATAAAAACCCATCTGGTTCACTCATGCCCTTTAGGGAAGGAAATCTGCTGTCCTTAGCTGGTCTGGCCTACATGTGACTCCAGACTCACAGCAATGTGGCTGATCCTTGAAATGGTGTGGCAAGCCACTCAGTTCAAGGACAATTAGGGATAGGCAGCAAAATCTGGCCTTGCCAGCGATGTCCACATCCCATGAAAGAATACAAAAAATGCCCCTTGCATTTATTTGCCCTCCTATTGTGAGGGTGACCCAAGCTCCCATTCTGTGATTGCCTCCCTTTGTGTGCCTTAGATTCATGTAATGTTTAGCAGACTCATGATAGTCTCTCGCCCCTTGCATCATGTCAGAGAGACGTGTCAAGCCATGTCCTGAAAGTGACTGTATGTAGAGATTTGATCCTTTAAGCCTTGCAGCATACTTTAGGATTATGTGTGTTCATGTGTCTTGGAGGGTTAAATTACAATGTTGTTTCATGAAATATTGAGCTGTGTTCATTGTGAGTGTGAAAGCACATGACCTGGAGACCTGGAGCCTACAGGTCTCTACAACCATGTGCAAATCTCAGTGGCTGCTAAAAGTATCTCCCTCAGGTGGTAACAAATGCACAAAGCGCTGTTGACACAGTGTGCATGCTGCCTTTCACCTCACACACTGGCTATATGCAGCTTTGGGTACTGACTTTTCCAAGAATGAGGGCTTTGTGGTTACTGAGGGATACAGGTCCAAGGCTGAATTTTTTTTTTCTTTATTCTTTCGTGGGATGTAGGTGTCTCTGGCAAGGTCAGCATTTGTTGCCTAATTGCCAATTGAACTGAGTGGCTTACTAGGCCATTTCAGAGGGCAGTTAAGATCCAACCACGTTGCTGTGGATCTGGAGTCACATGTAGGCCAGACCAGGTAACGATGGCAGATTTTCTTCCCTAAAGGACATTAGTGAACCAGATGGGTTTTTACAACAATCGATTATAGTTTCATGGTCACCATTACTGAGGCTAGCTTTATATTCCAGGTTTATTAATTGAATTCAAATTCCACCAGCTGGCATGGTAGGAATTAAAGAATTGTTACAACGCGGAAGGAGGCCATTCGGCCCATTGTGTCTGCCCCGGCTCCCCAAATGAGCATCATGACTTAGTGCCATTCTCCTGCTTTTCCCCCATACCCTTGCATTGTGGGATTTGAACCCATGTCTCCAGAGCATTAGCCTGGGTCTTTGGATTACTAGTCCAGTGACATTACTGCAATGCCACCATTTTCCCTATAATGCTGACCTTGCTTCCATGACCACTGTTTATGGCTTTTCCAATCACTGACATGGCACTAAGGGTCAGGAGAAATGCACTTGGGACCCCTTGCCTGGATCTAACTCCTGCTGGAACGTTATGGCTATCGGTGTGTTGCAGGCACGTCTTCCGTTTCGTGCCACTGCAATGGCATCCCCACATGGGAGCTGACCATCATTACCTCCCTCAGGTTCCTGCCCTTCGAAGCCCTCCTCATCCAAGGAAATCTCTGCCTCCTCCATGTCTCCTTGTGGCAAGTGCTCTCCCCTTTGAAGCGCCAGGTTGTGTAGTGCACAGCGGACCTCAATGATGAGGGACACCCTCTCTGGAGAGCACTGCAGAGCCTCACCTGAATTGTCCAAATAACAGAAGTGCATCTTCAGAATGCCAAGAGTTTGGTCAATGATGGACCTTGTTATAGAGTGCACCATGTTGTATCTCTCCTCTGAGGCACTTTGAGGATGATGCACAGGTGTCATGAGCAATCTCTTCAGCGGATACGCCTTATCACCCCAGCAGCCAACCTTGTAAACGCCGCAGCCCTTCAAATATCTGTGGCACGCGAAAGTAACTCGGATGTGGGAGTCATGAGAACTCCCAGGGTACCTGGCAGAAATACGCATGATGTGCTTCTGATGGTCATAGATCAGCTGAACGTTTATGGAGTGGAACCCTTTCCTGTTAATGATGATCATGGGCTGCTGTCAGGGAGCTCTTAAAATGACATGTGTGCAATCAATCGCCCCCTGCACTCTAGGGAAGCCGGAGATTGCTGCAAATCCAGGAATCTAGCAGCCTGGCTCTCTTCATCCATTGTGAACTTAAATAATGATGACCCTTACTGTGGAGGGCATGCATCACCTCCTTATATATTTATGTGTTGAGGCCTGAGAGATGCTGCATGTGTCCACTATGGATCCCTGGAATGAGCCGCTTACAAAAATAATTGAGTGTGGCGGTGACCTTTAGGGGCACTGGCAGGGGATGGTCTCCCAGTCCATGTGGCATCAGATCCTCCCGAAGAATGTAGCAGATATGAGCTACTACACCTCTTGATAAACGCTGATGCACATGGCACTGTATCTTGCTCATCTCCAAATAGGAGAGGCAACTTCAGTATACCCTTGGTCATGCCAGTCGCCTCCGTGAGATGCATCTGACCTCGTCAACCTCACCTCAGGCCGTGGGTCCTCTCTAAGCTGAGCTAGATGGCACCCTGCCCTTCTTCTTCTCCTCAATCTAAGAACTGCCATCAAGAAGGCAGCATTGACCACAGCCTCCATTCTCCTTCCTGTGGACAGATAGATGCAAGAGATGAATGTATCTCACCCAACAATTACAGACCTCCCACTCCAAGCCAGAAAGTCACTTTCATGCTCCTGGGCTGTGCTTACGCTAACTGCCTTTCCCTGTTCCACCCTTGTAGCTGAGATGGTCCCTCACAGATCATAGGTATCTAAGAAGCCACCCCAACAACTTAACATCTCAATCCCATATACGATGTAAGAGTGTGGAGCACAGCCATGTAACTTTGAGGCTCACTAAAGGCACTCATGTGTTGCCTAATTTGGATTTGATATTACTCCTGCCTTGCACTTTTGGAATGATTGGATACCTTGTGCCCTGTGACCTATGTCAAATAGACAATGTAGTTTGCAGGGTTTGATACAGCTTCTTCAATATATCTGGCAGCTGTGCTCCCTTAGTGGCTGCCTCTTCCCATCTCACACTCCTCTGACGGTCAAGTGCTCAATGAGACCACCTCTAATGTGACCCCAATGCCTAGCGTAGTCTCATGTAAAAGCGCACCATGAGTTGCTGGTTCCAACTCTAACTCTTCAATAAAGTCTTCATGAGTTCTCTCAGCTGAGCCTTCATCTCTATGTTGGAATTCTAATAAGTTTGAGGTTGCCCACAGAAAGGTCCCCGGAGTCCAGCCATGGATATCCTCCCACACTGCCTTAGAACCGCCCCCACCCCAACCCGTGATGATTTTTTTCTAGTTTTATTTTTAAACTGCTTCACTGATTCGGGGTCTCAACATGGTGGTGCTGCACTTCTACTTCCAGATCACCTTCGACCCTCCCCCTGTCACTGTGCACGTCCCTCCAATCATCCTGGAACCCCACGGTGTGCAGATTGATCTCCATCCAGTCATTCTCCAGCCTCCCCCAGGAATCCTGGAGCCCATAGTGATTGTTGTGGACATTTCTGCTCTCCCCTAAACCCATCACTATGCATGCCACATGCCCCATGTGGCCCTCACCCCTCTTTCATTCAAAGGTGCCTCCCAACCCCTGCCACAAGAGCTTAGAGTACCTGCCCCCACTTTATTATATTTTCCCCATTTACAGGTTGCAGTTCCCTCCCCTGACTATGACTATTCCAACTGCAGCCCAGTACCGAGCCAGACACCTTGAGGACCACCATGTGTGAGGCACTGACCACACCCTGGACACCATGCTGTACACAACCCTAATTGGGCAAACAGGCCTTGCCTTTCCCTGGACCAGGACCACGACATCTGAGGCCAACTTCAAACTTATTAGAATTCCAACATGGAGATGAAGGCTCAGCTGAGAGAACTCATGAAGACTTTATTGAAGAGTTAGAGTTGGAACCAGCAACTCATGGTGCACTTTTACGTGAGACTAAGCTAGGCATTGGGGTCACATTAGAGGTGGTCTCATTGAGCACTTGACCATCAGAGGAGTGTGAGAAGGGAAAAAGCAGCCAGCCATGAAGGGAGCACAGCTGCCGGATATATGCAAGAAGATGGCCTGCACAGTCCCAACACTACATTTATTCTCTCACCCTGCCAATGTGGCCCACAAAACCCCAGGACCACCTTTAGTCTCTCACCTTGACCATTTGGCATCAGTCCCAGGACCATGACTATCTGACACACATCCCCTTGCTTCCTTCAGGACCCACCCCATCCCCTCTCACCTCAGTTATGAGGCTCTGTGTAAGCCTCCCGTCTTGTGTAACTCTAACTGCCCCACTGCCCGCCAAGACATGCACCCCTTCCCTCTTGTGCCAAACTAACCCCACCCTGCCCCCTCCCAAGTCTGTGTGCCCCCATCCCCAGTCATTCCTCTGCCTGCCATCTACCCCACCCTCCCTCCCCATGTTCCCTTGACCCTCATGTCTCTGCAAATTTTCCACCCCCTCCCCCACACCATCCCCATGCTGGTCTCTGCTGGTAGAGTGCAGCCCTGCCTGTGCCCCCAGCACCCAGGACGAGCAGCCCTGCCTGTGAACCCTACCAGCCTCGCCTGAGAGAGCAGCTTTGGCAGTGGTTATGGGCCGGATAGTTGCAGGTAGACTTTGAATGTTGTACACACCTGGACATCATGAGTGAAATGAAGGTGGGCAGGGGCACACCACTTAACTCAGACCGGTCTAATTTCCTGCTGGAGTGGCACGTAATTGGGAGGGATTCCGGCAAGTTGCATACTAATGAGCGTCCATGACATGTTAATGCATGCAAATGGGGTTCCCAACATGACCAGGGGGAAAGTCAACCCGTCATTAGGTCGCCACAAAGGTGCTGAGGGGAAAATTCCAATTTGTTCTCTCGCTGGCAGAAATCCAATTTTTGGCTTCATGCCAAATTTTCCATTCCTGCCCGTCACGGCTCCCACTGGTGGGACCAGGCAATTCCCTCCCTAATCTCAGTAATGGTGACCATGAAACTATCATGAATTATTGTAGAAACCCATCTGATTCACTAATGTTCTTTAGGGAAGGCAATCTGCCATCCTTACCTGGCCTGGCCAATGTGGTTGCCTCTTAACCACTCTCTGAAATGGCCTGGCAAGCCACCCTATTCAAGGGCAATTAGGAATGTGCAACAAATGTTGGCCTTTCCACCGATGCTGACATCCCATGAATTAAAAGTAAATTTCATTGTCTTTGTTGATTGCCGCCCTGCATTGGCTGGACATGTTTCGCATTAGGTCTGTGGAGACTTCTCGGTCTCTTTCTGTTTAATTCTCATATTTCAGCACCATTTGTGGAAATACCTGTGTGATCTATACTTCCTTCCTCTGTGTAGCAATTTACACTTGCCTGCATTACATTTCATCTGCCATGATTCTGTCTACTTATAAGGCTTGTTCAACTTATTCTGTAATTTCTGAGCAGTGTCCTCTGACTCCACTGCCCATCCTACTTGGAGGATGTATACACAAAATTCTGCCTTATTTTTCAGGACTGATGATCAGTCAGTTTTCTGAAGGGATGCCTGAAAAAAGATGGTGCAAGATTCTCTTCTCCTCAGACAGTGAATCAGACCATGCCCACGTAGACCGAGACATAAACAACATTCAAGTTCGGGCTTATAAGTGGCATTTGCATCACACAATTGCCAGGCGATTACCATCTCCAACAGAAGAGAGTCTATCCATCTCCCCTTGACATTCAATACCAGTGCTGTATCCCCACTATCAACATTTTGGAGTGTTACCACTGACCAGAAACTCAACTGGACCCGCCACATAAATAAATACTACCAGAGCAGGTCAGAGGCTTGCGATTCTGCGACGCGTAACTCACTTCCTGACTCCCCAAAGCCTGCCCACCATCTAAAGGCAGCGGTAGGAGTGTCCAGCCAGGGATTGTTCTACTCCAGAAAGGCAGGTGGTCATGGATAGACACAAGCCAGGAGTGTGATGGCATACTCCCCACTTGCCTGGATGAGTGCAGCTCCAACAACACACAAGAAGCTCAACAGCATCCAGTACAAAGCAGCCTGCTTGATTGGCACCCCATTCACCACCTTGAACATTCACTCCCTTCATCCCCAACACGCAGTGGCAGCAGCATGTACCATCTACAAGAAGCACTGCAGCAAATTCTTTGATAACATCTTCCAAACCCATGGCCTCTACCACCTAGAAGCACAAATGCAGCCGACACATGAGAAGGTTATCACCTGCAAGTTCCCTTCCAAGCCACACACTGTCTGTTTTGAAAACATACCGCGATTCTTCTACCGTCGCTGGGTCAAAATCCTGGAACTCATTCCCTAAGAGCACTGTGGGTGTATCTTCACTATGTGGACTGCAGTGATTCAAGGAAGTGGCTCACCAACACCTTCTCAAGGGCAAGGTACAGGCAATAAATGCTGGCCTTGTCAATGATACCTAGACTCATGAATGAATAAAAAAATAGGCTTTATCCAGTTCTGGTGGCATTCTTGAGGGAAGCTGAAGATTATGCAGGCACATTTAGTAACTTGTATTTAAAGTACTTTGAAGACAATTTTAAGTCCTTGGGGCCTGCTTTCCAATTCCACCCTGGCATACAGGCAAAGGATTGGTCTATGCATTAAGGCTTCTAAGCCATGCAAATAGCCTGTGGAACGAAATGGTACCACGTACATTGTATTCCTATAAAAGAAAATACCCCTTATGTCCTCTCCTCTCTACACAACGAAGTACAGTTGTGGCAATTGTATAGCGGTTGTGCAATACATCATGTATGGGATTCATTTTCTGGTACAATAAGATGCATTAGTATAGACTAGCAAAGGTATATCAAGATGCATTACAAGGTAAAAGTGTCTCAAAAATAGTAGGGCACAATAATTTTAACACCTTGCAGTCAATATTAATCTCAACCCCACACAACTGGAGAGTGTTGGGGAAGGTTGGTTAAAAATTAAACATCACAAAATGCGGCTCCAACTAGTCGTGCACACATTTGCCACCATTTTTATGGCAGTGTCTGTGTTCCACAATGGAGATGTAGAACACTTCATTATAATAGTTAAATTGAGCTCCCACAGTGTCGGTGGGGACCTGATTTAAATTTAGCCCTGGGCTTGGGAAACCCAGCAATCCCAATCTTTACCTCCATATTGATTGCCCAGCTCCAATACCCCACCATGACTCATTCTTTCCTGATTCCAGGGATTGTCTTTAATACTCCCTGTTAATTGTATATTAATTGTGTTCAATTGTATGCCAGTGGTGGGCATTAACTGGGGATTCACTTGTGCTCCTACAAGAGGGAGCACGGACAGTGTCTGCCGGCACCGAGGCCTTCCATGCCCGGTGGGCACCGTGGGGGTTGGGGTACGTTATCGACCCTCTTAATCACATTTTGATTTGATGTTTGTAAGTTTTCTTTAAACTTTGTCTTTGGTTTTACAGCTAACCTAACTTAGAGGCTGTGTTTACTTTATCTCTCATTTTGTTAATTTAGTTTAATTCTTTGACTCTGAAAGAGTTACAAGAGGGAGCACGCGGTGTCTGCCGGCACCGTCGAGGCCTTCCGTGCTCGGTGGGCACCACGGGGACTGGGGTGCTTTATAGACCCCTTTGATCACATTTTGGTTTAATATTCTTATGTTTCCTTTAAAATTTGATTTTGTTTTTGCAGTTTCGCTTTAAGGGGCTACCTTTTACTTTATCTCTGATTTTGTTAATTTAGTTTATTTGTTTTGTAACAGAAGAGTTACAAATAGGAACACCTTCCTTGATTGGTGGGCACCGGGAGGGGGTGCAGGTCGCGAGCAGGGGCAGTGGCAGTGGCAGCGGCAGTGCATTATCAATCCCGGACTGCCATATTTATTTGAGTTAAGTTTCCTTTAAAGCTTTTGTTTTGTTTGTTTTTGTTACAGTGTAAGAGTAATGCCCCTTTCAAATGGGGGACTTAAGTGTTCATGGGTGCCACGAAACAGGTATAAATAGGAGCAGACTGAAACTGTGGAGGCTAGGTTTGGAGATGCATGTTTGTAGTGTGTGTCTCTGTAAATAAATGCTTATAAAAGTGTGTAAAGTTTGGCTCCAGTTCTATCCATAACCACCTGCCTTTCTGGAGAAGAGCAATCCCTGGCTGCAACCTCCTACTACAGCCTTTAGCAAGAGACATGTGTGAGGGAACTAATACCTCGCACTGTATACTTTTATAAAATAGATATAGATATCCTCATGGCTGTTTCAAAAATTATAAAAACTGGACAAAGACCTTTTAAAATAGCCGAATCTATGGTGGGAAATTTCTGCTCCCCTTGACAGCGGGTGCTTTTGGTGGCATGAGTAAACAATATGGTGAGAAGGCCAAAAATCAGTTTTACGCCGTCAAGAAGCCAGATTGCAATCAATGCAATCATTGCAGTCAATGGCAGGCCGCGTTTCCTGCCGTCCAGCGTTGGGAACTTAATTTTAATGCATTTGCATCTCATTGTGCCCACAGGCCAGAATCATCCCCAAGTGTCAAATTTACCTCCCACGTCGCCGTGACTTCAGAACAGCGTGATTTATGACTGCCTTTAAAAGGTGTGCACCTGGCGAGCTGAACTTCGAGAGGAACTCGGAGGTGAGTGCACACGACCTGGCGCAGCACTCACAAGGATCACCTGTAGGACAACAAGGAAGAGGCACCGTGCATTCAGTGGGGGGTGCACAGGCAAGTTACTTTTTCCCGGCTGGCTTTCAGTGTGGTGCTGCGGTAAGGCCTCCAGTGCGGTTGGGGCTGGGGGTAAGTGAGGGGGCGGAGGGGGTGGGGGGCAGCCAAGACAGCACAGACTGATGGAAGTACACAAGAACATGATGCCGGGGGAGGATGGGGAAGAGGAGAGTGGAGGCTGAGGGAATTAGCCACACACTTGGGAAAGCTTGTCAAAAGTGAGCATTCTTCTGCAGCTGAGACTGTTCACCAGCAGCTCCATTGACAGGCTTGGAGTTGGGCCTCTGAAGCATTTCTGCCCGCTCAAGCAACGCAAAAGCATGAAGGTGCCAACGAATGCTCCAGAGCTTTTCACCCCTCAGCGCAGACTGCAAATTAATGTGCATTTTACAGGGCTGCAGAGCAATTGGACGACTGGGAAAGCTGTAGAATCCCCTTGCAAAAGGTGGCCATGGTGCAGTCACTGGGGGAGGTGTTCAGAACCCCTTGCAATGACTTTATTAAGGTTTGGACCAGTATCCCTCATGGTTCAAGCTAACAGTGCAGCCTTGCAGTGCGGGTTAGGAGAATGCCTGTGCCTGAGCTGAGAGTACAGCATGCAGTCCAATGGCTGCAGTCCAAGTCCCTGTACAGCTGCAGGAAGACATCCTTGCTCCTGTACTAATGTCCTCTCGCAATGAAGGCCAACATACCATTTGCCTTCTTAACTGCTTGCTGCACCTGCATGCTTGATTTCAGTGATTGGTGTACAAGGACACCCAGGTCCCTTTGTACATCAACATTTTCCAATCTATCACCATTTAAATAATACTCTGCCATTCTGTTTTCCTACCGAAGTGGATAACTTCACACTTATCCATGTTATATTAAATCTGCCATGTATTTGCCTACTCACTCAACTTGTCTAAATCACCTTGAAGCCTCTTAACATCCTCCTGACCACTCACATTCCTACATATGTTTTGTGTCGTCAGCAAACTTGGAAATATTACACTTGGGCTTGGAAATATTACAGAAATATTCCAGAACATATTACTCTAGAAACTCTCATAAGCATTTTCTGAATTCCTCATCTAGGCTACTACTGCCAATCTGATTTTTCCAGTTTATATGTAGATTAAAATCTATGATTATTGCCATTCCTTTATCACAAGCACCCAATATTTCTTCTTGTACACTTTGTACTACATTGTGGTAACTGTTAGGGGGCCTGTATAGCACTCCCACAAGTGACTTATTTCCTCTACTATTCTTCAATTCTACATCCTGATTTCCTGAACCAAGGTCATCTCTAACTACTGCACAAATGCCATCCTTGATCAACAATGCTACCCCTCCACCTTTACCTAGCTTCCTAATCTTCTTTAATGTCAAACATCCTCACCGACTATGGGAGTCCCTAGCCTGTGACTGACCAAAATGACAAATGTTCACTTGGGAAAGCACTCACATCGAGTGACACTGTTGGGAATATGAAGAGGTGGAGTTGAGGCATTGGAGAGAGCGCACAAACTACCAAAGAACTCATCTACCCCACCATCCGAGCACCACCTGCCCTACATGTGACAGTCTGCAGATTGCACATTGGATTTATCCACTATCTCACAACCCATCGAACCCTAGTGGTCACCCTTGATCCCGAGTGACTGCCTAAGACTGAGATGACATGATGGTTAATGATTAGAAATAGACTTTTATTTATCTGACTTTTATTTTTCCAGGTAAATCTTGTGGCCATAAATTGACTGGTCACTTTCTTTTAATTACTTGACATCCATAGGGTTCCAGTATCTCTTTCGCGATGGAGGGTCATCTGTTCTCCAGCTCCAGCAGATGGCATCACTGACCTGGTAGCGCGCCGGTAGTATGTCTGTTCTGTCGGGACTGTTTGCACTTAGCATAAATAGTAATTATATATTTAATAGGGTGAACATTTTGTTCGGTGCGTTTTGTGAATGAAAAACTCGGGTGAAGTCCTTTTACTGTTTAAATGTTTATAATATAGATAGCAACCTTAAAAAGGTATTTTCGCGTCGTAAACAATAAACCACAGTAACGAATCTTCGGTCCCACTAAATTGAATCAAATTATTTAAAGTAGCAATCTTTACTTCCCTAACAGAGTCTTACTCTGCACATTTAAAAAAAAAACATGTTCGTAATGTGTTATTTCGACAAGCAATATAACAGGCACGGTTGGAAATATCAGGGAAAATAAGATCTTCTTGGGTAGGATTGAATGAGATTGGAACTACCTGAATAATCTCTTTTTAAAATAAATAGACTCGTGCTATCTTTTACTTTTCATGCATATCTTAAATACATATACAATTAATGTGCATTGTAATATACGTTGCTTCTGCATTAAGGCGTCGTTTGCAGACTGGAATCCAGAAGGTTAGTGGAATGAGTAATATTGCAATGATAGTTGTTTGAATGCTCTCTGTTTTATTGCTCTGGGTTATTGACCTGCTGCAGCTCCCACGAGGTCCCATTGTTTATAATCTGGGACCCGGGTTTGGACTGCTCCACACTGGAGAGGGAGGAAAGTTAGGGGGTGGATTGAATCCTCACAGTGCTAATTAAAACAAATGACGCTCTACTGGGATCGATTTCAACATTTTATGTGTAAGAATCAACATCGCTCCAATATGTGCCGTTGAAAAAAACCGTGCACTACACGTTTACTCTGTCTGGTCTAACACACCACCTCCACCCTACCCCCCCCTTTTCCCATTCGTTTCCCCCCATGACGCTGCGTGAGTGGTAGATGCCGAGGTTATAAAAGTGGCCGCGCAGGGCCGCCGGCTTAGTTCTCCTGGCGGTTGGGAGAAAGATGTAAATGTGCATGGGAGCTGCTGTCTTATACTCGTACGTTGCTCACCTTTATCATAAACCAACGTGCCTGTGTTATGAGAGGCAAAAAAAGGAAAACTGGGCAAGATTTTTTTTCTTTAGAAGATGAGCTTGATGTCCTGTAGTTTTGTTGGAGAGATGTGTTAAGTGTCCAGGTATATATATATATATACATATAAAGGGCTGGTATAGCATCGAGGATATAGTGGCTGAGAAGAGAAAGCTTTTTTTACGGACGGGTTTTTATTGTTACGGAGGGGCGGGGGGAGCGACTGTTGGGGCCTCTCCTGTCTGGAGCTCGCACGGCCTTGTGGGAGCTGTAGTTTTTTTATTCTTGCGATGCGCAGCGTCGAGAGCGGGAGAACTCCATCTCCCGGCATTCCGCCGGGCTGCGTATTCCGGCGTCTTCTCACTAGAGGGGGAGGGGTGGAGAAGTGCCGCCTGATTGACCGTTACGTTGAACCAATCAGACATCGGGGGGACTTGCAGCTGTGGAGAGGAGCCACCAATGCGCGCGCGGCGGTGGGCGGGTCTCCAACGGTGGGAGTCAGGTTGAGTTTGCTCCTGGGTTTGTGTTTCTCTTGCGGTTGTTGTAGATGGGGGCTTGAAGCTCTGACAGAGAAAGGGGGTGGCACCATATTATTCAGCACCTCTCAGACGGAGGGAAGTTCTGCTTTAATTGATACGGTAAGAAATAACGGTGAGTGCTTTTCAAAGGAATGCAGTTGAAAAAAATGCATTTTTCTCTTTTATGGATTATTAACTGGTTACATTTAGGAAATGAATACAAGAGGAATGTAAATGCAATTTTTTGATGTCTCTATGGTTATTGGGATTTGAAAAAAAATTAATATCTTATATTTATGTACCTCGGACAATATTCTTGTCTGTATTTTTTTTAAAAACTGAGCAGGATGGCTTTTGCAATAATTTTTTGACCCTTTTGTGTGTGTGTTTTTTTGGTTTTAAATGACAGATTTGCTTTAGTCTCTATAAAATGAAAATTTTGGTTGTATAATGTGTGCAGGCTGGGTGGGCATCAAATAAATAAGGTGCATCTTGGATCACTATTCACCTTTGTGTTCTTTCTCTGTGAAAACATCTAATGATGTCATTGTGGTGTTGCCCTGAATCCTTGTTTTTATACTATGGCTGTTGCTATTTTGCAACAAGAGCTGAATTGTTGCTTAAGCAATTTTGTAGGTTAAAAAAATCTAGTCTCTATACTTGGTGTTAAAACATCAGATATGTCTTGATTGTTTTTAATCTGAGTGGCACTGAAAGACAGGACTCTTTAGGATTCATGGCATATACTGAGAATAGTGACGTACAGACAACAGCATTTCAGTGAAGTCTTGCTACTGAATGTTTTTGAGTAGGAATGTGAAGGGAGTTTGCAGTTTAACTGTATTCATGTTCACCCATATGTAACTCATTAGTAGTCAATCCTTAAAAAAAACTATTCAGTGATTTATGAACTTATTTGCATTCCACGGTATGTAACTTCAGTATTGAAGATTCAAAACTTAACATCAATTGAGGCAATTTATGGCTTTATCAATGTAGAACTTTGCATTTTTGAATTTGCCTATTTGACAAGCCTTTTATTAGTGAATTTATCTTTCAGTTTTGAGAAATTGAGGTGAATTAGTCTGAAACTCACATTCTCGACTGCAGCCATATAATCTTTTGTGTCAATGAGAATCAGCACTGCTAAACTGCAACCACAAATTGGTTTTTACAAAGTAAATTTAGCTTGTTTAAACAAATACTTAAATTGTGGGCAGTAAAATTTCCTTCCATGGAGAATCCATGAGATGCGTGCAGATTTGAGAAATTTATGTTGTGGTAAAGAGGCGCTGTTAGCAAAGGTGGATTTAAGGGAAATAAACTGATTTCCATTCTGAAACGAATAGACCATGAACAGCATGTCATTGTTTTAATTCAGGTACAATGTGGTGTGCTGTGCATCTATTCGAAACCTGTTTTTAATGATGCTGAAATAGTCTGAGCAAAAAGACTTCATATCCTGTCGCTCTAGGTCTGCAACAAGCTTTAATGTAGGAATAGTGCCACAAGAAATAACAGTGGCGATCAGCCCCTTCCACCAGAAGAAGGTGGGAGGATAGTGGTATGATGTCATCATGAAAGCAGAGACATGAACTTTGCAAATGATGGACGCTATTTGAAATGCACCAGAAAAGGGAATATGGAGTCAACAATTTGATTCATAAATTCTTCATGCTTAGTCATTCCTCTAATTCTGATTGTAACTCCCATTTTTCACCTGAAGTGTCTGCAAGGCTGTGATTTCCTCACACCAAACAGAGTAAGAGAAATTTACAGGACCTGATTAGAGCTTTGAATCAGTTTCTTTCTAAAGGTTTAAGAGTTTATCAATTTTACCAGAACTGGTTTCTTTTTCCTCAGTACAGAAGGAGATATAAATTTGTTTTCGAGGCTAAAAAAGGTGCCGATCTCAGTTTGCAGGTTGATCTCTTAACCTTAAAGCTTCTAATTTTTTTCATCTTTTGCACCCCTATTTGTCATATTGGTTGCATGCTTTCAAGATTATTCAAGAAAGATGTGCATCGCTTACATATGAACATACAAGTTAAGAGCAGGACTCACGACTAAAGACTCATGACCCTCAGGAAAAATTTCACTACACTCTGACCCTTGTTCTGCTGTTAACACATTTTGCTATCCTACCTTTATGCTACTATCAGCATTTTCTTTAGTCTTTAATGCAACCATTAACACTCCGTGTCCATGACATCTTTGTTAAATTTCTCCTTAGCTCTCACCTACTCTGACTTTCTATTTTGCTCCACCTGCTCCACCCCCTCTTAAACAGTATAAAATCCATCACATTTCTACTTCTCTTTAGCTCTGAAGTAGAGTCATACAGACTCAACGTTAACTGCTTCTCTCTCCACAGATGCTGCCAGATCTGCTGAGTTTTTCCAGCATTTTCTGTTTTTAGTACGCACATTGTGCCTGTTTCAGCTAAATAAAATAAGTGACAGCCAATAGCTGACTCATTCCTCAGGGCAATGTCTTGACCAATCAGGGTCAGACTGCCTGTTTTAAACTTCAAATGATGCTTGGCAGTTGACTGTCAGTCACCATCATTGGTGCATTCTCCATGGCAGCACCTCTACCAATCAGAGTCCACTTGCCAACTAATCAGCAATCTCCACATATGCTATAAATTGTTGTTGTTTCCCCCTTATATTGGTATTCTTGCGAATTGTTCTGATGAGTGCAAGATGAAAAGCTTTGACATGTCTCGAGTACAGAGTATTGCTGAAAAGGTTCTGTACTGCCAAATGTCTATTAGCTTTCCTAATTACTTTCTGTACCTGCATGCTAACCTTTTGCAATTCATGCCCTAGGACACCCAGATCTCTCTACGTCTCAGCTCTACAATCTCTCACCATTTAGATAATATGCTTTTTTTATTCTTCCTGCCTAAATGGGCAATTTCATATTTTTCTACATGATACTTCATTTGCCAGATCTTTGCCCACTCACTTAACCTATCTACAATCTCTTTGTAGCTTCCTTCTTTCTCCTTCACAGCTTACTTATCTATCTTTGTGTCATCAGCAAATTTAGCAACCACACCTTTGGTCCCTTCACCTAAGTCTTATATAAATTGCAAGGAGTTGAGGCCCCAGCACTGATCCCTGTGGCACACCAGTTGTTACATCTTGCTAACCAGATAATGACCCATTTATGCCTATTGCTTTCTGTTAGCTAACCAATCTTCTATCCATGCCAATATGTTACCCTCTACTCTATGAGCTTTTATTTTTCGCAATAATCTTTGATGAGGCACCTTATGCCTTCTGGCAATCTAAGTACAGAACATCCACAGGCTCCCCTTTATGCACACCACATGTTCCTTCCTCAAAGAAGTCCAATAAATTGGTTAAATGTGATTTCCCTCTCTCAAAACCACGTTGATTCTGCCTGATTACCTTGAATTTTTCCAAGTGCCCTGCTATAATGTCTTCAACACTTTCTAACATTTTCCCTATGACAGATGTTAAGCTAACTGGCCTGTAGTTTCCTGCTTTCTGTCTCAATCCTTTTTTGAATAAAGAAGTTACATTTGCTATTTTCCAATCTAATGGAACTTTCCCCGAATCTTGGGAATTTTGGAAAATTAAAACCAACGCACCAACTATCTCACTAGCCACGTTTTTCAAGACCCTAGGATGAAGTCCCATCGGGACCTGCAACTCCAACAATTTGCTCAATACTACTTACCTGGTGATTAATTTTCCTGAATTCCTCCCTTCCTTCCATTCCCCGATTTACAACTATTTCAGGCATGTTACCTGTGTCCTCTATAATGAAGACTGATGCAAAATACCTGTTAATTCATCTGCCATCCCTTTGTTTCCCATTATTAATTCCCCAGACTCACTTTCTCTCAGACCAACACTCACTTTTTAAATGATGTCTATAGAAACTCTTACTATCTGTCTTTATATTTCTAGCTAGCTTTCTCTCGTACTCTAATTTGTCCCTCCTTATCAATCTTTTAGTCATTCTTTGCTGTTTTTTATATTGTGTTCAATCTTCTGACCTGCCACCCATTTATGTGCAATTATATGCTTTTTCTTTAAGTTTGAAACTATCTTTAACTTCTTTAGTTAACCATGGTGGTGGGTCCTCGCCTTGCAGGAAATACTTCTGGATTTCGTGTCCCTTTCATCAAGAATTCTGAAGTGAATGGCTCTATAATTTGTCATAACCTTTGCATGAACCAGAAGTGCAGAGTCTGTTATGAATAACCTACAGTTGTTAAGGCTTTCTCAGGAACTGTGCAATTTAGGCCAAAAAATGAATTGTGGATTTTGCTTCCAGTAACACTTGCCTATCATCTGTGAGTATTATTTGTTCTAGCCTGGGAATGTTGTATTTCTTTACTCAGGTTGGAAGCAAGTTCCAGCAGGATTACCAACTCCTAATCTTTTTAAATAAAAGGTAAATGTTTGAGGGTGTATGTATTGATCACTTAGCAACTAAAGCGAATTACATTCTGGTGGTTTGAGCTCACTGTTTTAGGTCATGCTGAAGATCTGAATTATAAGCTTTAGTCATCCATTCACAAATGGAGTCATGACTGTCATAACCTCTAGTACACTATATTGTGTAAAGTTGTCCTCATGTAATACTTCTGTCGGAAGACAGGGTGATTAACAACTCTAAGTTTAGAGCAGTGATGTTGATTCTTAAACACAAAAATGCTATAGAAATACTCATGGTCAAATAATTCCTGTTCAGTCATGAGAATTTTTCTTAAACAAAATGGACTTTACTAAAAAGAGCAGCTTTTTGGCCATTATTGGTCAATGCTAATGTTAGGAAGTTTTACAGATTAAGTATTTGAGCTCCAGAAAATGTTTATTTCAAAATATAAAAAAAATCTTGAATATAAGCCTCTGTGTATTTTCTGCTCATGTGCATGCACTCATGCACTTGCATAGCCAGTTATTACATAGGAGTGGGAGTAGACCAATCAGCAGATCGAGCCTGCTCTACCATTTAATTAGATAATAGTTAATCACAAGACACCTGATTAACTCTAGGAAAGCTGTAAGTGGTTTACATTGCTTTGGGACTGGCATATCCAAATTACAGGCTTGGGCTATTTATTGCCTGTGGAAATTCTGGTTTTTATCTGTTAGTATTTTTATATCCTGTCAGCTTCTCCAGTTTGATCTGGATAATTGTAAACTCCTGCTTAAACTCCTGCTTTCAGCAATGCTCTGGTTGCTGGTCGCATTTGACATTTATCCAAGTTCATTTGGCATTAGCAGCTTGGATGTATACAAGTTTATTGGCAAGTTAATTTAAACTGTGACGGCAGGCTTTTATGGTAGCTATTTAAGCATCCCACAAAGAGACACAGTTTGGCAACTCCTGTTGGTTGTTTGCAGTGTTGGAACATGTAAAATTTTTAATACAATTGTAAGGAATGTCTAACTGGATGTGATCTAGGTCAGTCAGTTTGGCGATTTCATCTAACAGACTGAGTCGTAGTAGGAACTGTTTGGCTGTGTGATGTGGGTGCTGATGATCTTTAAAACTATAAACTTGCACTCCACTTTGGTTCTTCAATGTATGTAATCAGGCTGGAACTTTGCAATTTATTTTGTCTCCATCATTAAGTCAGTGGAAACTGTAGTGTCAAAGTAACAACAGCTTCACCAGGATACAAGTGATCCTGACTGGTGTATCTTGTGATGTATTTGTTCCTGTGTAGTCCTGCTTCCATGCTGCTGCCTAAACACCTTCCCATAATTAACTCCAGCTACCCACACTCAAAGGTAGTCAGCAATAAATCGCCAAACCACAGTTTCTTTTTTTAAAAAAAATCTAGATAACTGTGATGCATTGCATGTTTTTATTTTTAAACATTTTTAAACTTGGCCTTCCTTGAAATTCATTTGCCATTCAAAATTTAATCTAGATATTAGGCATTAAGTCATTTGCAGTGAGGAAATAAACCACCTGTTGAAGTATCAGCACTAATGTAAGATTTAATTTATTCACATTTGTGTAGCTTTTAAGTGTTGGGGCAAGTCAGTGCACCCTTTTTCAACATTCAGTAGGATACAGCTGAGACTAGAAGGAAAACATGAACGTTTGCATTTGCTGCATTTAACACCTGTACCTTTGAACTTCCTTGTCTTTTCCCTCTTTTTCTGAAGTCATGAAAGACCAAAGCAGAACCACAAATTCCTTTCAGCTAACTTTAGATAACCTCATGAAATGTGGTTTGATATTGCCCCATACACATGCTAAAGGGGGAATTTTTTCTCCCGATCACTTGGGAAAGGTCAGTGTGTGCAGTGCTCATCATTCTTTTCACCTGTGTGGAATGGCCCCTTAGCATGGTCATACACATGCCCAAAAAAGCTGAATTGGTGGTCAGAATGATGGTGACTCACATGGTGATGCATGCTCCATTTAATGGACTAGAGATAGCTTGTTAGCCAATGGCCCAGTGCTACCTTGGTAACCAGTAGTTTTGGACATGTTTGAAGAAATGAGCAGCTTTCTTTTCATTGGCTCCAGAACAGCTCCACAGACATGGACACTGAATTGCGTTCTAGTTTTAACAGCAAGTAATTTTAAACAGGACTTGTAAAATGCTGTTTTTTTTCTCAATCTTTAGAAAAATTATTTCTCTCCTATTTGAGGTCACTCATTTCTCAGCCAAGGTGAGGTGTTGGGGGAGGGCTGGGTAAGTAATGGAGTGGATAATTTACTGAGTAGCGATTTACTACTACTGATCCAGTTAGGTGACCAGAGTAATTATTTCTCCTTTCATTCAGGGCATTAAGTTGAGGGCTGTAAATCTGACCAATGACTTGTTTGATAGCTATTGTAGTGGATGTTCTTTTTTTAAACAAGTTACATGGAGCAACTGAGAACCGCATCTACTGAGAACCGCACTGAGGGGAAATAGCCTGCACATGTCCCCTTCCAATACCAGTAGACAATTTTGTGGTCTGATACCGGGAAAGATGATAAATCCTTAAAAGCTCATGGAATGTTATTGGGGGAAAAAACCCAACTAGTTCACAAATATCCTTATGGGAAGAGAATCTGCCACCCCTACCTGATGATTCAGCTGCATACAATACGGTTGAATTAGCCCCCCAAGGCAACTAGGGAAGGACAATAAATGTGGCCATGCCAAACCGAGTATAAACTTTGCATGCTATCTCTTGCCTGTTTTTTCTGAATACGTTTGTCTGGATTGCAAAAGAGGTGTAATTAAATCAACAAGTGCTCATTCATTGGTAGGTCTCCAGTAAGAGAGATGTACCCTTGTGCTGGAATGATGTGAAAATTATTTATAGGCCAGAAGATAACAGCTCTTGTAATGTTACCTTTGGTAAAATTGCAATCTATTTTTGTTACTTTGAAGCATTTAAAAAAAAAAAATTTTTGCCCCAATGCACTCCTTAATTTTTGAAAATGTTAAGCATTGCTGTTTTAACTGAAATTGTATGAAATGCTTTCGTGCCAAATTTTGTATGTGTTGCTGCACAATAAACAGCAACATTAAGGAGACTTAAGTGGAAAGTTCTCTTGAAATCCACAGTTCCGGTTAGTTGATTTTTGACTCCTGTACTTTTAAAGCTAGTTATTGTAAGAATTTTTTCTACAAAGCTTTTAATAATTTATTCACATGGATCCCAGAGGCTCCTCCACTGTTTCCACTAATCTCACCGTTTAGAAAATGTTCTGATTTGTCTTTAATCGAAGTAGATAATCTCATACTCACCCACATTGGCCTCCATGTTATTGTTTTTCCCCATTCGCTTAGCCTATGTCCCCAGGTAGGTTTCTGCTTTCTTCTATTCAGCCTACTGTGATTCCTGGCTTTGCCTCTAGTTCATTGCCACATTGTTGATATGGATGGCCCAGTTAAACTCCTCTTCCTGTCCCCTTCTGCCACTCTTATGGCTGCTGCTTTCTGCCACAATTTCCTCCTCCTACCCCTTCCCTCATGGTTGCCCCTCACCATTTCCCTCTTCCTTCCCTTTCTCATTCCCCTCCCCCCTTGGTGTTTTTGTCACACTACCACCAAGCATGCCCTCTGTCAGTGGGAAACTAGCTGTTTGTTTTTTCTTCACATTTGTGGTGCCTGTGATCCATCAGCTGAGTGCTTCAACTTTTAGTTCCCTTGTGTATTTCACCCACCATTCAAAGCTGTGCCTTTAGCTGTCTGGTTCCCAAGTTCTGTAATCCCCTCACTTTCAGGAGAGATGGAAAGAAAACGTGGGTCGAGGGAGAGGGAGATTTGTGTTGAAATTGGAAGTCCCGTCAAACCTTTTGGATAACTAGGAGCCTTGCAGTTTGTAAACTGAATCTGCATTTCTGACTTGCACCTGAGAAATTACTGACCAACATATGCAGCACTTCACTTTTTAAATTAGTGGTGTTGCTGTTTTTACCAGTTAGCTCAGTGTTTTTGATTTCACTGCTTGTCTGTCAAAGGCACATTCAAATTTCTTGAGATTTGGGGGTGGGAAGGGAGGCTATCCTTTGTTGCACAGACCTTTTTGCCTTTTGGGGAGCTGATCATACATTGTGCAGAAATGCTGTACAGGTACTCACTAAAATTGTAAAATCAGGTTGTCTTGGCAGTACCTTGGATCAAGACTGTTTTCTGTGTTACCCTAGATAGCCTGCGTTGGCAAGGTTATTTGACTGCATTTGATCACTGCACTGCCAGATCACTGGAAGTTGAGGGCTATTGAGTAGATGGCATAGATATGGAGAAAGTACAGATTATGGGAGAGAGCAGAGCCCTCCCAAACTCAGCTTAACTCACTGAAATATTTATTGATTTTCAACTGCAGCACAAAATGATCTGAGAATGTGAGAGCCATGAGCTGGCTTTGGTCTGAGACCATGTGATAACTTGTTTAGAAGTGCCAGGTTCCAACAAAGGCTTTGGTGTTCAACGATAGGGGATTAAGCTTGGTGCACGTTGAGATGAACTCCCGATAGGAATGCAAAGAAGATTGGAACTGATGAGCTCATCCTGTGATTTATTCCTCACAAATAGCTGCTGCAAGTGGGACCTAGCTTCATGACAGTTCAGAAAGGTTCTTAACCTGTTGCACGCTGAGTGAAATACTTCACTGGCTTTATTTCTTTCTTCTACCAGCTTTACTAAAGGATCAATTTTGAGTGGCTTGTGGAATGAAACTGCAGGAAGGAAACTAATTTCCTGCTTCGTTGATTATGTCCCTTTAAAAACATCTGCTGCTGATTAGAATTGAAACTTGCATTTGAAAACCTTACCTTGAGTTGAGCAGGCATGTCCTTAATGAAGGTGTTAATAATGCAGTTATCTTCAATAACCTTGGACTGAAAAATGCATTTGAGGTTTCCCTCTTAAAGCGTGTAATAATCCTTAGTTTTTATCTCTGCCACCAAAGTTTCTGTCCCTGTTTATTCTGTTTGTCTGTAAACAGTACAGCTCAAAAACTAATGGGTGGATTTCAATGAAACCAGATAATGGCTCAAGGAAGAACTGAATAGTTTTTGGCGAAGATGTGGATCTGGATCCTGTATTTGTTTAAAGATTAACATTGGGAGATGGGGGGAATTGACCTTTTTAAAAGAATGTTGTGGGTGGTTTTATTTTCAATATTGTTGATTGCCTCAGCTGGTGTGGTGGAATTTCTCACAACTGTCAAGATGTGAACAGAGTTTTCAGAGCAGGTTGTTGGATATGGATTGGCCTGAAGCCTGCTTAGTGATATGGAAGCTTTATAAGGTTCCTTATTTTCAGCTTTGTAGTTACAGCGTGTCAACCAGGTAGGGAAAAGCCTCGAGGCTTAATTTTATTAAGGATAGTTAAAACAGTGTGGTAGAGGTATGAGCTCTACTGAGTGCCCTTTTCATTTGTTCTACATATAATCCTATGATTAGTTTTCTTGGGTCCGGTGATATTCAGTTAGGCCATTGATCAAGGCGTTGCAAGCTTGCTTAAAACTTGCCAAAAAAAAGAACCAGTTAGGTTGGTAATTATATTGAACGAGAAACCACGTAGTGGCATACCCAAGCTCAACATTTATTACTGGAAGTTATCACTTTCAGCCTTTACAGCCATCAAGTTGGTTTTGAGTCTATATCCTGTATGTGCAGTGGAGTCAATTTTGTAGTTCAGTGCACAGTTTTTGTTTGATTGGGTGCTCATGATCATATGCTACAAGGTGCTTGGGGATGGGTTACATCATTCTGCTAGCCACTTCATTCTATTTCATAATTGATTTCTTCTGATTTGACACCTTTTTCTTCAACAAGAGATTTGAAAACAGTTCAATGTTGCTTATAATTGCTTGCCTTTGAACAGGTATTTGTCAATGGATTTGATCTTATCTGATGTTAACCAAACTTTCTTCCATTTGACTTGGTTCTTTTCAAATGTAACTTCACAAGAAGTAGTCTTTGTCTTTTTCTATTTGCTTGTTGTGTGGCTGGCAAGGCTAGCATTTATTGTCCATTCTGTGTTGCTTTGGCAAGAGTGACTTGCTAGGTTATTTCAGAGGGCAGTTAAGAGTTGTCCATGTTGGTGTAAGACTGAAAGCACATAAAGGCCGTACCAGCTTGGCAGGTTTTTTTTCCTAAAGGACTCAAGTGAACAATTTGAATTGTTATGGAAATCCGATAGCTTGACGGTTATTTTTAGTGATACCAGCTTTTTTTAAACAAACAGCCGTGGGGGGATTTGAATTTGTATTCTTATTTATTAGTTTAGGCACCTAGGTTACGAGTCTAGTAACATGACTACTACACTATTGTATATGTGCATAATGCATCACTTTTAAAAGGTCACCTGCAATGTACAGTTGACTTTATTTTACATTTTATCATCTCTGGTTGTGTTTGCGTCTTCCTGTGCAATAAGCCTTTCCCATCCACAGGGTGGTTATCTGGTTCTTATGCCTCTGCCAATATTCCCTTGTGAAACTGAGCCTTTCCTCTCGACAGATATCTTTTCCTGGGACCTTGTACGGTTTATTGTGCGTTCCATTTTTATGTACTGAGATCTTGCATTTGACAACTGCCGCCTGGAAGACTAATGTAGGAATGTTCATGTTTTTAGCAGCATGGGCTATTTGGGTGCCTACAATGAAAACTTGCAGGGTATAGTAAATTTAAGCTAAAATTCTGGTTAATCTGCCTGTACCTCAAGCTGCTTACACAACAGATGTAGGTGATTTGATTCTAGCTTTATCCAATAAGGCAGCAATGCTAGGAACAGACCTTTCCAAGTTTTCAGGCTCATGACTAAATGAAAATCGAACTGAGTTCACTGGGGTTTGTGGGTCATAGTTTGGGCATCCTCTTTTAATTCAAACTTCAAATAAAACTTGCAGGAGCAGACTGAATTTATTGGTGACTGCATTTTTAATTTGTTGCATTTGTAGAATCTACCCCCCCACCCCACCCCGAGTATTTCCGCAGTCCCTCAGTTTTCTTTCATGTGCGTTTCATGAGTTACTTGATGACTTGGTTTTGCATTAAATATACTATGTCTATTCCCTGTATCTCTTTCCACTTCTGTGGCGTCACCTGGCTGTGCACCTGCCTCAGCTCATCGGCTTCTCATACCCTCATCCATACCTTTGTTACATCCAGACTTGACTCTTCCAATGCCTTCCCGGTTGGGTACCATGTTCTACCCTCCATAGACTTGTGGTCACCCTGTTCACCAGCACCTCAGTTCCTAGTTAAGCATGCCTTGTCTTTTAAAACTCTCATTCTTGTGTTCAGACCCCTCCATGACCTTGCCCCTCCTCTTCATCTCAGTAATCTCCAACAGCTCCACAAGCCACTAAGATATCTGCACTCCTCTAATTCTAGCCTCTTGAACATTCCCGATTTTAATCCCTTCACCATTGGTACATGCCTAAATTCCCTCCCTAAACCTCTTTACCTCTCTACCTCTCTTTACTCCTTTTAAGGCACTCTTTAAAACCTAACTCTTTGAGCAAGCTTTTGGCCAACTACATTAATACCTTGTGGTTCAGTGTCATATTTACTTCAACACACACCTTAGGACATTTTGTTACATTAATTGAGCTATATAAATGCAAGTTGTTGCTTTGCAATGAAAAACATTTTTAAAAAATGTGTAGAATATACTTAATCCATTTTGATAACTTTTGCATTACCAGCTCTTATGGCTAATCTTCCTGTTTGGTTAATTTAGGCACTAATTTAGCACATATCAGATGAAATTGTGGTTTGTGGCTTGACATCGCACATGTGTAAGAAATGAGGCTGCTTTAGCTTGTCATATGGCATTGAGCAAGTGAAACATTAGTGCAGAACTATAATGAGCTCAGTTCACATGATCCTGAAGTATATGGAATCAAAAGAATCATAGAGAACAGAAGGAGGCCATCCGGCCTAACGTCTTGACGGCTGTTTGAAAGAGTTACTCAATTAGTCTCAATCTGTGTTCTTTCCCCAAACCCTGCAAATTTCTCCTTTTCATGGATATCTTCATTTCTTTTGAAAGTTGGGCTACTAACTTGTTTTCCCACATCCTGATTGGATCTGTTTTTGGATATAGCCTACAATTATCTAAATTTAACATTGGTGTGATGAATTTTGCTTTTCTGCATTGCTTTTGTTTTTCATGCCTCATTTTGACACTAAAAATATAGTGGAAAAATCACTAAGCTGCACATCAACCAATGGACCTTCTTTGAATCTGCATTGTTTTAGGATGTAACCCATGGAGGTTTGGACTGTGGTGTACATTTTCATTCCCCACTTTTGCACTGAATGGTCTGCAATACATTTCATCTAGTTCAGTGGTGGAAGACCTTTTCTACTTTGTGAAGACCCTTTTTTTCTCCTGCAGATTATCTGCTAAAATTACACATGAAAAACCCTGGACCAAAGATTGATTCTTGTTCATAATTGTGCTTTAGGATTAATGTATAAAAGAATTTAATTCCACAAAATGCTGAAGCTGAATATTGATAGTCTCAATTACTCAACAATAAGCTGACCTTTTTCTAAAAAGTGGAAAATAATTGAATGCAGATCGGTTTGTTAGTTGAGCTAGGGTATTACAAACTTAAATATTGGTAGAGATTGTAATTTCTCTAAATGGCTATTGTCTTCAGGATCTTATTGACTATACAGAACCTTTAAAAGAAACTGTGTACTTTAATTATGCCCTCACTTGAGGTTTTTAAAAATTATGAGGCTACTTTTGAGCAGCTGCATTTAGTTTTTCAAAGTCTTGTCTTTTTATATAAAAAGTGAGATATTACACTGAATATAGGGGATAGTTTTAGTGTTGGAAGAACTTATTCCAAAATGACAGCTTTGGGAACATTGTGAGATTTTCAGGCCAGGTAGAGAGGCTGGTAGTCAAATTAAATTCCATTTCGTTTGTGGAATTGTGCTTTTAACAACTATACTTTTTGTCTGATATGTTAAATGCAGACAAATTCTATGATTAAAATATATGACAGCACAGATTAATTTTGTAAAGAGAAATAAAGCTTTGTAGTACCTTTCAAATGTACTGTAAATGTTTAAAATGCTGGCATATTGTATGACACACCTGTGCAAGAGTCAGTCAGTTTAGTCAAAATTTCTTTAAAATGAATGGTTTTCATTCTGAAATTTCTCCAGGGTGGAGGGCATGCAAAAAAAGATGGACTCCTGCAAAATGGCAATTGCTTAATTGCAATAAGCTTTTACTTGAACTTTTCATTCAGACTTAATGTGGGGCAGTGTGATCATGGAGACTTTTGTCAAGTACGCTGGCCTTTGCCACCTGTAGAAATCTATACCAAGAGTGTATTGGAAATTATAGAAAATCTTGATCAAAGCAAAGCTATGAATAAGGTTGAATGTACACAACCTGCAGTTTTTGTTCGAATTTGACATGAAAGGCTTTGAACTTTGAACTAGATCTGGTGAAAGATGATTTAAGATCTTCTGCTTTGGTAGTAGTGTTTGATTGCAAACTTCATGTTGGTGACCAGGTGGGTGCCAAGTTAAAAGGGACATATTCTAATATTCAGATACCATTAACCAACATGATGTGGATTGTATTGTGGTTTCAAAACTGCCATTTTGTGCAGTTATGACAAAAATGCACAGTACTTTGCAATTTACGTATATATGAACATACGAATTAGGGCCAGGAGTAGGTCATTTGGCCACATGAGCCTGCTCTGCCAGTCAGTAAGGTTGTAACTGATCTGATTGCGGCCTCAACTCCACGTTCCACCTAGCCCCGATAACCTTTGTTAGTAAAGAATCTCTCTACCTCTGCCTTAAAAATATTAATTGACCCTGCCTCCAGTGCCCTCTGGGGAGAGAAGTTCCAAAGATTCATGACCTTCAGAAAAAAAATTATCCTCATCCCCACCTTAAATGGGAGACCCCTTAGTTTTAAACTCTCTCCTAGTGCTACCCTCTCCCACAAGGGGAAACACCCTTTCAGCATCCACCCTGTCAAATCTCCTCAGGATTTTATGTTTCAATTAGATCGCCCCTCATTCTTCTAAACTCCAATGAGTACAAGCCCAGCTTGTCTAACCTTTCTTCATAAGATAACTCCACCCCCCCCCTCAATCGAATGAACCTTCTCAGAACTGCTCTTAAAACATTTATATCCTTCCTTAAATAAGGAGACCAAAACTGTACACACTACTCCAGATGTGGTCTCAACAAAGCCCTGTACAACTCCAGCAAAACATCCCTCCTTTTAGATTCTATTCCCCTTGCAATAAACAAATTTAATTTGCCATCCTAATCATTTGCTATACCTGCATGCTAACTTTTCTTGATTCATGTACCAGGGCACCCAGATCCCTCTGTACCTCAGAGTTCTGCAATCTCTCTCTCGATTTAAATAAAATGCTGCTTTTCTATTCCTTCCGTGAAAGTGGACAAGTTCACATTTCCCTACATTATACTCCATCTGCTAAATTTTTACCACTCACTTAACCTATCTATATCCCTTTGCAAATTCATGGCCTCTTCACAGCATTCTTCCCCACCTATCCTTGTGTCATCAGCAAATTTAACAACCATATGTTTGGTCCCTTCTGGATTTACTGAATGTTCTCTTCATAGTGGCCTATCAGCAACAACGTAAGATTGAGAATGTAACATCTAGTGAAGTTAACGTTTAATGAGATACAGGATTAAGTTCTAACAGTATTTTAAATATTTGTGCCCTATATAGACAGCCATCTGTGAAGTATATCTGAGAATTTAATTGTAAAATAAATCCACATAAGAAAACCCCAGCAAAAGTGGGTGTAGTTGAGCTCAGAATTGCAAGCGGTGACAGATGCTTGTCTGTCCTTTCTGTCTTCCCAACAGAATTTGACTAAAATTTGTTTTATGGAGTTCTTGTTTACTTACCAGAGTAGCTTTTAGTTTCAGTGAGTAGATCTCTTGGATGAGTATGTATTATTTTTAGGCAATGAATGTGACTGGTCAGGGATATAGGAGCTTAAATTAAGTACTTATGCAACATTTGCAAAAATCTTTCTTGGAGATATTTGCGAAGGAATGCAAGTATGATGTCAGAATGGAGCTAAGGAGGATCTTAGACACGGAGGTAACTAGCCTTTTCTTACTTACCTACTACAGAAAGTTAATTTGTTTTGCCATTATTTGAGGACTAAGTTTTATTAAGATTTGCAAGTTAAAATTTTGAGATGGCATCACTGCATGAAGATATGATTTTCAGATCGTCCCCTAATTTAGTTAGATTTGTATTAATGATGTCCGAGTATACAAGCTGCATGTTTGGTGAACAAGTGTCTATCAATGATGGGAAGCAAGTGTTTATACTGCTTAGAATAGAATGTACAGGACTATTATCTGAATGTTAAATTTTAAAGATGGTTTTTTAAAAAAAAGGATGGTTAACATTTAACAGTGAAAGTACTCGTCCCTAGATTTGTTTCCCTTTTTGAAGACTTAAGTTCCTTGTCTATAAAAGTGAAACTGTATAGGTACTGAATTCTGAGCTCATGGAGTGCTTTTGTTTTTGCAACACTTCATTTTAGAGCAACACCTCTTGTGCCTGTCCCAGTGTCATGGGTGAATTTAGCCAGTAGTCAGGAGTCACTAACTATTTGACTGAGACTGGGAACTTGAGCGGGTAATGTCAGTTTGTTTTTTGATTCTTTCCCTGGACGTGGGTGTCGCTGGCTCAGCCACCAATTTTACCTCCAATCCCTAATTGCCCTTGGAGGTGGTGGTGAACAGCCTTCTTGAACTGCTGCAGTCCAAGTGGTGTAGGTACACCCACAGTGCTGTTAGGGAGTGAGTTCCAGGGTTTTGACCTAGCGACAGTGAAGGAATGGTGATGTAGTTCCAAGTCAGGATGGCGAGTGGCTTGGGACCATGCAGGTGATGGTGTTCCCGTGCATCTCCTGCCCTTGTCCTTCTAGATGGTAGAAGTCGTGGATTTGGAAGTGCTGTTGAAGGAGCCTTGGTAAGGTGCTGCACTGCACCTTGTAGATGGTACACACTGCTGCCACTGTGCATTGGTGTTGGAGGTTGTGGATGGGATGCCAATCAAGTGGGCAGCTTTGTCCTGGACGGTGTCCAGATTCTTGTGTTGTGGGAGCTGCACTCATCGAGACAAGTGGAGAGTATTCCATCATGCTCCTGACTTATGCCTTCTAGATGGTGGACAGACTTCGGGGAGTCAGGAGGTGAGCTACTTTCTGCAGTTATATAAACTTTAACAAGATTGTCGCACAAGACAGAATTATTTGGAGAAAATTGGGACACAAAACTGGCCAAAGGTACAGGTTTACTTGGAAGTCTTATTGACCTAAACTCCTGTTGAGAGTTTTAGTTTAGGCTTTGATGATAGTATTCATGTTCATGATTAGTATTTGGGAAAAGGTAGTATCAGAATGAAGTGGGCATGAGCTAGCCTGATGTAGCAAAGTTTCAACAATTTTCCTTTTTTTTTTCAGTATTTTGTAAATTAATTTTGCAATAAAACCTTTAATTCTTTGTTGCATTTGTAACTTTGACAGATGATTGAATGTACCAAAGGAAATGTTGGCTTGTGAGCAGTGCAGCTGCCATGGAGGTCTATGAATAAGAACAGGGATGCAGCACGGCAACCAGGGAATGCATGGGGAATATTGAAACAGCACATAAAGAACCTCCAATGCTTGTTAGTGTGAGCAGTGGAAAAGGGACAACTACCATGGTAACGCTAATCACAGAAAAATTGCAGAGTCAGAGCCTGGAGGATATCACTTGCAAGGCCTACAGTATTAATCTGGTAAGAGCTTCATAAATTTCCTTGGTAAACTAATGATAGACATGATTCTTAATTTCTGTGCTACTCCTAGTTACTGTTCTTTTGTGTTGCATTTTAACATATTTCTAATAATGTTAATTTTAGGCTTATGATTATGATGAAAGCAAATAGTGGAATTCCTTTAGTGTCAAAAACATATCAGAATTTGAGCTAAATAATGACAAATCACCAACTGTGCAACCTCAACTGCTTCCATCACTGAGTTTAACACATGAGTATCTGGTGGCTGAGTATCTGAATTGTTGGCCAATCTTGCGAGTTTTATCATCTTCCCCTGAGAGCACTCTGCAGTGTCTTTCCTATTAAAAGGTCTGATTAGTGAGGAGTGGGAATTTCTGTTACTTGAGGTGAAGATTCTCAACCTGTGAAACCTTCATGGAAATGTATTTTTTGTCTGGACTACTTTCCCCAATTTACATATGTACTTATCTTCCAAAGTTATGCTGGCAAAGAAACAACATGACCTTGTTATACTTGCTTATGAGGCTATTTTTTTGTCAGCCTGAGCTTGCCATGCATATCTCAATTCTGCATTTCCATGCAGTATCTTTCCAGTTGGGACTCAATCCATTACCTTTTGAGGATACTTCAGCTAGGCAATATGCATGCCCTATACATTATAAGCTTTTCCCTGTCTCAAAATGCTGCACATCATTCCATGCAAAGGCAGGTGGCCTGCTCTCTTCCTCTGCCAAATGCCATTATTGCACAGGACTGTTGATTTACTTTATCTTAACTGAGCAGAAGTGCCTAACCTGTGGTCAAGCTGAGATAAGATTACAATCAGAAATTGAGGGCAAGGCCCTTATCCTATCATCATATGGCACCAGCTGACACTTGTGAATGCTAATCTGTTCTTGCATTTATGGGGTGTTGTAGCTTTTAATTATGTAAAATGTTTATCAAGCCCAACATTTGTAAATTGGGGGAGGTATGTTAATGACATTTTTGTGTTTTTGGATATATTGATAGCTTTTTTTTTAACGGAAGCTCACAAGTCTGTGTGATTATTGGCTTTACTTGTCTATGAAGAACTAATATCACATTCTTAATATTGGTTTTATAATGGTGGCTAAGGCCTGTTAAGTGTTGCGAACTTTTGCCACCTTTACACGTGACATCTAATTATCCATTGTGTTTTTCTGAGTAAGATTATTGGGCTGAATTTTGCTGTTAATGGAAAACGAACAACGCTTGCTGTTCGGTATGTGTACAGCTGCCCGATGATTTTTCACGAGCTTATATATGGCAACTTCTGGTAATTAGAGATGCATTTCAGTATGACATGTTCTCTAGAGAATCTGAGACCTCTGTACGTGGCAAGTAAAAGTGTATCTACTCGACCAATCACATTGAATAACACTCACTGAGACATGCAGAGTCTAAATCAGTAAGGTTTAATATTTAACTCCATGTAAAATCATTTGCAGAATGTGAAATAGAGAGGGAAAGAAAGATGGGATTGAGATATGGAGCAAAGAAAATGTTTAAAATTCATTTTTGTCCTTTTTAAATCATCTAATGATAGTTACAATCTGAAGGAATTTTTTTTCATTTTTCAATCCACATTTTTCAGTGCCAGTGAGGTGGTTTGATAGTAATTAAGACTTAACCACATCATTAAAAAAAATTCACTCACGTTTGAATGGGCAAACCCTAACCTTTATAGCATGTTTCGTGGGTAAGTCCCACAACTTCTCACCCTTCATGTGTTTTAATGCCAAAGCTCTTAGCAAGGCACCAATATAACAAAGATTGTGAAAGAACAGGGCAATTTCCTGGTTTCGGTGTTTAATTGTGCATGTGTGAATGCTGGAAGTTGCTGTCCAATTTACTCAATAATAAATGTGAGTGCAGATAGCCTCAGCTTTGATCCTACTGTAAAGCCCTGAATGTTAAGCAAATGTTGCTTGAAAAAATGCCGTGAATCAATGGAACTGGACACCATCTTTCGAGGCCTGGACTTGTTTTAATTAATACCACGTAAATTTTTTCGGCAAGTTTGTCATTCTGTTCTAAAATGCACTGTTATACTGCACAATTAGGGAGCTCCTTTTCTCTTCAAAATGTTTTTAAGGCAATACTTAACCACTTGGTAGCAGCAAAAAAGATTATGTGACCTTGGGTGGGAGGGAGTGTTTTCATTGTGAAGCATAGGATATAATTATATGGGACATGCTAGGTGTAGCAATAGGTCATTTCCTGTCACTCATTTCATATGTTAGTATGCAGAGCTACCGTAGCAGCTCAGGGGCTTGAACACACAGCTGCCTATCTTGTTTTCCCTTTGTGTAGAAAATCTGCTTGTGGGAATGTGTAGGTAGAAAGGGCCCTGACTTTAATCACAAGTTTTCAGGGAAGATGACTCACAACTCATTAGAAAGGATGAAACTGCCCAAAATAATGAGTACAGGATTAATATTTTCCCACTAAATATCAGATGATCTGGTGAATGCCAATCCTTACTAATTTGCTATTAGTGCTGAAGACAGCAAAGAACAGAGTCTTATCATTGCAGGATGATTTTCACCACTTGGATTCTTTATCAAATACCAATTGTGTACGGAACTTGTTTTCAATTTCTTGGAAGCGGTTAATACTGTTATTACCTACACCCCACCATGTATCCATCCCTTCAGTCTGGTTTCTTCATCGCACCAAAATGGTCCTAATCAAAATTACAAATGATAACCTTTGTGACTGCCTCTGATGTACTACCTCTGTCTTGTCTGCTGCCTTTCACATGAATTAGAAAGAACTTGGATTCTATAGTGCCTTTTTTGATGTACCAAAGTGTTTTACAGCTAATGAAGTACTTTTTTAAATGTAAGTCACTGTTGTAATGTGGATAACCTGGCCTAATTCTGCACACAACAAGGCCCCACAAAATGATCCATTTTAGTGATGCTAGCTGATGGATAAATATTGGCCAGGACAGTCGGGAGAATTCCTGTGTTCTTTGAAATAGTGCCACGGGATCTTTTATACTGGCCTGAGAGCCTCGACTTATCGTACCAACCAAAAGCAGTGCTCCTCCAGTACTGCACCTGAGCATCAGCCTAGATTTTGTGCTCTAATTTGTGGTGTGGAACTGAGCTGCAGCTGACACTGTCACACCATCCTCCCCCTCTGTTGTGTAGCTCAGTGGGATTATCCTCTCTTGATTCCCCTCATCATCCAATCTAGGACAGATTATCCCCAGCAATGGCTTCTCTTCCTGACATGCACTTTTACCTCTGGAGCCCCCAAAGATCCAACCTTGTGCAAGGAAATAGTTAATCTGTCTTTGTTTATTAATGTTGTGCTATTATTGAATTCTCATTATATTGTAGCAATGTTAACTTTTAACCGTTGCATTTTAAACTGGGACATACAAGTCAATTTAAAGAACTAATAGGCTATAGGACCAGGGTTGATGCTGCAGCAATGGTCAGCTTCAGGATGAAGTAATAATTAAAGACAAGCCATCACATTGTGAACCATTTGATAACTCTGTGGGGAAGCATTTAGTTCTGCAAAGGAAATATCTGAGTACACATCCTTTTTAATTGGCACGATTGATACAGAAACAAAGACCAACTTAATTATAAGGTTTCACTTAATAGAATAGCAATTGTATAAAATGAGAATGAAACTAAGGGAGTTATGCTTTTTAATGAAAAGCTGCTTTAGTAAGGAAAGCCAAAGTTACATATAGGCAATAAGTCAATTAAGTTTCCCATATATGGTGTTGTATTTTTACTTTTATATAATTATGTAATGTACAATTGTGTGGATGGTCATGTGCAGCGAGTGGTTGAGATGTATAAAAACTGGTTGACCGTGTTCATATTTTGATTTGTGAAAGCTTAAGATACTAAGCTTAGAACTGTAACTCAGAATGCCCAATCAGCCATCATCATGCACCTTTAAGTGCATGTTGAAGTACTTTACTGCACTCAATAAATCTGACACCTGATTTTCATGCTAAAGAAGTTTATTGATTCAAGGAATAAATTACAAGCAAGACCTGGCTGACTTCCTCATCTACATGCTGTCCTTTGGTGATATGGCCCTCCAATGAGTTCACCTTTCACATGTGCTGACAACATCCAATTCTACATCTCCACTATCTCACTTGATCCCTCTACTTCTTCAGTCTGCTTGTCTGATAGCTAATCTTGGATGAGCCACAATTTCCTCCAGTAGTATATTTTTAAGACTGAAGCCAACGGTCTTTGTCTTTGGCCTGCATGTAAAACTCTGTACCCTTTCTGCAGATTCCTCTTCTGATAACTCTCAAGTTGAGCCAGAGGGTCAGGAATCTCGGAGAGTTTCTAATCCCCATAGGTGCTATCATAAAGATGGTCTACTTTCACTTCCAAAACTTTAGTTCAACATCGACTGCTGAAACCCTCATTTCTGTCTTTCTCACCTTCACCTGTGACTACTCCAATGCTCTCCTGGCCAGTCTGTCATACTTTACACTCCATAATCTTGAGCTCAGCTATCCATATCTTGTGTCTAACCAAGTTCCATGCACTCATCATTCCATTCCTGCTGACGGCTATATCCCAGTGTCTCAAATTGAAACGCGTTCCTGTTCTAAATTGCCTCATGGCCTTACTTCTCCCTATCTCATTTATCTCTTCCATTTCCTACAAAGGAGAAGCCATCAACTTCTGAGTATCCCATTCACATTCTAGTCTTTTGTGAAACCATCCCTTCACCCCAACATTGGCAGCTATGCCTTCAGCTTGGCCAGTCCCGGACTCTGGCATTTCCTCAAAATCATTTCACCTTTTCATCTCCCTATGCTCCTTTATGACCCTCCTTTAAAACACACCTTTTTGCCCAAACATCAGGTTCCTCCTAATATCACCTTGGCTTTTTTTCTTACACCTCTAAAGTGTCCAAGGATATTTTTCTTTTAAGGGCACCATACAAATGCAAGTTGTTGTCACAGCCAGATCTTTCATCATAAAATGATTTATTACATTTACTCAATCTTAACATTCTCTTAAATGAGCTTCATCATTCTGTTTTTGAAGGAGATGAAAAACAGCTTTGCATCATACCAGGTCCAGGAAGTTGTAGCTGTAATTGCCTTTCCACCATGCCCTAAAAAGGTAGACCTGAAAAATTTTGCTTGCAATGCTAAATTGAGGTGTGGTATGTGTAGGAGGTGCAACTGCAGAAACTCAGCAGAATAAGATTTATGGGATTAAAGGAGAATCAAATTTCAGTTGTTTTCTGTTTGTGCTTCACCATTCACCATAAGGTCCATATTGTGGAATGAGAAAAATGCTTGTGCCTGTTCAAATCTTAGATTTGGTTTTAGACAGGGCTACTAAATAATCCGTTGCACAAGATTAATGTGTTGAGACCGCTTTATAAAGTTTTCACTTTTATGTTTGGATTATTCACTGGATATTTGACTGAAGTCAGCAAACATTTCCTAATGTTCATTTGTTCTTTGGATATGGTGAGGCTGGCAAGGGGGCATTTATTGCCCATCCTGTGGTGCTCTGAGAAGCTGGTGCTGAGCCTTCCCCTTGAACTGCTGCTGCACTTGTGGTGATCGTGTTCCCACAGTAATATTGGGTTGTGAATTCTAGGATACTGTTGCAGTGATGCTAAAAGAATAGCGATACAGATGCAAGTCAGGAATGAGGATGACTTAGAAGGCTTTGAAGGACATGTTACTGGAACATTGCTACTGCTATTCTTCTTGGTGGAAGTTGTGACGAAAGGAGCTGCAATTGAAGTAATCTTGGTGAGACCTTGCAGGTCTTGTCTTTTCTAGCCACAGTGCTAGGTGGTTTGTAGGAGTTGATTGAGTCCAGTAGAATGGAGGAGCCACCAAAAAGCAACTATTCACCAATAACCAGACCATTGTTGAGTTTGTTCCAGCAGAACCACACTGCTCCAGACCTCATTAGCAGCCTTAATCTAAACATGGAGCAGCTTGACTAGACCTGAATCAGCTGGATGCCTGTCTGGTAATGTTGGGGAATGTGCATGCACGTAATTTCTCTTGGCAAATTGAAGGTTATTATACTTAAGGCTATATTTGGACAGCCAACTTGGTGTGTCATGTGGTCTGTCATTTTGCAATCTTATTACATTGATGCTCTGAATTCACTTAATATGTTTAGTAATATAACTACATTTGTGCCCAGTGGGAGAAACCAAAACCCAACAAAACAGAGTTTACATTGTTATTGGGTCTGAGGAGAGTGTTGTCTTCACCCTGAACGTTGATGACTGCAGGAAGCCTATGTGTTTGCAATTGACAGCATACCTGTAGTGTAAAAGCACCTACAAACCAGCTCTTCTGTGACTTAAAATGGTGTATATGCATCCAGCAAGGTGGAGAGACTGTATTTTTATTGTTCTCCTTCCCCACTACCCCCCACCTCCATCTTCGCTCTTAGCTTTATTCTAAGGCCAAGCTTTACACAATATATATTCCCTTAAATAAATTGCTCAGCTGGTAGTTCTGCAGTTTCGTTCCATTAACTTGTCTTTTATTTTAAAAACGCTGTTTCAGTATGTCGGATTATTAATGTTCATATACATTTCATCTATTCATAATATGAAAACAGTCAGATGCAGTTGCACTGTGTGACACTGCCCATGTAAGAAAACAGCTTGAATGTCAACATCTTCAGCAACTTGCATTCATATAGCATCGTTATCAGAAAAATGTCCCAAGGTTGCCACCAAGCCAAAGGAGTTTTAGGAGGGGGTGACTAACAGCTTTGCTAGCGTTGGATGTTAAGGATGATCTTGGGGAGTGCATCCTAGTGTTGACTTTAACAGTGTTAGATTTTGTACCCTTGAAGGAACACACTCCTCTTTAGCAGAATAGCAATGCATTGTATTGCGTATGTTACAATGTTTTTACCCTTAAAACAGTTCATCTTCAGACTTACCATGAACAGTGGCCCAAAATCAGACCAGTGTGAAATGACTTTAAAATGAAACTTGCGGTGCTAAATAAGAATACAGGCTCCATTGAATGACCAATGGTAAAGCAAAACAAAATAAAACAAAGCAATGAAAACCAGGGACTTGCTGTATTTACTGAGCAACAGGAGAGCTGCTATTTATTAATCTATGATATCTTGTATATCCATCAGTGCTGTTAAATTTATCACCAATATCATATGGTTTTTGGGGCTAATTTCTTTTTAAAACACTACCAGTGTGGGTAATGTGGCATTCAAGTCTGCCACCATGCAACTAGGGATGGCATGGGGCTAGGAGCATAACTGCAGTATGTATATGAAGATGTTTACACCCCATTAAAATATCTGTTAATTATAAAATGCATACTGATTAATCTGATCAGTTTACACATGGAACTTTGCATAGCTATCATTCAATGTATTTTGAGATCAGCTTCATCAACTTAACTAGAAGGAACCCTGAACAGCCATTTCCCTTCCTCTTTAAAATCCTGTAAGCTTGTTGGTTTGCTAAAATATGAAAATTTAACTAAGCTTAAAAGAACTAAGATTTTTGGCCATTTGCAAGCAAATGATCTGATTGGAATTAGAAGTGTCAAGCCAAACATGAAGATTTTATTGCAGCCAGACTAAGGAAAACCCAGTTGTTCTGTTGACGGCCATGGTATGATTTTTGTTTCATGCAGTGAGAAACTGATTTGCAGAGTTCTCAGATGAAAATAGGTTGGTGACAAGCAGATTGTGTAGTGTCAACTTAAATGACTGCATAATTTTTGCGTGGTCACTTGCTGTAGATTGTAGAAGCGGTAGTTCAAGTGTGAACTATCTGGAAGTTTAGAAGCTTGGTGTTGGGGTTTTGACAACCACACAGAGATGCTGTCACACAAGCACCCTCTTCACTAAAGCGGACAAATTGCATTTTGTTGGCTTACGGAAATGGAGGATTAATGAAATGTTTACTTTTTTTCATAAAAGTAACTGCAGCGCTCAACAGCAGATACCCTTATAAATGTGGAGATAGAGACAAATTCTGTTTACTTTTAAAATATTTTCTTAATTTTGGAATTTATCCAAAGCATTTTTGACAGGGCTTCATTGATTTGGTGGTGTGAAAGTGGACTTCGCCAAAGTCATTAAAATTCTAAGATGTTGAATTTGGGCAGAGGAATTGCTCACTTGCTTGTTCAGTGGAATAAATGTTGGCTTCAAGAGTTGAATCTATCGAGCAACCTTTCACCCCATCATTTTGATTCAAAAAGAAAACTGTTCTTTATATATAAAGAGTTTAGAAATTGCCATATAAAATAGTTTTATTGAGATTCTCTGTCCTTCAGCTCACTTTACAAGGACTCCAAATTAGACTTTTCAAAATTTGTCATTCTCTGCAAGTCTACTACTCCTAGTGAAGGATCAGAATAAACAGGTTGCTGTTTCTTACTTGTGTGAGCAGCACACTTCTTTATAAATTATTTTTTTCCACCTTACACATCATCTGAAATTGACAAGGTTGGTCTTTTCCACTGCTGCTTTGAAGCTAGCAGCTAGAATTTTTACACCATTGTTATTGCTTGATACATGTTATGATGGCTGAGAGCCCATTCCCATGTCGGCATGACCATTTTGCATTGCTTATTGTACTGCTTGATTTTGTAGTTGCATTAAAGCGAGATGTCTTCATCTGAGCACTGTTGATACTGTGATCCAATTTGTGCTAACCTGAAGGCAACACAGCCTACTGGTGTGGTGGCAGCACTGGAACCTTTTCACATCTCTCATTAAAGGAAATTGATGAGTTTATGCAGCACCTACACATGGATTTTGGCCTTTTCTTAGTCCACAGTATTACAGTGAGATAACAGTGGAAACTGTGCCAGCTACTCACCCAGGCACCAAAACAGTGATGCTAGGAAAGATCAAGGCAGTCAATTCATTTGATCGTTGGTGTCAGAATCTAATCTACACTTCCTGACCTTTTTCCTCATCCTGATTGATGGTTTCATCAATCTGTATTTACAGAGACACAGAAGGTGATGGGATGTCTACAGGACTCTCTGCTCAGCAAGAGGTGAACTTACTGGACCTGATCCTAGGGCAGGTAGTGAATTACTGCCCCGTTATATCATGCAACTCTAGTTAAAGCATCGGCCTCATTTGTTTCAATATGGCAGACCATCGGCCTCATTTGTTTCAATATGGCAGACCATCTGCCTGCATTATGGTTTCCAGGCCACAGGTGCCCACCACTTAGACCTAGCTCATTTCAAAATGCAATCAGATGAAAGGCATGAGGATCAACATCTGATGGCCTCCTTTTAGATAACCTCCTGCTGAAAGATGAGCTCAGTCATCATGGTTTATCTCTTGACGAAGATGAAGAGATGTGATCTTCACTGGAGAAGGTAGTGATCCTACATTGGTTACAACTCATTTGCCCTAGCCTACCATATCTAGTGAAGCAAAGATACAGCACTGAGCTCAAGTCTCACAACCTGGCATCCATAGAGCCAGTGATCTCCCAAGCCTTGGGTTCACTGTTAGATGAGACTCATGCATCTACTGATGACTAGGCTAACTGCGCTGCAACTTCCTCCTTCCAGAAGCACCAGTTTCACCTTCACCTAACAAGACCAGGCCCCCAAACTCCATTCATTCTTGCACATGACGGGTCATGGTTATTATGTAAGCAAATGGGTCAACCAGATAAACATTTCCTCCAGGTAGTGTAATTTTCTGCCAGATCAAGACTGGCAGTATCGGGCTAAAGCTCATAAGATAGCCTGGATGATGATATCGCAAATGCTTTTTTAGACAAAGGGGATGAAGAACCTGCTGATGTTTTGCTGGAATTGGCTGCACTCTTTACACAGATTTGTCACTCATCCTACTTTGACACATTCTTTGAGCACCATGCTGTTTGAGTGACCATTGACACTAGAGCCACTGGCAACATGATCCATGCTTCACCAGCTATGAAACTGTCCCCCAGTCAAGAGTTCATCCCAGTCTGCTAACTTGGCTGATGGTTTGTCAGCTTTGTTAGTGAAACACATTTCTCCTTGCCCAGAGATGATCACAACCTTACTTTCAAAGGCCAGTTCCTGGAGAACCTTGATATCAAGGTACTTGCAGGTGTTATGATCTCCGGTAAAAACCAGTAATGTTCCTTTTTGGAATTCCGAAAACCCAGGTATGAAACCACAAGGTTCACTATTTAAAACAATTTTTACTGCATAAAAATCAAAGAACCTGAATGCTAATAACTACACTTTATTTTAAATAGTCAGACTGGCCAAGTGCCTAGTGCTAATTGGTGACTCCACCACCTATGTTTGTGGACCTCATGCTTCCTCTGGCCCATGCAGAGTGAGAGAAACCAATTTGGCCAGGGGATTTCATCGAGGTCACCCTAACGGATAATCTTTCAGACCTCAGGACACTTGCAGTTGAACCGTCCTCCCTTCAGGACCAAAGTGCATCAAGCCACTCAGATTTGGCTTCGACCATGTATTTTGACCAGTCTCGTTGTCCAGATTTGCATCACAACCCTTTCATGTGAACTGTAAGTCCTAGCTTGCAATGAGCATTATGCTCATTGATATGACCTGTCTTCAACCCCAGCAACCAAGATTCTCCGGCTTCTCAGGACGACATGATACAGCTGCTTACCAAGTAACGCAAGCGTAAGCAACAACTATTTTCAGAGTCTGTTCTTGTGGATCCAGACCTCACCCAGCCTGAGCGCACGTGGTCAGTTTCAGACACTTTCAGGAGTATGATTGTCTTTGATCCAGCATTCCCAGGTTACAATGGCAAAGCTAGACCCTGCAGGGGTAATGTCAACATGGGACCTGTACAACCTCCACACTGCAAGTGTTGCCTTCCCCAGTGTGCCTGAGAGAAACTGATTGAGTTGCAACAAAGATTTGATGACCTTGAAGTCTTTACTTGACCTGAAGATGTTGGGATCACTGAGGCATACCTTAACCCATCATTTCTTGTGAAGAAATCACAGTTTTTGACACAGCAGTTGCTGATGTTGGGCACTACAGTAAGCCACAACCTTCACTCATGCTACATGTTGACTCAGCCTTACGCAAGACTGCCCACTGGAAACACATCACTGCAACAGATCTGACCAGTGCTTTTTACCAGATTCATTAGAGCTAGTTTCCATGAAAAACTGTGGAGTTGTCACACCCTACAGAGGTGCTCGTGTTTGCTCTTGATCTACCATTGGCATGCCTGGAACTGGAACTGCTCTTGAAGAATTGACATGCCGTGGCCTTCTAGAGGGCATAATCGTCAAACTTGCAGATGACCTCTACTGTGGTGATAACAGTCCTGAAGAACTACTTCACAACTGGCAACATGTACCACGTGCCCGGTCACAATGTGACCTGCGCCTGTCTGCCTAAAACTCAACTGCCCTAAGACTATAACTATTCTGGGATGGATTTGATGTCCGAACATGTCGCAAGCTAACCCACACTATGCGGCCACCCAGTCTGCCTGCTGCCTACGGAGAATGATGTCATGAAATCTTTCGTTGGAGCTTATAAGATGCTTTCGAGAGTCCTTTCTCTGTGCCTCATGTACAGCCTCCTTGGATACTGTTACTGCTGGATCAAGTGAGCAGATGATCTCCATGCAAGTTTCCAAATGGCACCATCTGCTCTTTCATCAGTTAAAACCATTGCCTTTCCTTGCCCAGATCAACTCCGGATTGTTACAGATGGTGCTGTTAAGAAACATGGCATTGCATTCACCTTGTATGTGACCCGTGGCAATAGACTCAAACATGCTGGTTTCATGGTTGTCAAATCACCTGGGTGCCGTTGAAATTGAAGCGCTGTCCATTTCGGACCATATATTGTGCAGTTTAAGCACGGGCCTTGTGCCCTCACAGACAGCAAACCTTGTGTACAGCCTTTGAGAAACTGCTGTTCTGACTTTTCACTTAAATTCACCCAGTTGCTTATTGTGCTCACTTAAAGGCACACAAAATGATCTGTGAATGATTAAGCCCATTTTAACCTATGTTTATTCATTCATGGGATGAGTGTTGCTGGCTAGGCCAGCATTGATTGCTCATCCCTAATTGTCCTGGAGAAGGGCTGGAGTGTTTGTCCCCGCTTGCTTGTACCCTGTAGTAATTTGGCTGAGAGTGTAATCTTGGTTTTGAGGATTTTCATGCTGAAATTGTCTTTTTCAAAGTTGAGCTTCCTTAACAAACTGTTATAACCTTTTAGAGCCTTATTCCAAGCTATCGCTTTTCTGTAGTAAGTTCAGCATTGGTTAATTTGGATGGCTTTTAGTAGTGCCCTTCACCCAAAGTCTAAAGTATGTAGCACATTTTTGCTCGAACTATACTGTAGAGAAGATAACTAGTGTGGTTCTTCCTTATTCACTTCCGGCAGAGTAAAACACTACACTGTTATCTTGGAGGTGGCTGGTATTTCTCAACATGAAGTTTACCAAACTTACCCAGCACTACATTCGTGGGCAGCAATGTTGTGACTTGGTTTCCACTTGTTTCTCACGTTTTCCTCTAGTCTTGTTGGCTTTACAAACTCTATAATATTCTAGCTCATCAGTTTAGAAGCAGCATAGAGTTCCTACTCTGCACAAAAAAAGGCAGCTTTGACTTTGGAACTGTATCCCCTTAGTGCAGTAAACTTTGATGGAAATATTTCACTGGTGCTTGAAATTTCAAAATTCAGCCAAGATAAATCGGTGAGGTCTATTGAGCTTTCAATAAAGCTCTGAAGTGAAATTTGTGGAAAGCTCATGCAGAGACTGCCTGCTTTTCACTGGTAGGCTGATGTTAAAAGTTAAACTTTTAAAAAGTAGAATTGAATATAGAGCTAAATATTTTTTTCTGCCCAGGAAATATTAGAGTTGGGTCTTTTTGCCTAACCAGCTGGTCTCAAGTTTAGGGTGATTTGTATGGCTGTTGGGGCTTGATTTCTTTTTATCCAAGAAATTGACAGAAACCTAGCCCATCAAATCCTTAAATTGGCAATCTGTCATGAACAAGGTTCTTGAGCAGCTGAGGCTAGGTAGCAGAAAAGGAAATTGACCGTTATGCAAATAGAACTGAACAGTGCTTTGTGCAATACATCTGCTTCAAGTTTGTTTTACACAGTGGAGTTTAGCAGGAGCACTAAGTATTGAGACTGGCAAGAAATCAAATGTTTAATTACTTAACATTCAAAAGCCTGCTCAGTTAGTGGGCATTTTTTTTTAAAAGTGTGGTAAAGTAGAAAAGATGATCTGTGGATCAATTAGAGCAGCCTCCAAACTCTCAGCATCAACTGTATGTTGCTTTCTGAGCTTGAGGGTCCAGAACTATCAATGATCTTCCCCAAAAGGATAAAGCCAGCAACTACATACCAGTCGGTTTCACTTCAGTGAAAGGGAAACTTCTAGAAACTATAATTTGGGACAAAATCAATAGTCACTTAGACAAGTGCAGGAAAATTACAGAAAGCCAGCATGGATTCATTAAGGGAAAATCATGTTTAACTAACTTGCTGGAGTTTTTTTTTTGAAGAGGATTTTCAAAAGACATTTGATGTAGTGCCACATAAGACTGGAGCAAAATTCAGGTCATGGAAAGTAGGCATTTGGATGAGAAATTGGCTGAATGACAGGAAACAGAGCAGTGATGAATGGTTGCTTTTCAGACTAGAGGAAGGTTTGTAGTAGAGTTCTCCAGGGGTTAGTGTTAGGACCCTTGCTCTTCCTGATATATATTAACAACCTGGACTCTGGTGTTCAGGGCATGATTTCAAAATTTGCAGATGATACAAAGATTGGGAAATGTTGTCAATTGTGATGAGGATAGTTGTGAACTTCAAAAGGACATAGACATGTTGGTGGATTGGGCAGACAAGTGGCAAATTAAGTTCAGTGCAGAGAAGTGTGAGGTGATTCATTTTGGCAGGAAGAACATGGTGAGACAGTATAAACTAAAGGGAAAAACTCTAAAGGAGGTGCAGGAACAGAGGGACCTCGGTGTATATGTACATGAGTCATTGAAGATGGCAGGGCATGTTGAGAGAGCAGTTAATTAAGCATATAGTATGTTAGACTTTATTAATAAGGGCATTGAGTACAAGAGTAAGGAGGTCTTGTTGTATAAGACACTAGTTAGGCTTCATCTGGACTACTGCATCCAGTTCTGGGCACCATACTTGAAGGATGTGAAGGCATTGGAAAGAATACAGAGGAGATTCACAAGAATGATTCCAGGGGTAAAGAACTATAGCTGTGAGAATAGATTGGAGAGTTAAGATTGTTTTCCTTGGAGAAAAGAAGGCTGAGAGGAGACTTGATAGATGTATTCAAGATCCTGAGGGGCATGGACAGGTAAATAGTGAGAAGCTGTTCCCACTCGAGCACATTAAGAATTAGAGGACATAGATTCAAAATAATTGGTAAAAGGAGGAAATTTTTTTTCCACCCAGAGGGTGGTTGGAGTCTGCAACAAATGTCCTGGGAGGGTGATGGAGGCAGGTTTGAGCAAGGTATTTGAAAGGGAATTGGATTGCTATCTGGAAAGAGAACATGCAAGGTTACGGGGATAAGGCATGGGAGTGGTGGCTGAGTAGATGCCCTTTCAGAGAGCCAGTGCAGACTTGATGGGCCAAATGGCCTCCTGCACTGTAAAGATTGTGAGATTCTGTGGAAATTGGAAAGAAATGAATTAAGCCTCAAAATAAAGAGCTACTTTGAGATTTTTGTCACATTTGTTGACCAATTCCCTCTGGGTCTTGCCCAAGAACCATAAACTCAGCAGATTATGCCTTGAAATGTATTGGATTCTTCAAAATTCAGAGTCCTCCAATCTTCAGATCCTCTGTTCCCTCCCTTTTTACTTTATAGTAGTGCCAGCGATGACCTTTGTGTGCCACACATCCTTATTGTTTTTTCTGCTATCACCTGCATCTGAACATAGAGATATGTAGATCTCATTGCTCAAAGGATGAAGTCTGGCTTCATGTTTTTAACTGGAGACTTGACACTCGAGCTCCTTTCACATGTGGGGCTCTAGACAAGTTGTTGGAGTGTTGTCATTTATGGAATTACTATGCATCTGTAGTCAAACGCACTCCTGTAATGTAGTTATCTTTAGTTAAACTGGAATCTGTCTTGCTGTGTCTCTGTGCTCAAAGGCATGGACTGGTAACCTAACTGAGTTTAACTAAATTTTAACCAAACTCCTGCATTTATTCTGCTATATTTGTGTATACTTGGTGAGGGTGTGAGTAGTTGGTTGAGGCTCCCATCTTTCTAGTGTGGTAAATGGGATCAGTAAGTTGCTTTAGTCTTTTCCCTGTAGTTCCATCTGATGAGTGCCATGTATTAAGTTTCTGTTCAAATGTTAATTTTCTTCTTGAATTCTTAATTATCTCACTGAGAAAATGTTGGATTCCTAATCCCTCTTGAAATTAAATTCATTTTCCTGAAGCTGATCAATTCTGGTTAAGGCAGATTCACAACTCTGCAGTGAGCACAATCCCATGAGGTAAATGTCTTTTCTTGCAGAAGGGTGTGGGGTGTGAAGCTGAGGAGCTTCAGAGGTTCAAAACATCTGCTGTTGCAACCTATATTCTATCTTTTTCTAAAAAAAAATTATTCCCATCTCCTCTTAGCCCCCACTATACCGGCACCCTGAAATAAAACTGTATTTGATAAGCACTCCTGAGTGTAGGCTTTTGCATGATGTGAGGGAGTCTTCTGTAGGTGGTTTTATGCTGTGATGGACTTGAAATGTGGGTATCCGTTAATAGTTTAAATGCTGAAGGTTGTTTGCTTTTGACACTGTTAACCGACTTACTGGGGACTTTTCTTGCTTTGAACATTCTGTTGAGTCAAAGGCTTAGTGATGACGACTCCTCCCATACATTCCACAGAATTTATCTCATTCATTTTGCTGGATAGATTTATTTTAATTTTGTGTGTCTGGAAGTTTTTACTCAGTTACCAGTTGTCCTGTTGGACTATGTGCTTGCGTGCTGTCATAAAACTCCTATTAACTGTGTTCAAATAAGCCCTACTGAACTTTACAGAAACCTGTTTTGCCTATATCCCTAGAACAGCAGGGATCTAATGCAGTTTGCAGCATTGTGCATCTCAAGTAGTATTGCTCAAGGATGTTTCTTTAATCCCCACGCAAGTACCTATGCAAGAGGAAATTGAGAAATATTTCAAAAAATTGAAAATGTACTAAAATATTGCAATAAACACCCTGGTTTGCAAGCTTCTTATCAATTAGATTCTGCTTGGTTTATATCTGGAACAAGCCATGACTCTGCAAAATGGGTCAGAGGTTAATTTGTGAACACAGGTTCATGTGCATGTTTCTCATGACCAACTTTTGTTTTAAAATAACCTAGGTAGCAATAAATTTATATTTAATATTCCATGGGTAAGCAAGCCTTGTCGTATAAGCAGTATTATTGATACAATCAGCAGGATTGGTAACCTTCAAGGGATATGGGAGCAACAATTTTTTTTTATAATTAACTTCTGAATTTTAAATACTGGTTGTGCTACTCTAGCCAGCAGAGATGAATCTTTTCAAGTTGATCCTTAATGAAGTGGCCACATCAATATCTTGTATCATCACCTCTGATATAGAGACTGATCTCCTAACTGGGATTCATTTAAATGTTGTGCACTATTCAACTGTTCAAAAAAAATAAAAGACAACCTTCAGAAGGTTACTAGAGTTTGTACAGATAATTCCTGGCCCAAGTTTCCACTTTGTTGCAGTCCTTACTGCCACTGACTTTTGCACCATTTTTGCTTCTATGGTGTTGAATTTTTTTCTCTTTTGATTGATTTCAGCACTCAACTGAGAAACTGAATGAAAGTGGCAGCTTGTTTCCATACGAAATCGATGGTAAGTTTCTTTTGCTATTTCTCCCCAGCCACCCACTCAGTAAGAATAGCGACAGATTTCCACCAAACAGTTGAGAAACTGGCAGTTCTTTGCAGTGGGAAGAACCAAAGCACAATAACTTCTGTAGGAATATGAGAGTAGGTCATGAAGCTCTTCACGGTTGCTCCACCATTCTGTTTGACCATGCTATATTTCTCAATTTTACATGCCCCTCTCCCATATCTCCTCATAATGTGTTGCTACCTAACAAAAATCTATCAACAACAGCTTGTATTTTTATAGCAGCTTTAACTAGTGTCAAAGCACTTACAGGAGTATAATCAAACAATAGTTGACACCTAGCAAGAAAAGATATTCAAATAAGTGACTAGAACTTGCATCTTTGGCTGTGTTTTAACGAGTGTCTTAAAAGGAGGAGAGCGAGGTGGAGAAACAAGGTTTAAGAAGAGAATTCCACAGCTTAGGCCCTAGAAGGCTGAAGTCATGGTCGCTAGTGATGGTACAAGGTTACACAATTTGTCCTCATAGTTTAGTTCTTTAAGCATTTGTATCATGATTGTCTTATCCTCCAAAGACAATATATCTTTGCAGAACTCCATTTGGGATCTGACTAAGGTTTTTCGCAACTCAGCTCAGGCATCACCTACCACTTTTGTATTCCAGCAGTTTGAGATGAAGGCCAACATCTCATTAGCCTTTTTGATCATTTTATTTGTACTGGCTTTTCAAAAATAAAGGAATTCGATTTATTTGGCATCTTCTATGACCTCAGGATATCCCAAATCACTTTACAACCAATGAAGTACTTTTGAAGTAAATTTATTTCTGTCATGTAGGAAGCATGGGAGCCAATTTGCTCACAGCAAGTTCCCACAACCAGCAATGTAATAATGGCCAGAGAACCTTTTTGTGATGTTGATTGAGGGGTAAATTTGGCCAGGACACGGATAACTCCCCTGCTGCTTTTTGCTAATCCCATGGGATCTTTTATAGAGCGGATGGGGCCTCTGTTTAATGTATCATCTGAAAGAGAGTGCAGCACTCCCTCAGTTCTCTACTAGAGTGTTAGCCTGGACTTGTGTGCTGAAGCCTTTGAAGACCCACAGCTATCTGACTCTGAGGTGCGATTACTGCCAACTGAACCATGGCTGACCAGCACAGTAGTGATTTTTGTAAATAGACACCTAAATCCTTTTTTCCTTTGTAGCTGCTAGCCTCTCAACATTAAGAAAGTATTGTCTTTCTCCAATCTAAAGTGAGTGACATTGAACTCCATATGCCATAGTTTTGCTCACTTACTTAACGTATGTCCTTTTGTAACTTATTTCTACCATCTACACAACTTAGTGTGCTTCTTAACATGGTGTCATTTGCAAACTTTGTATAGCTCCCTTCCTTCATCCAAATCACATATATGAAAAGCTGAAGGCCCCCACCCTTATAGATCCCTGGAGAACAAATATCATTTTTCACATCCCGCCAATCACAGAACAAGCCCTTTGTAACCCTGCTGTCTTGAGCCTCCCAATTAATTACCCACCCATGTCACATGGTTGCTTCCAGTTCTGTGTACTAATTTTTGTCATAAACCTCTTCTACAGAACCTTATCAATGCCTTCTGGAAGTCCATATAGGTAATCCCAGACACTCCCCTTTCACTATGCCAGTGACCTCTTCAAAGAAAATTAAGCTAAATGAGTCAGACATGACCTGCCCTTCAAAAATCCATGCTGTGTCGCTTTGATAAGCTGATAAAGTATTCAGTTACTCTGCCCCTGATAATAGAACACTGCTCTCCTGTGGAAAACAAATTTGTTAATTTACTGTATTCTAGTTTGTAACTGAAAAAAAATCTTTCAAAGGGCCATGATATTTTATCATGAGTAAATGCACATTTAGGGACACAATCATGAATCTGTGATGCTGAGGTTAGTGAAAACTGATTTTCAGTGAATGCCATTTTTCAGTGCTAACTATATTTTCATAGATATAACAAGGGTTGTTAGCCATATTTATATGTGAAAATCTTAATTAAATTTCTTGTTTAATACACAAACCTGAATATTTACTGTATAATTACTAAGTCCTGCATTGGACTTAGTCATTATACAGTCACTTTTCCTCATGGGTGAATGTGAAATCAGAGGGTTGTGAATCTTTGGAATTCACTAAGCTGGAGAGCTGTGGATGCTCAGTTGTTGAGTATATTCAAGTCAGAGTTCGGTAGATTTTTGGATATGGGATAGTGCGGAAGGTAGAGTTGAGGTAGAAAATTGGCCACAATTTTACTGAACGGTGGAGCAGGCTCGAAGGGCCAAATGACCTACACCTGCTCCTATTATGTCCCTATGTCGAAAATAGGCTGAATAATATGTTAAGAAACACTGTTTAAGAAAAATTCAACTTTAAAACAAGTGCTGTAAAAGGGTGCAGGAAAAACATTTAAAAATATATATATACTTTGTGCTTCTCAGATTGACCTATGAAATTTTGGCCTCTTTAATGCTTGCTTTGAAAATTCCCCCGCATTAGGAAATGGAGTTTGAAAGCATCATAGAGGTTTTTTTTGCCCTCCGTTACAAAATGGTGCCTAATATAGAAGTCTTGTTGAATGTGCTGTTTTAAATTTCATATTAGTTCATATTGCTTTGTATGTAAATGCACACTTAAATATATATACTAAATTTGCATGTGTGTGGGTATAGCTGTGAATGGGACTAGGAGGTGAGGTAGTTATCAACTTCGGTTGTTTGAGTAATCTCAAATTTTCACCCTCAGGATTAAATGCTGAGTATTGCATTTCTTAAACATACGACCATTTCCCTCCTGCTTTTAGTTTTGCAAGTTCAGCTATGTTAATGAAAATAATTTTGTAGCTTATGTGCCTTCTATAAACACTCATCTGACCTTAGCTTGGAATTGTATTTGCCACTTTAACATTCATCAATGTGGCATTGCATAAATTGAGCTCCTGGAGTGGAAATACATCCTTGGAATGATGACTCGCTCCTGGATTCATTAACAGTCAGGTACAAATTAGCATGAGCCTTGCAAAGTCCTGAACAGCACCAATTATACGTGGGACTTGTTTTGTGTTGCTCTGCTCACACCGCTTCATCTCCTAGCTGTCCTATGGGGAGGAGTCAACTGGTTGTGTAAATAAAACTGCATATGGATTGGCTGTACTGTGTTCAGTTTTGGGTACCACACCTCATGGATATATTGACCTTGGAAGGGTAGAGCTTATTCATCAGAATGGTGTAGGGGCTTAAAACTCATGCTCCCATGTAATGGAAGGCCATATCCTATTTCACTACTTTAGTGTACAGTATGTCATTTGTTACAGTAATGGCCTGGGAGTTGAGAATGAGTGCTCAGATGTCTACATTGAAATTTGGAAAATTGAATTGAATAAACCTGGTAATCTGAGCTGACACTAGGAAGCAAATAGTGACCATGTCCTTCAAAGTAGAAGATCTGCTTTAATTGTCTTGGTCCACACATGACTCCAGTCAGTGTAATTAAGTCTTAATCTCCTGAAATTGCTGAGCAGGTAATGTCAATGTGGTTCACTCTTAAATGCCCTCTGCACAAGGGCAGTTATGGATGGGCAATAAATGCTGGCCTAGCCAGCGATGCCCACATCCCATGAATGATTTTTTTTTAAAAAAAGGCCATGCAGGTGCAAAAAATACTTTCCCAGTAAATGTGAATTTGCAAGCATTACCCATGTCCTGAGAGAAAAACAATTGTACAATATTGTGTTGGAAGGGTCGCAAACGAGTGCATTGATCATTGAGCATAAAGTGAAGTCTTTCTATTGTGAGAATTGGCTGTTCTTAGCAATGTTGATGCAATTCTGTTGAATGTGGCTTTGTATTGACCTGTTATTTAGGGTGTTGGTCATTGAAAAACTTGCCCCTACCTTGTCAGTGAACAGTGGGAGCAAGAAGACAGGTGGGCAAGAATTTTCAAATGAAGATGAGGATTTAAAGGGAAGTGAAATTTTAAAAACTGGAAGAGGCGAGTGAAGGGTGGCAGACAAGCAGAGATGATGCTCAAAACATTTTTTTTCCTCCACTGTAAAAAGATTTTGCACTGCACGGTAACAGTTAAGAATAATTTTTTTATTGTTAATTCATTCCTGGGATGTGGGTGTCGCTGGCTAGACCAGCATTTATTGCCCATCCCTCATTGCCCTTGTTCTGAGGGCATTTAAGAGTCAACATCATTGCTGTGAGTCTGGAGTCACACGTAGGCCAGGCAAGGGCAGCAGATTTCCTCCCCTAAAGGACATTAATGAACCAGATGGGTTTTTATGATAATTGCAATGGTTTTAATACCTAAGTAACATTATTATCAGGTGTAGAGAATCAGATCTAGGGAAATTCCCAACTCTCTTAGCCATCCAGTTCAGTTTTTTATTTTATTATTCAAGGAACATGAGGAAGGGATGAGTGGTGAACTGCATTCGATGTAGCTGTGTCTGGTCCTGATAGCAGAGTAATGGTGTTACTGGATTAGTAATCTAGAGGCCTGGACTAATGAGGCAGAGACACAAGTTCCAAGTTTGCTGACGACAAACAACTGGGCGGGGTTGTGAGGAGGAAGCAAGGAAGCTTCAGGGCAATTTAGATAAGTTGTGGGCAAACACATGGCAGTTGCAGTATAACGTGGATATATGTGAAGTTATACATTTCAGTGTGAAAAACAGAAAGGCAGAGTGTTATTTAAATGGCGATATATTGGGAAATGTGGATGTACAAAGGGATCTCGGTGCCCTTGTACACCAGTCAATGAAAGTAAATATGCAGGTACAGCAAGCAATTAGGAAGGCAGATGGTATGTTGGCATTCATTGCAAGAGGATTTGAGTTTAGAAGTAGGGATGTCTTACTACAGCTATACAGGGCCTTGGTGAGACCACACCTGGAGTATTGCATACAGGTTTGGTCTCCCTAGAAAAGGATATACTTGCCATGGAGCGCAGCGAAGGTTCACTAGGCTGATACTGGGGATGGCAGGACTGTAGTATGAGGAGAGATTGGTTCGACTGGGCCTGTATTTCACTAGAGTTTTGAAGAATGAGAGGGAATCTAATTAAAACGTATAAAATTCTAACCGGATGAGACAGACTGGAAACATCCATGGAGATGTTTCCCCTGGTTGGGGAGTCCAGAACCAGGGGCCATAGTCGCAGGATATGGGGCAGCCCATTTAGGACTGAGATGAGGAAAGGTTTCTGCACTTGGAGGGTGTCCAACCTGTGGAGTTCTCTACCACAGAAGGCTGTGGAGGCTGGGTCACAGTATATTCAAGAAAGAAGTTGATAATTTTTTTGGATTTTAATGGCATCAAGGGGCATGGAGAGAAAGCAGGAATATGGCGCTGAGATAGAGAATCAGCCATGATCATATTGAATCTCGAAGGGCTGTTTCAAATCCCATCAGAATTTAAGTTTATTAAATAATTTCAGAATTTAAAAAGCTAGTACAGAACAGTGTGTCAAAACCAGCAACGTTGACACAGGTTCCCTGCCGGAGTTTGGATCCTATCGATTTTTGGTTCGGGCAGTCAGGTTGGGTGGGTTGGGTCTAGGGTTGCTTGGATCACTTGTAGCACGAGAAAAGGTTGGTGCGCCACCACACCAACGCAGCTCCTAGCCTATCAAGCTGGTAAGTTATTTTTCTTATAATAAAAATTCATGGCAGCTTAAAATGTCTGATTTTTTTGACATTGTCTCAAATCCTGCTATCCAAAAACTAGAAATGTACCTGTGTGCTTTTTCTGTTGTTAAAGCCCATCTGGTTCACTAATGTCCTTTACTTGTTTTGGCTTGTGTGACTCCTACCCCACAGTAATGTGGCTAACTCTTAACTGTCATCTGAAATGGTGTAGTGAGCCACTTAGTGATACCGAACTGTTATGAGATAGTAAAAAAGCATGCACAGACTGCAGCAGTTTAAAAAGGTGGCTCACCACTGCCTTTTCAAGGACAATGAGGTGGGAAATAAATGCAGGCCGTGCTAGTGATGCCCACATCCCCTAAATGAATAATTAAACAAAAGTTAGTTGGCTCAGGGATTTGGGGGTTTCCTTGGATCTGCTGATGGTTGACATGTTAATTTCAAAAAGTGCTCTAAGGTTGACTAAATGATACATTCGGCCACGTTTAGCCTATGGTTGCAATTTGTGCAGCACTACTTTAAAGAATAAGCTGTTGCCACTTTATTTCATTTTTAAAACCTGGTTCCATTATTCTACAATGCAGTGTAGTTCAAGATTTTATTTTATAAAATTTGCTCCGCTTGGATTGAATTTCTGTCCTCTGTTCAAGCTCTGAAGTTAGGTGCACAGCATTGGTGTACATCAGGGAAAAATGTAAACTGCAAACAACTTTCTTATGCTAAATTAGGGCACATTACCTTGTATGGTGACCAAATAAAATAAGTGTTGTCTTGCTTGAAGTTCATCAGGGAAAGTTACATTTTGCTGTTTCTAATTCTAATTTTTTTATTCGTTCATGGGATGTGGGTGTCGCTGGGTGGGCCAGCATTTATTGTCCATCCCTAATTGATCTTGAGAACGGAGCGGCTTGCTAGGCCATTTTGGGGGGCATTTAAGAGTCAGCCATATTGCTGTGGATCTGGAGTCATATGTAGGCCAGACCAGGCAAGATTTCCTTCTCTAAAGGACATTAGTGAACCAGCTGAGTTTTTACGACAATTGGCAATGGTTTCATGGTTATCATTAGTCTTTTAATTCCGGACTTTTTTATTGAATTCAAATTTCACCATCTGCCTTGGTGGGATTCAAACCTGGGTCCCCATAACATTACATGGTTCTGGCGCAGTGGTCCAGTGAATACCACCATGTCTCCCAAATACTACAAGGTCTGCTCCAAACAGCCCAAAGTCTTGACAAATTTCTTTAACCACCCCAAACCTTGCCTTTCTTCCAAAAAAAACTGCTTAAATAATCAGCCATGTGATCTGGGGGACTCAGGTGGGTAGGAGGGACAGCCCAATCATCATCATACTGCCCTTGACATCCCTGTAATGATATTCTTGATTCCTGCATTGTCTTTCCATCATCCTAATGTGAATGCTGAATACTTTTGACTATCTTGAAGTAAAAGCAGCTGATGTATTCCGTACCCAAGGCACACATTATGTATCAGAGCCAGCCTAGATTTATATGTTTTTGAAAATAGGCTGCTAGATATGTTATGAGCATGAAACAAAGTTGAGTTGAATCCGGAAAGAATTTTTCTGTCCTAATATTTGAAAAAAAATGTAAAAACTGACTTGTATTCAAATAGCCTTGTTCTAGAGTTTCAATACTTCATTGTGTAATAGAATATGGTGGTGTGAGACTGTTTCTTTCATTAGTGTTGTATGTATGAATAGCTGAAAATATTTTCATGGATGTTTCAATTATGTTTATCTGGAGAAATTGTTGACTGTTTTCACTTTTCTCTTACAGAAGAAAGTCCATGGACACTTGTAAACAGGACTTGTCCGACTAAAGCTGAGACGAACCGCAATGTGGCTTTTCCTTTTTCAACATGTACGTTTAACCGTGGCCTAGCTGACCACGTTGGGTTACAATGGCAGATCAACACAAATAAAACCTCTGTCTCCGGCTGGATCAGCGAGTTGAATCTCAATGAGAACTCGAGCACTCCCTTGGCGCCCCCCACAAAACGACACTGCAGGTCTCTTTCGGAGCCTGATGAATTGTCCCGGTGCCGGTCTCCATGGAAACCCTGCAGTTCCAAGGTCTGGACTCCTGTGTCAAAGCGGCGGTGCAACAGCGGTGGCAGTGCAACCTTACAGCGCTGCAACAGCCATGGAAGTGCCACACTGCAGAGAAGCACAAGCATCAATATGCTCCAACATACCAGTAAACACACATTATCGCTCAACAACAGTATATTTAATATCACCAGCTTCAATACTTCACCAGTTCCAAGGCCCTCATCTGCCAGCAGTGGATTTGTAGACAGTAGTGAGGGAAGCACATCAAGTGTCCGTTGGAACTCTGCTGGACCATTTGATTTTAACCCAAGGCGGCGGCTGTCACTTTCACAGGAGCACATTACAGAGACGACGAATCTCTTGCCTTCAGCAAACAGCACTCCCACCTCCACACCAGAGCTGAGCCGTCGACAGGGATTGCTGCGGTGCCGCTCACAGCCTTGTGTGCTGAATGAAAGGAAATGTGGGCTAAAGCGCAGGCGGGAGGAAGATGTCAGGTGGACACGCCCCTCTTTGGACTTCCTAAAGATGACTAGGGTAAGTTGGAGAAAGTCTCTTAATATTTCTGAAAAATTTAGTAAATGTTAATATTTTTAATTTGTGATTGAAAAGTAGAAACAATTTATGTACAGGAGCTATGAAAGATAGTAAGGACAACACATTTTCATCTTTTATAAAAGCAAAATACTACAGATGTTGGAAATTTTAAGTAAAACGGAAAATGCTGGAAAAACTCAGCAGATCTGGCAACATCTGTGGAGAGAGGAACAGAGTTAACGTTTCGAATCCATCTGACTCTTCGTCTTATGGACTCGAAACGTTAACTCTGTTTTTCTCTCTCTACAGATACTGCCAGACCTGTTGAGTTTTTCCAGCGTTTTCTGTTTTTATTTCAGATTTCATCTCTTTTAATAGTATAAATTTGGCCGGTCAAAAATGTTAATTTTAGTACTTGAGCCCACTTTAAAATTTTTATTTGAAGTAACTTTAGTCCTGGAGTCTTTCCATCAGGATCCATTTTAACATCAATTTACAAAGATTTTACTCTATTGTTTTTTGGCCTTTCTGCCCTCCTGTTTTCTGCTTGAATATTTTATAAGTTTGGACAAACTTGTGCCAAAGAGATGAATTTTATTTATGGTGTTATTTATGAATTCACAGGTGATACAAGAAAGATTGGAAAAATGTTGAATTTACAAGCTAATAAAGTAGGGAGATTAACTATAAGTCAGAGTATCAAGTGTCATGGGGCTTGGATAGACTTTAACCATTCAGTCACCTTGGTTTGGCGATATATGCCCCAGAAAGTCCTTCTGGTAGACCAGCATGAAATGAGCAGCTATTCAGCAGAAAATGTACTACAGCTATGGAGAGGGAGTTACTTCTGTGTTTCTAGGTGTTGTTATTTGCCCTACACCTCACCATTCTCTGTCAGAGTTTGTACCAGAGAATTTCATATTAGACTGGGTGATGAAGAAGGAATTTCTTACAAATGGGAACAGTTCTTACCCATTCTATTCATTGCAATGAGACCCCATCCACCATGGAGTTGATTTGGAGAATAATCCAGATAGCTCGTCTGCTGAGAAATTGGGGACGAGGCACAATCCCCCCTCTCCCATTTATCTTTGAAAGGTGGCAGTTTTAGCATCTCCACAGTTTCCTCCAGCAGGCTCTTTGCTGCAGTACCCTGCCTGATGTGAGGAGTCCGTGTATTTCAGAGGACTGGTAGACAATTACTTTGTTTAGTCCCTTGAACCCTGTTATTATTTGCATTGTTTAATTTAATTGTACATCAACTAGTTTTGTGTGGGACATATTTAACCACATAGGAATGCATTATTCTCTAACTGAGTAGCAGTGAACTAATGCTAAAATTGCTCAATATTTGCATGTTAGCTCCTCAAATTGAGCTTGCAAGCTTTTTAGGAGAGATTTCTGCTTTTGAACTCTACAGAATTTACTAGTGCTTAGCTGGAATGATTTGCAGTACTTGGAAAGGGAGGAAACTAAGGTTGGACTATTGAATCGACACTTGAATGTCAAGCATACGAAAAAATTATCTTTTATCCTTGCCTATTTTCACATTCTTGAAGTAGCTGTACGCATTTTTACTCCTTTCTATGTGCAGTATTAATTATCTGTATCAATTTTCAGGTGTCCTTGTTCTTCCCACTTATTGTTCTATAGTTCCTAAACTACCTCATAATTGGCTCTCCTCATAATTGGGTAGCAATGATAAGCTCAACCCGGCCAGTTATCCTTTTATCAAGCGACATGAGTACATGAGGGGGAAAGCATAGAATAGTTAGACGGAATAGAAAATACTCCTATGGAGCATGGACAATAACAAGTTGGCTGTGCTTGTTGAGTAGTTAATCTGTTGGATTGGCTGCAGCTACTGTGACCAGACTCCTATTTAAGTTGTGTGTTGAAGGTATCCATTAGCCAGTATTTCAGTTCTGCATTTCAGTTGGTAGTTGTATTTCACGAACACCTGAAAGTCTCAAGCTAACCGATGCCTACAGGTACACTGTAACCCCTCCAGTCCAGAATGCTTGAGAGCAAGACATTTCTGGATTTATAGAATGACGTTAGAGTACCTAACCGTAAGTGTGTGAACCAGGTACATGTACCTGAGGCATAAAACTTGCAAAACTAGTGTTAAGAGACAAGCGTGCTTTTTCAAATGCATTCATTTTAAAATATGGACTGATGCACTAATGCACAGGGGTCCAGAATAAATGTGCCTCGCCAATAGTTCAGCAACACTCCTTTATAAATGTTTGTTATGGTTTGTATACTATGCATTCCCCCCCAAGTTTTGATCTAGCTGCTGGAGCCTGCAAAGCAGACACGCCTGTGGAGGTGAAACAGGCAGACAGGAGCAGGAACACAGCAAAGTTTGAAGCCTCCACTCAGCTTCCTGACTCAGCCGCATGACCTCATGGTTTCTCCCACACTCCGGATGCATCAGTTGGTGACTGAGTTACACTTGCCTACCTCGGCCTGCACCAAGTTGGCGCACAAACATCCTGGGCCTGGATGGCACTTGCCACTAGATGTATGTCCTAAGGTTAAAGAATTCTTTGGGCTCACTGTCCATCTGTTACTGTTTGGCGGCATTGGGCCCGGAGTTGTCCTGCTACAAGCTTTGGACCGGGAAATCTTGTCTCCACAGTCTCTATTGCAGCCTCGGTGGTGTGGGGGGAAGATGGGCAGCAACCCTGTGACCCCTTAGCTGAAAAATATTCTGGGCAACTGGTGTTTTTAGATTTCTGGACGGGAGAGATTATAGTGCATTAACAAAAATGCTTTGTGTATTTTAGAAAAATATTGCAGGTTGACTATAAATGAAGGTCTCCAAAATTTGAAATGAGCCTGCCGTCCGTCACCCAATGAGCAGAAGAGTGATGTATCAAATTGTATCAGTTTCTGTGCTGGTGGGGGGGCGGCGCTTAATAGTGGTGACCACTAATTGTGATTTTTAACTAGTATAACTTAGTCATATAGATGACAGCTAAATGCTAGCTCCCACAGCCAAGTGTCGCTTTACGTAAATTTGGATAGCTTTTGTGCAATTGAAAATTGATCGACAAAATGGTAGGCCTGGACATACTGTAGGAAATGTTACATTTTTTCTGATATTGCCATATGTTTGTTGTAGGCTGTAGGTTGCTAGCTATATTCTTGGGTAAAACTTGAACATGTTGATCTGCAATGGAACACTGCATTGTCATTGAATCTCTCCCGTTATCCTCCTTATCACAGACCTTTCCTTTTGTTCCTTTTCCACTCTCCCTTTCACCTGGTGAAACCTATTGCCTTTCTAATTTTTCCCAGTTCAGATGAAAGGTCATCGACCTGAAACATTAACCCTGTTTCTCTCTCTCTCTCTCTGCAGATGCTGCCTGACCTTCTGAGTATTTCCAGCATATCCCAGAAGACAAGGCATCTGGTTTCTATTGCATTTGAGCAGAAATAATACTTTTCTCCACTAAAATCTGCATTACAACCTTGGGTTCACTTTATTAATTCTGGTTGACCTTGGTGGTGCACTTAAATGTTGGCACAGTGTTGATTCTTGTTTTTTGTCAGATTCTGCTGCATTGGTCTTTTTACTGTTGACTTACCGGACTTAGTGCTTTATAAGAATTACTCTGATACAGCTTAAAAAGTAACTGCACTAGTTTTCATTATTAAATGCCAGAATGTTACTTGAACCACAATAGCTCAAAGAACAAGGTTAAACAGCAACAACAGTTGCCTTGCCCAACATCAAAGTGTAACCATTGAAGCAAAACCACAAACTATTTCTATTTTTACCTAAATGATTGTAGCTTTAAAAATTTTAATTTTGAAGCTTCAAGGTTGAGGGAAGCAGGAAATGCATACAGCATTAACCCTTGGGATCACGCCGTATCATTCATAACAGCTCCATAACACAGTAAGATTTTGGGTCGCAGAGATATGCATATGTTGTAGGAATATTAAAACAGCTCTTTAAGAAATTGATTTTCCACTGACAGACTGCCAGAATGTATCTTGGCTCAATGCTGAACAAAACAGGGCTTACTGTTGGTGTTCAAAGAGCAGCTGCTTTGCAGTGCGTCTCCCTAATTTTACTTGTTGAGAAAGATTTCCAGAAGTTAGTCAAGCAGCTGCGCAGGATGGATGTAGATGGGCAAATCATTGGTGTGAAAAGCCTTGCTTGTCTTGAATCCATTGATTTGGGGGGGCAGCCATACTCTGGTAAGGATTTATGCTGTTATCCTTACAAAGGTTTCTTTGGCTTTTATATCCTGTTTCTCCCCTTCCTCTAAGTTGTACGCAATTTCTTTACTGAGCAGTGAAATTGGATAATCTCCAGGAATCTCCTAGTGCTATTCTCTACACAGTAACTGGGAATTGTACACAATATGACTTGACTTTTCTTCCCCCCCGACCCCCAACCGAAATTACGCATTGAGTCTTCAATCACATGCATCTGTGAACTTAAAAGTTCATCGAAATGCAGAGCGGTGAAGTTGCAAAACACAAATAAATTTTGATGGTCTGAATGATGCTTGCTTTTAGATTTTCAGAAGATTCCAGGCTGCAGAAAGTTTTAAGGACTGTGTAGACTTCACAAATTTGAGATTGCAATTGAGAATGTGAAGAGAACAAGCATGGAAGGCATTGTTTAAATTGAAACCATTTAAAAAAAACATTCTCTGGATTTCAATGATAATGGCAAGGCTGCATTGATTTCCTCTTCCAAGTTGCACTTACGAGGTGATGGGCATTATCCTTGAACTACTGCAGTCCTTGTGATGGTCCACCCACAATGGTGTTAAATATTGCCAGGGTATTGACCCAGTGAAAGGCAATATATATTCAACTCAGTATGCTGTGTGACTTGGTATTCCCACAACATTGCAACTCTTTTCCTTGCCGTGTTAGAGATTGCAGGGGAGGAAGATGTTATTGAATTAACCTTGATGTATTGCCAAGAGCATCCTAGCACTAATAAGAGTATTAATATTAGTAATAGTGATGGAGAAAGTGAATATAAAGTCCAGTGGCACAGATACTGATTAGTCAAGTTGCTCTGTCCTGCATATTGTTGGACTACTTGAATGTTTCTGCTTGTCACACCTAGGTGAGGGTAATGTATTCCATCACACTCTTGACATTGTAGATGGAGGCTTTAGGGAGTCAGGAGGTTAATCACTTATCACAAAGTCTCAAATGGCTGGCTATTATAGCCATACTGTTGATATTTCATTTGTATTTAAGCTTCTGGCCAATGAGGACACCGCAGTGTTGGGGTGTGGTGCTGTTAAAAGGGAAGATAGCTGGGCTTTCTCTTGCTCAAGATGATCATTGCCCACCACTTGTGATCTTTAAGGCTTCGAGTCTTGTGGTTGAACGCTCTTGCGAACATTTTAGCATTGTAACACTATTCTGGGCTTCTCCATTGTTGAGGATGAGGAAGTTCACGAATCATCCTCATTTTGGTTGTCTGCTATCCCATTATCATTAACTGGATGTGGTTGGGCTCGAGAGCGATATATTGATTCTTTGATTGTGGAACTGCGTAACAGTTGTTATAGTCTGCTTTTGTTTAGTATGCAGCTTGCCTTGTCTAGTAACTCACTAAATTGGGACAGTTGCTTTTCTTCTAGCAGGTACGCAAGTGTTAACACCATTTACCTGCTATCGGCAGTGGACAGTAAAACCATGAAGTGTCGAGTAGAAATTGGCAGTAACCAGTTTAGCTACAAGCCCTACCTTGCTGAGGTAGGGGGCCATCAACATCCTGAAGAGAGGAACACACTAATTTCAATGACGGAAAGACAGTGAAAACTTGCAGCCTGAACAATGGCTGGTAAATGCATGTAATCCTGTCATTCTGCCACCATTTTACCATGATCCTGATAGAAACAGCGGCACTGCAGGATTGAGGCACCCAGCTCTTCAGGTGGATTGTTCATGTACAAACGGAAAGACATTTAATCAACTCCTCAATTTGCCTGAAATAGCAGAGCCTGTAAAATGGTAAGGAGAAGAATAAATAATTGAGGCAATCTCACTTTAACAAAGTGCGAACAGCGTATTAAATTGCTTGAAATAACTGGCACATTTAATATGTTGGAAGCACCCATGGATTGCAGTGCAAGCAGCACGCTTACTTGGTGCTGCTTGCTTATTTCAGCATCCAGCCAGCGCTAAGTGCTGATTGTTGGTTGAATGCATCAGCAGGGTCCAATATTGTGATTGGCTAACACCACTTAAAGCTAGCCTGCATTTTTAAAAGGGAGGTGCATTGTGGCTGTAGCAAGTGCTGATAGTCATCAGAAAGTGAATCTGACCTGGAAAACATTGAAGAATGGCACAACATGGAAGGGTACAGGCTCCAAGGTTTCCAGGCACTGCACTGGAGGCCGTGGTGTAAGAGAAGTATCCTGTATCCACAGAGGGGGCAGGAGACTCTCCAGACATATGCTCAGAACGAAGAGGCTGCAGATAGCCCTCAAGGTCAATGTTGGGGTCAAGCCTCCAGCACCTGAATGCAGTGCCACAAGAAGCACAGATACCTGACACAGTGGTCATGGTAAATGAATGCATCTAAAAATGCCATATCCTACCAACTGCACCACCAGTTTAAGCCACTGTCACAACCCATCACTCATTTCTGTCAATCAGGACTGATACCTGACATTCGTATGCACCACCTCACCCTTGCACGCTTAGCCCTGCTGCTAGTCTCACCCACATCTCACATCTTGCACATAGTTGCACTATTCAACAATGACAGCCGCATAACCCAGACAGATTGCATGACACTCACTGACATGCTGCCCCCTCATGTAGGATAAGAGATAGATGTATGTCTTAACTCCTGTGGAGGATATGACCATTATTGGGATGCCCATTTTTGTGGTCAGAGGTGGTTTGAAGCCATTGAAGATGATGAGGCCTTCGTATGTAACCCTCCCCCTCCCCCTTAATTTGTGAGCTGCAGATCATGTAAGCATGCACCTCTTTCCCTTTCACCTGTCCCCTGCACCCCGTCTCTTAAACCTTACCCTGTTGCCTTTCTCCTTTCAGGTACCCAAGAAGTACAACCTGCCCAGGCAATGAAGAACAGCACAGAACTGCAGCACAGTGATGAGGACTATCACTTGATTATTTCACACTCGCAGACACCAGGTCAGATACTGACACGGTAATTGAGAGGATAGCATAAAGGCAGAATGTGCATGTTGTGAGGCACCAGGCATCAGTGGCTTGTAGCCAGAGGAGGATAGCGCAGCTACCAGCTCACTGGAGAGCAAGGTCACGCACAATGAGTTCTACTACAAAGGGCTCAGATGAACATTTCAATGAAGCTACCTACAAAAGGCACAACAAAATGCTTGGTTCATTGAGAAGTCTGCCTGAAAGTCTGAAGTTAATGTCAAAGATCTTGGAGGAGTCCAGCATCAACTTGGCTCTGGGCTTTGAGCAGAGCTTGGAGCCCATGCTCTCCAGCATGGAAATGATGGCCAGCTCTGGTCACACACTTGCGGACCCAACCACCAAGTGTCTGGCCACTGTTGGAGTTTCCATTGTAGTGTACCAGCAGCAACCAACGTCTAAGTGCCTCAGAGGAAGCTCAGACTATTGTCATGCAAGGTCAGTTTGCTGCTGTGCAAGCCTGGACGGCTGCCATCGTGGCTGTGGATTACAGTGTGCAAAAGAGGCTTGCAGGGTGTCGCAGCACTCTAACAGACTACAAGGGTTATCAAGGCACTAACCCACAGCAGTGGCAATAGTTCCATTGCCAAACCTCCTTTCTCAAGGGCTGCCATTGCATTAGAGTCCTTGTTGCCCATCAACCAGCCAGCCCAGATTGTTACCAATGATACTGAGATGGCGCAGTCAGCAACTAGGCCTTGTTAAGCCCAGAGCTGCTTGAGGATGTCTTACAAGGGCATCTGTATTTGTCCCCACTAAAAGCAGGCAGCTTTTCAACAGCTGTGCTGCAACCATTGAGGGTAGCACTGTGAAGGTGCACAAGGATAGGTAAATGCACGAGAGGGGCAAGATTAGTTGATTTTTCTATGCAATATAACATGATTTTCATGCAGGAATTTGGTTTGGCATGTTGATTTTGTAGTGGCTTTTATTATAGCATTGTGGCCAAGTGGCTGTTGTGATGGTCAATGACATATGGAAGTTCACAGGATCACAGAATCACAGTGCAGAAGAGGCCCTTCGGCCCATCGAATCTGCACTGACACCTGAGAAACACCTGACCTACCTACCTAATCCCATTTACCAGCACTTGGCCCATAGCCTTGAATGTTATGACATGCCAAGTGCTCATCCAGGAACTTTTTAAAGGATGTGAGGCAACCCGCCTCCACCACCCTCCCAGGCAGCGCATTCCAGACCGTCACCACCCTCTGGGTAAAAAGGTTTTTCCTCACATCCCCCCCCTAAACCACCTGTCCCTCACCTTGAACTTATGCCCCTTCATGGCTAACCCTTCAAATAAGGGGACCAGCTGCTCCCTATCCACCCTGTCCATGCCCCTCGTAATCTTGTGCACCCCAATCAGGTCGCCCCTCAGTTTTTTCTCTGCTCCAACGAAAACAACCCAAGTCTATCCAACCTCTCTTCATAACTTAAATGTTTCATCCCAGGCTACACCCTGGTGAATCTCCTCTGCACCCCCTCCAGTGCAATCACACCCTTCTTATAATGTGGTGACCAGAACTGCACACAGTACTCCAGCTGTGGCCTCACCAAGGTTCTATACAACTCCAACATGACCTCCTACTTTTGTAATCTATGCCTCGATTGATAAAGGCAAGTGTCCCATATGCCTTTTCCACCACCCCACTAACATGTCCCTCCGCCTTCAGAGACCTATGGACACACACGCCAAGGCCCCTTTGTTCCTCAGAACTTCCTAGTGTCATGCCGTTCATTGAATACTTCCTTGTCAAATTACCCCTTCCAAAGTGTATCACCTCACACTTTACAGGGTTAAATTCCATGTTAAAGTGTAGCATTGTTGATGAATAGGGAATTGGGGTTGTGGTTGATGGTATCGCACTCAGATCTGTTGGTCATGGACAGTGCGTCCTGAAAGACGTTGTTTAGGTTCCCTGCCCCTGCTCCTCAGCTGCTTGTGTACAGCTGACGGTTGTGCGAGGCTGTGCAGCCTGCAACAGACTGCTACTTGACACACTCTCTGCTGAGTATTGCAGAGCTCCACCAGGAAGGGTTGTTTTGTGTGACAACATGACTCTTCACTTTGCACACGTGTGAGAGTTGTGAACATATGAATTAAGAGTGGGAGTAGACCATTCAGCCCTTCAAGCCTGCTCCACCATTCAATAAGATCGCGGTTGATCTGATTTTAACCTCATATTCCTGCCTACCCCCAATAATCGATCTACCTCTGCCTTAAAGATATTCAAGGATTCTGCCTCAACCACTTTTTGAGGAAGAGTTCTAAAATCTGTCAAACCTGAACTTTTTTCCTCATTTCTGTCCTAAATGAGCAATCCCTCAATTTGAAACGGTGGCCTAGACCTCCCACAGGAGGAAATATCCTTCCCACGTTCACCCTGTCAAGTCCCCTCAGGATCATGTGTGTTTCAATCAAGTCGCCTCTTACTCTTCTAAATGTGCAATGGAGTCATCAGCCGTGTGGGAAGATGATGACTTTCGGCCAGTAAACCACCCTTTGGTTTGTCATGGTGGCTGAAATGCAACTGGCATGCGGACTGCTGCAAAGTGAATAACTGCTGCCAGGATACCGGATGTTGACCTGCGTGCTTTTCTGTGTGTGATCTCACACCCCAGCTGGACATGGAGGGAGTGAATTCTTTTCATCTCCCTGTATTGGACATAGTTGATATGCAGCGCCCACGAAGTGATAGGCATACAATCTATTGCAGCCTGCATGGTGGGGAAGCAATCCTAGCGAAGCTGTGTGCTGGTTGCACCTGCTGTACTCTGACAAGAGAGTTAGTCTTATTAAATAGTGCCTCAGTGATTTCTTTTACACAACAATGGACAGCAAACAGTGATATATTACGAATACCTCCAGCTCTAGTCTGGAAGGAGCCAGGCACATAAGTTCATCACCACAGTTACCTTCACAGCTGCAGGCGGTGTGGTCCTTTTCCTGCTCTGAGGTTGCAATTGTGGCTACAGCAAGTGGTAGATTTCAATGCCAGTGCCCTTACTGAAGTGCAGACCTCTATCACTTTCCTCACTAAGGTTCAGGTAGGAGAACTGTTCCCTGAACAAAGCAAAATACTGCAAATGCTGGAAACCTGAAATAAAAACAGTAAATTGCTAGAAATTTTCATGCTTGGGAGCAATCTGTGGAGAGAGAAATTTCATGTTTCAGGTTCATGACCATTCATCAGAATGGAAAAATGTTTGATGTAACAAGTTTAAAGCAAGTACAGAGACAGGGAATGGAGGCAAAGAACAAAAGAGAAGGTCTGTATGGGGTGGAAGACAGAAGAAAGGGGGAAAGAAGAAAGGGGGTAAAAACAAAATGTGCCTCAGAAGTGTAAGTGGCGAAAATGCAGAATCATTACCAACCAACAATTGCCAAACAAATGAATTGCTGTTCCTCGAGCTTACACTCCTCTAATGAAGCTCTATGTAAGAGGCCGAGGATGGAAGTCAGTGCAGGATTGGAGCGGAGAATTAAAATGATAGGTGACTGGAAGCTCAGGGCAACACATGTGAATTGAATGAACACCCCTGGCAGATATTGACTCCTGCTGAGACCTGTTCTCCCCCTCCTCTTCCTCCTTCAGCCTCTGTGTGTTCTGGAGGTCTTCTGTATTGCAAGGGGATTGCCTACTCATGTTTCCATGACAGGGAGCAACTGGCTTGTGCAGAAGCATTGACAGAAGCAAAAAAATCTTTCTCCTGCTACACCACTCCCTGCAGACACTCGCAACTTGAAACATCAATACAAAGCACCAAACATTTGTTGAATCAAAGCAGCAGCCAGAAGAAAACAACCAGCAATTAACCTGAAAGTTAATCTCGTTATATTGTACTAGTGCAGAGGTTCCTTCAGCTGCTGAATGTGTTCATCTGTTAAGGTTGGTTTACAAAAGGCATTAGCTGGCGTGTTGAGTTTTAAAATGGCTCTGCTGGCATCAAATTAATGTTGCATGTTGATTAAAGTCATGATCTGCCTGCTGTGAGGCTATTCACTGTGCATGTAGTAACGTCTCGCCACTAAGGCGTCAAATGCGATTTGTCCCAAAAGTTTGTACAGCACATAGACTATTTTGGAGCTCTAAGGGCAGTTGTAGAGCCCAAAAGACAGGTGCAATCAATCTCATTTTCTCACTCATTGTTCTCAAGAACCATGCAATAGTCACTCATCTTTTGGTGCTGTGGCAGCAGACAGATGTATTAGAACCTCAACCTACATGCAGATTTATAAATTGAGCAAAGGTATTGGCTTTACATCAGAAGTTCAGTTGTAGAAGTGATTAACAAATTGGATTAACCAAAGCACTTAATGTTTGGTGCATAATTGGACCATAGATTGTAGCTTAAATAAGGCAAAATTTTTGAATTTATTTTCTTAAGGCTCCCAGTGGAAGCCTTTCTGGAATTTATAGAGGGCCCAGGAGAGAATATGAAGTTGCCATACATGTTGTTGAATAACTGTTTGAAGCAGTGATTCTCATATTTCAGGAAGCTTGCCAATTTTATTGGCCATTAATTCCAATGGTGTGACGTACACCTGATTTTAGAAAGCCAAAGTAACATTTCGGCTTACTTGATGCCAAAATAAAACATTTAAGTATTTTTGGTCTAAAATAGTAAAGTAGGCTGCTTTAGATAACACATTAATCTACCTATACTTTAAAATGTTTTGTGGTTCTACACTATCTAAGTACTGACCAAGCAGAGTGTGAACATTTATTTAATTACTTTTTAGTTGCCTCCCCTTCATTGTTCGATAGTCATACTTAAGGTAATGACTATCTTATCCAGTGTCTTAATCTTTAATGCTTCTAGAGGAACCACTAGTCTGCTGTGGTGCAATTTTTTGGTCTTGTGTGATGCAAATTTATTGCTGTGCAGTTGACTTTAATCAGTGAGTGTGCCCAAAACTGGCAGGACTTTCCTGCCACTTTAGTGCCAGCTGCTTTGCATTGCAGATCCCAGCCCAACTAGTTTTATCTTGGATGCAGGGAGAAAGCAGTAACTTTTTGCACATTTATCTGCCCTCCCTTGATGTAGGAGGGAAGAGGGTCTGTGGGGCAATATGTTGCCTTTAAGTTGTGTGAACGTACAGCAACCTGAAGAGCCCCTACGCAGGCCGCGCATAAGTTGACCCCTTTAAGTTACCATGTGTGCATGGCCATGCAGAAAAATTTAAAGAGGCCACACACTTATATCACCCACGCGCTCCCTTAAAATGCAATTAGAGGAAGTGTTGTAGGGGGGTGGGGGGCTTGGTGGTAATTGTATTGTAAAGCACAGATTTATTGAAATCTGTATTCCTGTTGCATCTTTCCATTATTCTCCACATCTGTGCTGGTCAGTTTCCACTCGAGTGCTTTCTTCCAGACTAATTGTCTAATACACTATGGTGCACCGAAATAGCACAATTGAGGGCCTTAAGTTGATAAAATATTTCCATCGAGGTGTAGTGAGCACCGGAAGGCAGATTTTCCTTTCTAACTGTGTACTGGAGTGCACACATTTATTTGCTCTAGATTAGCATGAATGTTTTTGTAGTTTTTCTGTCTTTGATGAAGAGCGCATGATTTGGAATAAATCTCAAACTTTTTATGGGCTGTCCTCATGCAAGCTGATGCACCTTTTCTGAGTGGGTGTGGATCAAATTGTTCATAGTTTATAAGGAGAGATGATAATGTCACTGGACTAGCAATCCAGAGGCTCAGGCTAATGCTGTGGGAACGTGGGTTCAGATCCCACCCATTTAATTCAAACACACAAATCTGAAATGGAAAGCTAGTCTCAGAAATGCTGACCATGAAGCTACAATTGGTGGTTTTTTAAAAAAAAAACACCCATCTGGTCTGCAAATGTCCTTCCCTGATCTGCTACATGTGACTCCAGACCCACAGAAATGCTCTTAACTACTCTCAAGGGCAATTAGGTATGGGCACCAAATGCTGGCCTTGCCAAGGAGTAAAAGAAAATCAGGTGGCTATTGATAGACCAATGTTGGGTGGGAGAGAAGGGGGAAAGAGGTCCAGAATTCAGGAAGGTACTAACCTACTAGCTACATGATCATCTAATGGCCTCAACTGGGTGATTGAAAAAAGCGAAGAGGTGTTTGCTTTCAGCACCCAGAGACAATGTGATTTCACACCAAAATTATACTATATCATGAATGCTTAAATGCTAGAGTTGTCTGCTAGAGAGGCACACATTGTGGTTAACTGTCATTACAACTGGACACTCAAATATGTAGTGTGTAATTATGTAATATCTATTGGAGCATTACTTAAGCATCTTTTTATACAAGCATTTGGTTGATCACTTCTGAAAATTTCTTTTGGCTTTAGTATAGGCTGAGCAATATTCTGAATTTTTTCCAAGAATGCTTTAAGCTTTGTTTTGAAGTTTCCCCATTTTAAGGGATCTTTTTAAATGGATTTCAAAGTTGCATTGTGTTAAAAGAATCAGTTGTCTCTACCCAAGAAATTTTGGGTGTAAGATTCACTAAGAGCTGTGGAAGAGCAGAATGATTTAGGTATCCATGCACACATCACAGAGTGAGTGCAGAGCTAGAAACATAATCTTAGGCTGATGGAATGTAGGCTTTTGAATTCAAAAGTGAGGACATGTTGTACTGTCTTGGTCACACTCTATCTGGAGCTCTGCATTCAATTCTGGACACCAAACCTCAAAGATATATTGAAAGGGGTACAGTGCAGATTTTCCACGGTCTAAAGGGTTAAATTTTGAAAGCTGATTTCATAAAATTAGCTTGTATTCCCTTGCGTTTAGACGGTTGATTTGGTGATCCTCTGGTAGGGGAATCTAGAACAAGGGCACATAAAATTCAAACTGGGCCATGGGGTATTGTTGAAATGTGGAATTCAGTGCTGAAAGTTTCTGGTTCTCGGTCAAGTGAAGTGTTCAAGACTAAGATCGATATATTTCTGTTGGTTAAGAGTATCAAGAGATATGAAGCCAAGGCAGGCAAATGGGATTGTGGTATAGATCAGTCATGATCTAATTGAATGGCAGAATAGACTTGAGGGGCTAAATGGCCTACTCCAGTTCCTATGTTCCTTAGACGGAGGAGTGGTCATTGATAGGGTAGAGATGGGGTTGCGGGGGAAAGGTGCCTGAAGAGAAATGAAAAGTGGTATAATAAGATGACAAGAATGGGAGGAGACAAGAGGCTGAGAAAAATGAAAACAGATGTAATGTCTGCAGTTTAATTCTGAAGACTACCATGTTTGGGTGTACATGGAATTAAACTGTTCAGATACGCTCAGAAGTAAGACTTAAACTTGAAGAATTATTCTTTTTCCATGGATAGATTTCCTAATTACAATTGGCCTTCCAGGAGATCATTAATGTAAGTTAAATCCACAGATGGCATGATTTCAGCCAAGTTGGGCATGTGTGTTCTAAGACCTCACAGTTGGAGATGGAGATGGGCATTTTTGACTGTGATAGTTGGAAGATAGGTAATCCCGCTGAATTGGAAATCTCAAAATAAGCCTTCAGTCTCAGTGGGAAAGAGCTTTAATAGACTTAACCAGTGTGGGATATATTGAAGACAGTATGCAAGTCATGATTTGGAGCAGATGTAAGATCTATTCCAAAAATACCCTTGGGAAATCTACACGTTGAAGCCTAAGTCCTTTGAGATTTAACTTTATTTATTTAAGCAATAAACCAAATTAGAAAGTAAAACATTTTAAAACATGAGTTGGGTTGTAATTTTAGCACATTAAAAATGTTACGTTTAATAGCACATCTAATATGTTCAACTTTGAATGCAGCACATATTGAGTTTCATGCCAACAGAAAAATGGAAAATAAAACCGTTTCTTATTAATTTGTAAATCTGTTTCTTGCTGCAGTGTGCATTTTTTCAAGTTACCAGACCTGGAGACAGTTGTATTTAATGTTTTTCTTCAAACATTTTAGGGCATTTATGATTTAAGGTGCATAATTTTGATTGAATTCCTTGAACTGCTGTATTGATTTATATTTTGAAGACCATTTTGAGCTAAAATTATTAAATTTTGCTTCATCCAGAACCCCTCCAGCTTGGAAAAAGATGAAAGCGATTATTGAAGTTGGTGTATCTGCCACCATAGAACCATAGAAAAGTTACAGCACAGAAGGCGGCCATTCGGCCTATCTTGTCCATGCCAGCCCGAGGACACCCAGGTGCCCTTTCTAATCCCACTTTCCTTCACCCGGCCCATAGCCCTGCAGCTTACAGCACTTAAGGTGCATATCCAGGTACTTTTTAAAAGAGTTTAGAGTTTCTGCCTCTACCACCAACTTGGGCAGCGAATTCCAGACACCCATTACCCTCTGCGTAAAAAAAGTTCTTCCTTAAGGCCTCCCCCTACATCTTCTGCCACTTATCTTGAATCCATGTCCCCTGGTTCTAGAATTCTCCATCTTTATCCTGTCCACTCTATCTATTCCCCTCATAATTTTGTACACCTTAATCAAGTCACCTCTCAGCCTTCTTTGTTCTAAGGAAAATAACCCCAACCTATCCAATCTCTCCTCATAGCTACTCTTTTCTAACCCTGGCAACGTTCTTATAAACCTCCTCTGCACTCTCTCCAGAGCTATTACATCCTTTCTGTAATGTGGTGACCAGAACTGCACACAGTACTCCAGTTGCAGCCTCACCAATGTTTTATACAATTCCAACATTGGTTTTGATCTTGTAGCTGCAGTTTGCCTAGGTATTTGATTACTTTGTTCTGAACCTTCTAACTTTGTGAAACTTGCAAAAATACCCAATTTATATCCCACTTCCTAAGTAGCCTAATTTCACCCTAATAAATAAACTCTTGTACAGTATAGCAATTATTCCTGCAGTAAATGAAATTTAATTTTCTTTCAATTCTTGACTTTGGGGGCTGGTAGTTTGAGACAAATGGCAATTTTCATGGGTTTGTTTTTGATAATCAGATATCTAAATTGGCAAAAACTAAAATATGTGACAGAGGTCTGCCAAAATAGCAAAGCGATTAGTTTATATTTTAGCAGCTTTTGCAAAAAAAACCTAACTGCATGTGGTACTAGCCCTTCTTGCTATGATGGTATTAACGTTTAACTTGCAACTAAAATAATTTTTAATGAACAATTACAGAGCTTGTTTAATTAGGGAGCTGACCTTTTCTACTAATTTTGATATCTTCAGTTTTACTTTCCAATTTTTATTTTCCATTGTATCATACGCCTTTTTAATATTACTAAATTGACCACAATCATGTTGCAAAACACAAACCTTTCTTACTGCAATCCTATTAGTATAGTGCTGTTGTAATTTTCACCACTTGCTGCACTGACAAATTGAGGTGTACTGCTTCACACAGCTGAATTTTGCAGCTAACTGGATTATGCACCAGATAAGGATAGTAGTAGGATAACCATTTGTTTTGAAAGAGAGAAGAATATATAAATGAACATGTTTTAACTTGACACATGAGAAGATTATAGATTCAAAACCATCAATGTTCCTTTTCACCAGTACCTAAAATATGATGTGCACAATATGTGGTAAGTGTTGTGAAAAGCTTACTTTATTGCCTGTAACCTTTCTCTCGCATGGTTGTGAAATATCAGTGTCTTGCAGTTTGCACACCGAGACTGATCATTTTCTCCGAATAAGTGGCTAGATTAAGGTGTGTATTAGATCCGGCTTGGAGCAAAATGTATAATCAACTGCTTCACAGAAGAATGTCTTGACCTTCTTGACAGAATTTCTGTTTTGCAGTTTAATTCTGATTGCAATTGCTTTAATATTCTATGCAGTTGTAACAAATTTCAGAATACATTTGAATATAATGAAGAATAGGGAATTTATGTAGTGTAGCAGATGTGCTGTGGCATTGCCTACAGAAAGTGAGAGCACTTTCCATCAGAGTGTGTTAGTGTTGCTATAGGCATAGGTGTGTGATAATGGTAACTTCTGGAGCTTATGAAACTTCCCAAAGTGGGAGAAATGTGCAGCTGCAGGCACAATTACCTGACTGGCAACTAAAGGTATGTCCATGTAAGTGTGTAACATAAGTAGTAAATTTAATATTAGGTTATTGAATGTTAAATTCCTGTATACATTAAAAGCATAAACTATTTAATTACAATGTTAAATTGCTCATCTATCAAATGCATAAGTGCATTATATAGTCAATGAATTACTGCATAGTCAGTGCAATTGTATTCAGGAAAAAAAGTACTAAAAACGATTTAAGCAAGAACCGCATCTTTGGAGGGAAGAAGATGGGTTCCGTGTCGCTGAGAGGGGCCAGAACAACCTGCAGAAGCAGAACCTGCCTTTCTGAGCAAAACATTTTAAATGTTTCATGAATCATTTATTTCAACATATAAAAGGAGAAATTGAAACAAGGGGATAAATGTTGAGTAATTCTACCAAACTTAAGCGGAAGGTGAAGGGTAGGGATGTTGATCACACCCTAGTATTGTATAAATTATACAATATTAAATTCACTACCTATGTTACACACTTACATGGACATACTTTTAACAAAGTGTTTTATTGCCTTTTATAACAAATTATTTAAATTCCTTCGGGAGCCTGGTGGTGGCGGACTCGACACGTCCTGCCTTTCGGAGCTGGTTTTGAGTGATCAGCGTCTTGATGCTGGACAGGTTGACTTGGGAGAGGACGCTGCTGTTTGACCACCTTTCTTGCCATCGGTATTGGAGGACCTTGCGAAGGCACCACTGGTGGTACTTCACTGCTTTGAGTTTCCTGCTGTCGGTTTTCCAAGCCTCCAAAGCACATTAGAGTGCGGGGATCACTGCTGCCTGGTAAACCATGACTGTGGTCTCTGGTTTGAGACCCTGGTCCTCAAATATTCTTTTTCTCAGTTTGCCAAAGGCTGAGCTCATTAGAGGCATGATGAATTTTGTCATCTATGTTTCCTCATTGAGAGGAGGCTCCCAATATACAGGAAATGGTCCACCTTTTCCAGGAACTGGCCGTCAATCTAATCGACGGAGGGAGGTCACGGCAGGGGACTCCCTGGAGGACAGTGGAAATGCTTTAGGGAGGTCCTCAAAGCATCCTTGAAGATATCAAACGTCCCTGTTTGGCTGATGGGCGTCCCTGGCTTGTGATCAACAAAAATGGAGAAAGTTCATTTGGAAAGATATTGGTTACATCAAGGGATCTCGGGAGTATGCAGAAGTAAAGTCCAGACATCAGAAAGACTGCACACCCCAATACACACCTGTCCAATCCTTCGAGCACCACCTGCCCTGCATGTGGCAGAGTCTCCAGAACACACATTGGACTTATCAACTATCTCAGAACCCATCAAACTGGAGTGGAAGCAAGCCATTCTCAATCCCAAGGGACAGCCTAAGAAGAATAGATTTAAATTGCTATTTACCCTAAGTTGTGGTATTATGTTCTAGTTTCATAAATGATGAAGAATACATTCATGGGACGAGGGCATCACTGGCTAGGCCAGCATTTATTGCCCATCCCTAATTGCCCTTGAGAAGTTGAATATTACAGAAAAATAATTTTATGCAGCGCACACAATTTTATATGGTAACCTTGATAATTCCTGTAGTTGCCAAGCATGGTTATGATTTTAAACCCTGGCTTGAAACTGACTTATGACAAACTTGTGCAATGTTAGTCTGGTGTGAAGACCCAAACAGACCTCCGTGTGCAGCAGATTGAGGCACCTTGACCTGGCCTTGAGAAAGTTTTGTTTTTTCATTTGCCTTTATTAGAGCCGGGTGCTTTGTTAGATGCAAGAAGCTTGAAATTTGATGAAAATACACATCTGCATAAATGCATTTATCCAAGAATTCAGTCTGGCAGACTGACAAACAAGACAGTGATAACTGCCTTTCATGTGACTGGGTTCTTGATGTTATGCAGCGCCAGAAGTGTCTTGAGGCTGGTTTCACATCTGGTTGGTGGGGGGAGAACAGTTGAGCTGTAAAGACCAGCGAAACCTTGGACTTAACAGTCCTGAAAAAGACAGACTTGTATTTTTATAGCTCCTTTAATGATCTCAGGACACCCCAAGCACTTTAAAGCCAATGGCCTACTTTAAATGGAGTCACTGAGATATAGGAAATTCAGCAATTATTTGTGCACAGCAGGTTTCTGCAAACGGCAATGTGGCAATGACCATATCATTCTTTTAATTTTGTGGTGGAGAATAAATATTATTGCCATGGGATCTTTGCATCAACTTGAAAGTACAGACAGTGTCTTAGTTTAATGCCTTATGTGAAAAAAAAACCACTGGTAGTGCAAACCTCCCTCAGTATTGCACTGTCTCAGCCTGGATTATATGCTCTAGCTTCTGGAGTGGGACCTGAACCCACAATCTTCTGACTTAGAAGTAAGTACTGCCAGCTGAGCCACGGGTGACACTAAGCATCCAAGGAATGATCTTTAGAGGCATATCCAGGTTGGCCCCTGTCTCTACATTCAGGCAGTAGTTACACTATAACTGTAATCTGTATGAAAAGAAATCCACTTCGCATTACCACCATACATGATTTTGCTCTTATGCCAGAATGACCTTTGCATCTTGAAGAAGTGATCTTACGTTTTGAGAAAAGCTGAACATATTTTTTTAATGTTATAGAGCTGATGCTGGCCTTTTAATGCTGCCTATAATCTATCAAACTGGCCATTTCCTCTGCACACACAAGTTGTATGTTACGATCCGCTTGGGGACCAGTAGACAAAGTTTGAAATCCCAGGTACTTCCCAAAGAGAATAAAGCCACAAAATTCCATTGTTTTTAAACAAACAAAATAAACTTAACTATGCAAAGTCAGGAAAGTAAAACAATTCACAATACCTATCTTCGACTCAGAATTAATATGACATGTATGTGAATTAGCAGGCGAAATGTGGTTGATATCACTACATTGCACAATAAATGGCTGATGCGACCAAGACTGATCCCACAGACTTCTCAGCAACCCATCCAGATGTCAGTGTCCACTAAGTTGCACAATCTTGTTAAACCATGTCTCCCTCAAGTCTTTCAAGATCCCAAGTCTTCACTTGGGAACATACAAAATAGGAGCAGAGGTCGGTCATTCGGCCCCTCGAGGGTGTGTTCCAAAATCGCACAACACTCAGAAAAAATTTCTCCTCATCCCTACCCTAACAGGGTGACCCTTAATTTTAAAACCATGCCCCCTAGTTCTGGACTCACCCACAAGAGGAAACATCGTTTCAACATCCACCTTGTCAATACCATTCAGGATCTTATATGCTTCAATCAAGTCACCTCACTCCTCCAAACTCCAGTGGAAACAAACCCAGTCTGTCCAACCCTTCCTCATAAGACAACCTGTTCATTCCAGGTATCAATTTAGTAAATCTCCTCTGAACTGCCTCCAACGCATTTACGTCCTTCCTTAAATAAGGAGACCGAAACTGCCCACAATATTTGAGATGTGTTCTTACCAATGCCCTGTATAACTGAAGCATTACATCCTTTTATGTTCAATTCCTCTTGTAATAAAGGATAGCATTCCATTAGCTGCCTTAATTACTTGCTGCACCTGCATACTAACTTTTTGTGACTCGTAAGTCCTTCTGCAGGTTGGAATTCTGCAGCCATTCTCAGTTTAAGTAATACTCTGCTTTTTTTTTTCTTCATGCCAGTGAACAACTTCACGTTTTCCTATTTTAAACTCCATCTGCCATATTTTTGCCCATTCACTCAACCTGTGTATATCCATCTGCAACCTCCTTGTGTCCTCCTCACAACATACTTTCCTACCTATCTTGGTATCACCTGCAAATTTAGCTACTATGCCTTCACTCCCCTCATCCAAGTCATTGATATGAATTATAAAAAATTGAGGCCACAGCACAGACCACTGTGGGTTTCCACTCATCACACCCTGCCAATCAGAAAAAGACCCATTTATGCATACTATTTTTTGCCAACCAGCCAATCTTCTATAATGAAAGCAAAATACTGCAGATTCTGGAAATCTGAAACAAAAACAGAAAATGCTGGTAGAACTCAGCAAGTCTGACAGCATCTATAGAGAGAGAAACAGAGTTGGCTTTTTGAGTCCGTATGACTCTTTGAAGAGTCCACAGGCTACCCTTTATCCACAGTGAATGTTGCTCCTTCAAAAACTCCAATAAATTGGTTAAACATGGTTTCCGTTTCACAAAACCATGCTGCCTCTTCCTGATGACCTTGAGTTTCTCTAAATGCCCAGCTATAACCACCTTGATCGATTCTAACACCTTACCCATGACCGATGTCAAGCTAACTGGCCTGTAGTTTCCTGTTTTTTTTGCCTCTCTCCCTTCTTGGTTATATTTGGTCTTGGGTTATATTTGCTACTTTCCAGTCTGATGGAACCTTTTCAGAATCTAGTGAATTTTGGAAAATTAACACCAACACATCTACCTCATTTGCCACCTCTTTTAGACCCTAGGATGACATCCCACCTCCCTTCCATCTCCTGATTTACAGCTTTTACTGGAATGTTTTTGCATCCTCTACAGTGAAGACAGAAGCGAAATATTTGCACATTTCATCTGCCATTTCCTTATCTGCTATTAACTCCCCATTGTCACTCTTTAGAGGACCGGCACTCACTTTGCAAACTCTTTTCCTTTTTAAATACCTGTAGTTCTCTGGTTGGTTCCAGAACATGCTGATCTAAGAAACTATCTTGAAAGCATTCTATGGACTCCTCATCCAGGCTACTACTGTCAATCTGATTTTTCCAGTTTACATGTAGATTAAAATCACCCATGATTATTGCTTTCCCTTTATCACAAGCGCCCAATATTTCTTCTTGTATACTTTGACCTACATTGTGGCTACTGTTTGGGGGCCTGTAGACCACTAGTGATTTTTTTTTCCCCCTACTATTCCTCATCTCCATCCAAAATGGTTCTACATCCTCATCTCCTGAACCAAGGGCATCTCTAACTATTGCACCACTGCCATTCTTGATCAACAGTGCTACCCCTCCACCTTTACAACTTCCTATTCTCCTTAAACATGATATACCCCTCAATATTCAGGCCCAAATCCTTGTCATCCCGCAGCCACGTCTCCATAGTGGCTATCAGATCATATTTATTTACTTAAATGTGTGCTATCAATTTGCTTACTTTATGAATGCAATGCGCATTCAGATACAGAGCCTTTAGTTTTGTCTTTTTGTTATCTTTGTAACATCTGGCCTTGACTATTGGTTGTTCTTAGGTTTTTATCTCCCTATCCCTTCCTGCCATTCCATGATCCTCATTTCCCATATTACTCTTATGGTCTCCTGCATTGAATCTACTCCTTGATTTGCCACACCTACCCAAGCTTGATCCCTCACCCCCCTCCCCCTTGTTTAATTTAAAGCCCTCTCTATCTCCCTAGTTATGCAATTCGCAAGAACATGTGTCCCAGCATGGTTCAGGTGTAGACTGTCCCAAAAGTACAGCCCCCACTTTCCCCAGTATTGGTGCCAGTGCCCCACAAACTGGAACCCAATTCTGCCACACCAGTCTTTGAGCCACTCATTCATCTCTCTAACCTTAGTTGCCCTATGCCAATTTGCACGTGGCTCAGGTAATAATCTAGAGGTTATTTGAGGTTCTGTTTCTTAATTTGTTACCTAGCTTCGCATACTGACCATGCAGAACCTCCTTCCTTGTCCCACCTATGTTATTGATACCTTCATGGACCTTGACGACTGGATCCTCCCCGTCCCACTGCAAGTTCCTCTCCAGCCCTGAGCAGATGTCCTGAGCCCTGGCACCAGGCAGACAACACAGCCTTTTGGACTCTTGCTCTTTGCTGCAGAGAAGAGTGTCAATCCCCCTCACTATACTGTCCCCTACTACCACCACGTTTTTGTTTGCTCCCCCTGGCCTGAATGGCTTCCTATATCATGATTCCATGGCCAACCTGCTCATCCACCTTGGAGACCTCGCTTTCGTCCACACAGGTTGTGAGCACCTCAAACCTGTTTGACAATTGCAAAGCCTGAGGCTCCTCCCCTACTGTCTGCTCAATCCTATTACCTGCCTCACTCACGGTCATATCCTGCTGTCCCTCACTGCTGACCAGAACAGATGACCCTATTTTACAAGGCTTCTGGAACATAGTGTCCAAGTATTTCTCCCCCTCCCTTATGTTGTGCAGTGTCTGCATTTTGGCTTCCTGATCAATAACCCTGATCTGGAATTCCTCTAGCTGCTTACACTTTCTGCAGATGTGTTTGTCATGGATCACCTTGGGGACTAAAAGCTCCCACACGCCACAGCTGCAACATAACACCTGTCCTGCCATTGTTACTTATGTCGTTTAGTTAACTTAATTTAATTACTCACTTATTCACTTAGAATAATTCCTCTGTATGCTACACCTCTTTTCCCCCATTCACTTAATTCCCATGTGAACCTAATTGGCTACTCACTCAGTCTCCATCTCACTCTGTTTAACAAACTAACCAAACTTACTTGAAGGTTAGTACTTGTCAGATCTTGATTCTTAATCTATAGTTAAAACCTGAAAAGGACTTAGCAGAACTTACCCCATGAACTCAGTCTCCATCTTACCTTCTCAAGGGCAACAAGGGATGGGTAATAAATGCTGCCCTAGCCACCGGCGCTCATATCCTGTAAAAGAATTTAAAAACTCCTGCATAGTCTTCTGTCTCCTCACGTGCCCTTTACTGATTTCGAAGATCTAGCCTCTGAATTCCCTTGAAGTCATTCCAACTCGGACTGCCTCAACAGCTGCTCATCACCTGATGGTTTAATGTCTTCTCCTGAGATACGTTCCACTGACTTCCCAAGGTTGCACGCCAGCACCGACTGGCGAGCACAACCCCAGCTCTTTGACCACAGCAAACAGAACACGACTGCTCCAAAGGGTCACCTTTACCTCAGTCATCGACTCTGTGCCTCCTTTTCAGCTTTCAAAGGTTTCTCCCAAGCCCTACCTGGAGCCTGTCAACAGCAGCACTTCTGCTGCCTTGAGCCTCTTCAGCCTCCCAACGAGGGGAGGGTGGGTGGGGGGGAACTTCCGGGTGGTGGTGTTCCTCTGCATCTTCTATTATTGTTCTTCTAGGTGATGGAGATCATGAGTTTGGAAGGTGCTGTCAAAAGAGCCTTGGAGTTATTGCAGTGCATCTTGTATATGGAGCACACTGCTGCCACTACGTCAGTGATGAAGGGAGTGAATATTGAAGGTGGTAGATGGGGCACCATTCAAGTGAGCTGCTTTGTCCTGGAAGGTGTCAAGCTGCTTGAGCGTTGCTGGAGTTGCACTCATCCAGGCAAGTGGGGAGTATTCCATCACACCCCTGACTTGTGATGGTGGACAGGCTTTGGGGAGTCAGGAGGTGAGTTACTCTCAGCAGAGTTCCCAACCTCAGAACTACTCTTGTACTTATGTGACAGACTCAGTTCAGTTTCTGGTCGAGGGTAACACCCCAGGATGTTGAAAGTGGGGGATTCAATGATAGTAATGCCATTGAATGTCAAGAGGAGACGGTTAGGTTCTGTCTTGGAGTTGGGGGTGGTCATTGCCTGGCACTTGTGTGGTACGAATGTTATATGCCACTTATAACCTAAGCCTGATGTTTTCAAAATCTTGCTGCATATGGACGTGGACTGCTTCAGTGTCTGAGAAGTTGCGAATGAACATTGTGCAATCATCAGCAAACATCTGCACTTCTGACTTTATGATGGTGGAAAGATCATTGATGAAGCAGTTAAAGATGGTTAGGCCTAGGACATTACCCTGAGGAACTCCTGTAGTGATGTCCTGGAACTAAGGTGATTGACCTCCAACAACCGCAACCATCTTTCTTTGTGCTAGGTATGACTCAGACCAGTGGAGAGTTTTCTTTCTGAATTCCATTTAAAATGTCTCTGCTTTTCAGTTCTGTCCTTCTAGAAATGAAGCCAGTGTTTGGCTTCCTATTTTAATGACCTTATTAACCTGTGTCACCCTTTTAGTTGATAACACAATGATGTTCGATTTATAGGACAAATTACTCAAAGATTGTGTCTTTCACTTCTCCCTCCTCAAGATTTTTTTTTGATGCCAAGTCATTTGATGCCCTGCTCACCTACATATCTTGAGTTTTTCCCTCCCAAATAATAAATGTTGCATTGTTTCAGAGCTTTGGATCGTTTGAAATGCAACCATTGCTTTGCTTTTTCTAATTAAACATTTCAAAAACATTGATTTGCCTTGTGGTTGCTGAGCATTTTAAATGAGCACCATGTTGATTACAGCAATTTAGATGTGTAGTGGCAGAATGCCAAGAACCATATCGCTGTACTTGAATTTAGGACTTTCTCTTCAAAATGTGAACCTCCCTAATCGCAGGCCCTTGAACTGCATCAAGTCTAAACAATAGAATTCAAGTCAGCCTTGGAATCCATCTGCGATACTGTCAGAACGCCGTGTACAGACTGTGGAGCGTACTAATGAACTTGCAGTATTGATATCAAGGTGTAATGTGCAATCTGGATGTTGCTCAGTTGTAATACATGAATGCAGCTTAATATGGAATAAGAGTAGTTGATTTGTGAAAGGTAAGTTAACTGGAGGTGGGAACTGTGCAATCAAATGTTCCAACCGTAAATAATTGCAGGATCTTTTCAAGGGCTTGTAAAATATTGCTTTTAAAAATCGAGCCCTGGAGTAGACTGTTTTCTTCCCTGAAGGTGTGCTGGAGCATGGTTCTATTAGTGCCAGTACCTAGGCCTTTTGGTAGCCTCTTGTATTTTTGAGTGTAAAAATTGCTGTGGGATGACACTTCAACTAGACGAGCTATTAAAGTCTCATTGTTGGGTGTGGAAATCTTGCAGCAGCAATTACTCTATAGGATCAGGAAAAGGAAATCTAGTTAATATTTCCCCAGCCTTGCCAGTGTTCTCTCTTGCTGTATGTGGCTGCCTTGTTGCACCACAGATTGACACACAGCTGTGCATGCACAAATCTTAAAGGGAACATTGCTTATGGGTTTGCAGGAGCTGTTTATTCCCCATGTGACACATTGCTGATCGCGGCTGTTCATGTGTATAACTTGGAAAGAGCATTGAACCTTTGTCGCGAAAGGTACAGAATCTACCTGTAATTGTCGTAGCAAGCACTGTGTATCTAACCCACACCACGAATCAAACAGTTGCTCTGTATACCTAGTATGTGGTAAATTTATCCATTGGGCTGGACCCTAATTAGGGCAAGGTGATTTGTCTGTCAGCTGATCAGGTGGACCGCTTTTTCAGAAAACAGGCATGTTTGGCTGAATGTCCTGTATGATTCTTGGGCAAAAGTATAAGATCAAAACATTGATAAAAGCCACAAGCTGGTGTTTAATGATGTATTGAGCTCTCAGAAAAAGATACATTTTTTTTGGAGATCGTTGGACTGATTAGTAAGGCAGATAATATGTGAAAAGTAAACCAGCGGTATGTCACATTCCGTTGGCTTAGATCAACCTCTAAGCTATGCTGAAATTTCTTTCTTTGGTTTGTAGAAACTGAAGCCCAATTATAATTTGACTTCGTGGTCGAAAAGCAGTAAATAGATGTTTTTGCCAAAGCTCTTATCCTACTTACGAAGCACAGTCAGGCTTTCCAGCTGGCTAAGTGAAGGATGTGACTGAGGTTGAATACAGAAAATCAATGGCCAATGTTAACTGGGAAAATGAGTTTCAGGCCTAGTTATTCAGATTGCATACAACTGCAAGTTTATTGTTCTGCCAATATGGCAGAAAAAAGAATGGAAAGAAATTTGTGCATAAAAATCATACTTCCAGAAGTTCCTGATAGTAACTCAATTCACTGCTTTTTTTATTTTCTCAGTTAGAGTCAGTCTTGGGTCTAATTTTTATACAATACACCAAATATTCATTTGTTACCACTAGAACTGACTATTCCACTGACTTCCTGCTAGTTTCACATCTGCCGTGCACCATAATTTTCTCTTCACCCAAAACCCTGCTGGCCCTATTCTAACTTGTACCAAGCCGCATTCACCCATTACCCCTTTGCTTGCTGACCTGTATTGTTGAACTTGCTAGTTTTTCTAAGGTTTGTATATAGCATTAAAACCAAAATACAGAAATGGCTGTTTTAATCCTGGGAAGCTAATCATCTCAACCATGCCTGGTGTTTGTAGTGCAATACCACCTAGCTACATTAGAAGGAGCTGGCTTGCAAAATAGTGGCCTTTCAAATCTTTGCCTATTTGGAACTACATTCTGTGGATCATACTGAAGCATTTGTTTTCTCCAAGAGATTGCACTGGAATGTCTAATGTGTGGGTTTGAAGCATGTTTCTGGAAAAATTGTCATTTTTTATAAATTGTAAGAGGCTGTCATGGTTATGTCATTACATCAGACAGTTCACTTCTGTCAGATTTCTATACTTGTGTGTGTATGAATGGTCTCATAAATGACCTGTCCAGTGATGGGTTCAGTATTTCAATATGTAGTAAAATGCTTTGCAACAACAGGATTTGTCTTCGCATTCATATCTGAACTGTGACCTTCCTTGGGAATGTGTAAAGTGGTTGACTCCAGATGTACTGTCACCAGGGTTTTAGATATGAGAATCCTTTTTTTTCTGCACATTGTCTTCAGTGTTTCGCCCTTTACACTGGTCTTTGACGCATGCTATCATTTGCTGGCATTGACCTTCCATTCCTGTACCAATACCACTCGCAGCAATCCAAATTGTCAACTTGGAAGAACAGCTCAAGGCACCTTCTCCCCCTTCCACTGCAATCCCACTGATTCTCAAACCACCTGCCCTGCCCCCAGCCAAACAAAAAAAGTTGGGAAGTGCCTGATATCTCTGTGTGGTTCTGTGCAGTGCAGAGGGTTTGGGGAAATAAGCCTGTGTCTTGCCATGGCAGAGTGGAATTCCACTATTTTCAAATAATTTTCTGCCCCCCTCCCCCACTCTTTTTTCCTGAATTTACTGAGATTTAGGTGCCAGTTCCCCTGGCACTTGCTTAAGTATCCTTGATCAAACTTTATATTTTGGACTACAGGAAGCATTTCAGGTTAGTATGATCTTGTTGGGATGCCATTAGTGACCTGGATTGTGAACCCAAGCAGTTTCACTGCTGTTGCCAGGGGGTGGAAGTAAATTGGTGCACTCCTACTGTGAGCCCACCTGAAAGGTGCCCTGGCTGGCTGAGATGTTGAAATGTGGTAAGTTGATATATAAAAGCATGATCATCTGTGGTTCCACATTGTCTCAACTTGCAATATTAGTATTGTATGCATTTTATAGCAGATGCCTTGCATTGACCAGGAGTGAGTGTAATATATTCTTCATGATGCAAGGAAAACTGATCATATTCTGCATTCACATTCCCCCCCCCTAAATGTCTTCCTGAGTAGGAAAACATGTAACAAAAATTTACAGACTGGATATGCACACATTTTCCTGTTAATGTTTATCTCATCTGTATGAGATCAACCTGTTATTTGCTCTTAAGATTTTCTTTCAAAAGCTTTAAGAATAAAGGGATGAAGGAGATGATAGTATATTGTCTTGATCTGAAAAGTGTCACAAAATTCCAGTTGTATACCCATGTTGCAATATTGTATCTTTCCATTTGTTCATCTAATAGTTAACAAAATGAAATTGCAAAAGCAACTACAGATTTAGAGATTTAGCTAGCTATTCTTTGTTAAATATATGTAACATTTAACAATGGCATTTTATAAATAAAAAGTAGCAATTTGATAGGAAGTATGCTGAACTTACCCTGCCCATATAGAATATTCACCTTCAGATAGTATATTTGCAAGTGCCATATCTATTTTGTATGCTCTTTGAGGTCAATAGCATTCCTATCTCTAAATTGTGGCATAGGATCTTTAACATTCACCTAAATCATTGGAACAGACAATTGGAAACTTGGTTAATACGTACCTCATCTGAAGACCAGCATTTCTAGGAGGCATTCCATGTTGTGCTCAATTGTCATCTTCCATTATATGCTTGAATCCTGGAATGAAGCTTGAAACCACAGCCTTATGATTTAGAGGTGAGAGTGCCATTCAGTATTGTGGCTGTTTTTGCTTCTTTACAATGTCTGCAAAGCCAATTGTGCAGGCCTTTTATTTTTGAACCGAGACTTTTCTTGCTATGGCAAATTGCTTTTGAGGTTGTTGCTGGCTACGAGAGACCCAGTAGCATCAACAGGAACGATTTGCATTTATTAAGCACCTTGAACACACAAATGTCCCAAAGCGTTTCATAGGAGAGTAATAACACAAAAATTAACACTGAATCAAAGGAGATGATATTGGGACTAAAAGCTTAGTCAAAGTGGCAAGTTTTAATGAGAGTCTTCCAGAGCTTAGATGACTAGAATAAGATGACTGGAAGTATGGCCTCCAATGGTACTTGCACCCAACTATAATGCAAAGACATTTGCAATCAATACTGAGATACAAGTGGGTATTTACAACCCTGATTGGTTGGATTGAAAACTATTTTATACTTGTAATTTCTAATCTCAGTTCTGTTAAAGCCAAAGTGTAAATAATCCTTCCTTTTACAGAGGGAGCTAGACCTTATGTATGTGGTGTTACAGTGACAGGAGACAGCACTTGGGACATTTACCTACATTACGGTATTATATAAATGCAAGTTGTTGTTCCTTACCTGATAGCCACTTGTTAAGGTTGAACGAAACAGCTGTGTCTGCTGTTGATGAGTTTGAAATACTATTCCATGATTGTGAAGATCAAGTTAAAGATGCCAACCTTAAAGTAATCAGATGGTTGTTTATAAGAAGTACCTAGAAACTTTGTTATATTTTATTTTTAAAGAAGTCTTTTGAAAAGGTGAGGAAGGACATAATTAGAAGTTCGTTTTGAATTTAGTACGCTTATTATTTAATACTTCTCCACAATTAGTAGTGAATCCATTCCAAATTATAACAGTTGTCTAGATCAGATATTCACAGCTGTCTGAGGGAATTGAAGACGTGTACTCTAGGGATTCAGACAATGCGTATAGAATTGCTGGGTGAATTATTGCACAGCTGTAAATGTATTAGGACAATTGCTATACCAGTTTTCAACTTGACTCTTTTTTTTGAAGTACCCACAAAATGTTTTGCATTGTTTTTTTTCACCTTTAGATTTGAATGGCCCACATTTATTTGATTTAATTTTCCCACCTTCCAATGGTGAAATCCCAGCCCCCTCGAATACCTGCTATTCTGTGTTTGAAACAAATTCTCCATATGAAAATTAGAGAAGTAAAGTCCTGGCCTGTTGTATGGTAGATGCTAACACTTGTGTGATGTTGCATTTTGGCTTGCTTCCACCCCTTGATAAGTGGCACAGTGAATTTGCTATTTGCAGACTAAGCAGTTCCCAATGCCAGTTCAATTGCTTGCCCTAATGTGAGTTTGCATTTCCAGATTTGGGGTTCATGATGTGAAGCATTCTTTTTGACCTTGTGAAAGACATTTGCTGTCAGTTGGAGAGGATGGTGGAACTGTTTGATGTTGAGCCATATGCTTTGTTGTTCTGAATTTTATTTTCTCACAAATGGAGTTGTGACACTGCACCCTGTACTGGTTGTGTTTCTCCAACCAAGAAGGTGGCAATGTAGCATACTAAATCTACCAAATTCCACTCTTCAGAACCTCCACATGGCACACAAATTAGTAACTCAAATTACAACAAAACACAATCTTGTGCATCTGTAATATTCAGTTAATTTCAGTTTCAAAAATAAGATCATAGCGTCCAACACCTTAAAAGGCAAATGAATTATGCACAAAACCATAAAGAGCAGTGGATCCCACCTGATTCTTCATTTATTTTGAGTTCATCGAGAATAGCCTATGGCAGTGCTGCTGGCATCAGTATTTCTTAGTCTAAAGAAAATCACCTGACCCCTTAGTTTTATTGGATTAACGTCGTTGAAGCCAAATCCCAGCACCATTTTCTACCTCTGGCATGAATAAGAAAAATAGGATTTCACAAGATTTCAACTTGAGCTGAACAAATAAATGGACTATTTTAACAAAACAGTGATTATAGAAATTACTTCAAGGACAGTGAGTTGATTGAGACTTCTAAATTGCATGTCATGAGATGATACAAATTTGAAACACTATTTAAGTTCAAAATAATGTGACTTTCAAGCATGAAGCCATTATTGTGGAAAAAAATAAACAAATGATGCTTTGAACTTTTTCTCCATTCAAACTTTACTCAATTTTTAGTGCATTTGGTTGGCCAAATGAAACCACAGCATACCTAACATACACAGATTCAAGACTTTTAATATATTACTGTATGTATCGTGTCAATTAAGCGATTATTCATTCCTATGGCCCCACTGAAAACGTAGTGTTCATGTAAATTTGTCACCCTCCTGCCAGAGGTGGTGCTGTAGTGTGTCTTAATGCCCAGCTGCTCAGCCTGTACTGCAGGGAAAGGCATTCATCAACCAACTCTACTTCTCTGCTTCCCAAATAGTGACCTGCCTTGCCTTTTTAAGTATTAATAATAGAAAGTCAATATTATATAAAATTAAAGACAATGTATGACTTCAAAATGAACACTGAATTACTTCTCCCAATCCTCTGTCCTCTAATCCCACCTCACCTAAAGACTGGCTCACTTTGTGCAATGCCATGGCAGATCCTAGTATTTTATAACTCAGTGTCACATTACAAGCTGCCAAAATTAGAAAAAAGAAAGTCAGTATTTTTTTTAAATGACCAGGAGCCGGCAAATTTACGAATACCTGAGAATTTGCAAACTTCCAATTAATCAGTAAACCAGTTAGTGGCCACAGAACCTCTGTGGATCTTTTCCACAGTGGGGACATCCTAACAATGGACTTCAAAGGACAGGCAAGCTAGTGGCTAATCATCACAATTGTGCTGCAGAGTCCCCTGTGCACATCTCAGTTTAAATGAAATGAGATTTGGAATTGATGACATGCAAAATCTCCCAGCTATTTTCATAGGCTGTGATATTGCCATGATTTTTACACTGGTCGGCCTTGCAGTTTTGTGTGATATCTTGGGTCAAGATGGGGGTTACTATATGATTCCAATAAATCTCTGGAAATTGACCAAATACTTCTTAAAAGCACAGAAGCTCCCTGCTCCCGAGTTTATATAGAATGAGCTTTCACTCTTGCTATTTCTGATGAGATTGACTTACCAAACAGCTATTGGGGAGAAAGATGTAGATCTCATGGATTACTGAACCTTCAACACAGGCTAGGGAGTTGGCTGAAATTTCATACATGTTGCTGTTGTTAATGGTAGTTGATCTGGGGTTTGGTTAAGAGAAGTTCGTACCAGTCCTCTTAGGTCTTCGCCCATCATCATTAATGATCTGGAGGACAGATTAAATGATAACATGTTTGTTGATGTGCCCAGGACTTTGTATTGGAGAACAAATCGATAGGATGCAGGCTGATTTAGCTAAGTTGGGTAACTGGATTCAAACATGGTAAATAATATTTAATGTGGACAAGTACAGGGTCATGCAAATAGGGTTAGGAAACTCTGGGCATGTCAACAGAACAGGAGAGATTCAGGATAATAAATTGTTAAAAGTGCACTAGAGTGAGGTTGCTGCAGGGTGAGGATTTGAGCTGCATTGCTATTAAAGTAATTGCTCTATATATAAAGCTTTGATGTATCAATGCATAGATTATTATGTCCAGTTTTGGAGGGGCCCACAGGAAGAATATTGAGGGTAACCTCTGGAGGTCCCAGCATCACAGATGCCAGTCTTCAGCCAATTTGATTCACTCCATGTGATATCACGAAACAGCTAAAGGTACTGGGTACTGCAAAGGCTTTGGGCCCTGACAAGATTCCAGCAATAGTACTGAAGACATGCTCCAGAACTTGTGCCCCTAACCAAGCTGTTCCAGTACAGCTATAACACTGGCATCTACCCAACAATGTGGAAAATTGCCCAGATATGTCCTGTACACAAAAAGCAGGACAAATCCAACCCGGCCAATCACGGCCCTATCAGTCTACTCTCCATCAGTAAAGTGAGGGAAGGTGTCATCAACAGGCTATCAAGTGGCACTTGCTTAGCAATAACCTGCTCACTGATGCTCAATTTCAGTTCTGCCAGAGCCACTCAGCTCCTGACATCATTACAGCCTTGGTTCAAACATATACAAAAGAGCTGAACCCCCGAGGTGAGGTGAGAGTGACTGCCCTTGACAGCATTTTGACAGAGTGTGGCATCAAGGAGGAGCCCTAGCAAAACAGGAGTGAATGGGAATTGATGAGGTTGGGGAACTCTTACGCTGGTTGGAGTCGTACCCAGCACAAAGGAAGATAGTTGTGCTTGTTGGAGGTCAATCAGTTCCAGGACACCACTGCAGGAGTTCCTCACAGTAGTGTCTAAGGCACAACCATCTTCAGCTGCATCATCAATGATCCTGCCACCATCATAAGGTCAGAGTGAAGATGTTCGCTCAATATTCAGCACCATTCAGATACTGAAGCAGCCCAAGTAAAACAAAACAATGGCATTTGGGGAAAAAACTATGGCAATGCATAGGCTTAAGGAGATAGGACAGGTTCTCAACTAAGGTGAATGGATATAGTTTAATTAGAGATATTTTTGACATTGGTACAGTTGGAAATGAAGTGGGTGAATAAAATCTGTAGGAAAAGAATTCCAGTTATGTGCAGGGAAGTTGCCCTCCCCACGTTCCTACAGTTGAATATGGAGGTAGCTATGGACCCGCAGGGTATGTCATTAGTTTCGATTGCGGTCATGGGGGTGTCTCTCAAAATCAACAGATGAACCTCACTCGTTATGTTTGTACTAATGACAGAAGTGCCCAATCCTGCATGCACATATACAGCTGCATACATGGCATTGAAAGCCAGGTGAGGTGGATAGATGAGCTATCTTGCCTGCTAGAGCTCTTGGTAGCTAGAGCTCTGCCACACAGCCTCAGTTTTATTCAAACTGACCCAGCAGACATTCTGCTATCACAGTCTGTTGGTAGTGTCTCTGGAGGATAATATTGCAAAATTTCATCCTAGCTTTAAAAGTGAGTCTTATCTCCTGGGGGAGAGACAAAATATTTTGCAGACCCCCTTTTCTGACCCTAAGCTAAAAGCAAAATACTGTAGATGCTGGAAGCCTGAAACACAAAATGCTGGAAAAACTCAGCAGGTTTGACAGCATCTGTGGGGAGAGAAATAGAGTTAATGTTTTGAGTATGTATGACTCTTCAGAGCCTCCCTGGCCCCTCAGGTGTACAGACTGGAGGTAGGGGATCATGTGGGCCCAGTGTTATCTGGAAAGGCACTTGCTTTCTATAAGATACAATCTATTTCCCAGACAGGAACTCACCCAGCTACCTCTTGCAGGCATGCAGAGTGGTCAGCACCCACCACACCCAGCAGGCAATGTATTCCAGAGACACACTATTTCTCTGGGAATGGAAGATCCACTGAACATCCAGCCTATTCCTACTCTTGCATAGTTTAAACTCTGGCTCCCTGTCCTCCCCAATCTGTTAAATTGGAATAGTTTACCTTTAGACATGCTATCAAACCCTTCAATATTTTAGAGATCTCTTATCAGGCTACCTCTAAGCCAACAATGCTCCAAAGTAAATGGACCAAGGTCCTTGAGCCTGTCTGTATAGCTGAGGCTCTTTAAACTGGAAATCAATTTCATAGTTCTCCTGTGGACCTTTTCCAAGGTCACTGTATCACAAAGTGGGAGGCAGGCGGGCATACCCAAGTACAGTACTCCAGATGCGTTCTGACCAATGACCTGTTTAATGACAGAATGGTATTGTTTTGATTCGTATTTAAGTGACTGGAAAGGGGCTTGTGGAGAGAAAGAAGATCTTTGTCCATGCTACTCGGGCATATTTCCTGTTGGGCCAACCAGAAACAGAACTGTGACGATATGTTTAAATTTGACTGTCCTAACTGAGTATCAGGTTGAGGGGAAGATTAACTGGAATGCTTTTGGACTTGAAACTTCAAATAAGGCCAATTTTGAGTTCAATTAAAGTAGAAAATTGACATGGTAATTTTGTTTGGGAATCCTAGATCATTGTGGGTGAAAGAGGGTTTTTTCTCCTGTTTATTTGGCAAGCAGCATGGTTACTTCAATTACTTTATGAAAGAAAATGAATGGGTGCCTATTGAGCAGCCCTGAGGCAGACTGTTCACTCGAAGGTTTCTTGGTATAATGCCCTTTCAAGAAATGACTAACAGCTGGTTGAGCATATTATTAAACCAGCTTTCTCGATGCCGACATTACTTTAGGGCTGTGCAACTAAATGTACAATAAAAAACCACATTATGCCAGTTTGCAAAGCAGTGTGCTCTTTGTGTGTGTGCCAAATCCATTCAATTGCTTATTTATCTCCCTTCACGCATACACCTGTTGACATAAACCCTCATTTCTGACAGGAGATCAGGTGTCCCAGGCTGAGCATTCAGTTGAATTGAACCATTGAGAGAGGGCACTTAGGGCATGTATCGATTAGACCAGCTGCTGAGCTGCCTTTTGCCACAGACTTATAGATCAGCTCCCCTAAGACATTGCATACAAAAGGTTCTGTGAAGATAGGATATCCAGAAATGCCCATTTATATAACGACAAGAGATTCACACCATTTGTTTCTGAATATTTATGCACAGTATAGTGCCAACTTTGGATGTTTTAAATACCTTCTGCGTAGATACTCTATCTGTGCCCAGGCAACAGTTTTACTCAAAAAAAAAAAAAGAACTTCTGTTTGTAATCATTAGCTTTGTTTATGTGTAGCATTTGGTTAGTGTGGTGACTGGAAATGGTAATGGTGCCCATCAAAGCAATGCTGTGATTACAAGATTTTGAGATGAGAGTTAATATACCCTCACCGTTACCTTCCCAGAAATCTTCCTTCATCAGCTAAAAAGCTGCCTTCACTTTGTTTTCTATCTATATCCTGGAGCCACTTCCGAGTTAGTACTTCAGGAAATAATGCACACCACTTACTTTGATTCAATCCCTAATTTTAAAATTGTCTAATCATAGGTAAAATTTTGAAGAAAAAATTAAAATCATGTTATGCGCTTTTAGTTTTATCTATGGTTCTAAGAGGTGTTTTATCTATGGTTCTAATAGGTGATTCAACAAGATTATTCATCTTTTTGCGGTAAAAAGACATTTGTTTCTATTGCAGATATGATGTGTGGTTCATAATACACCGAGAACAAGAATATCTTGACTTAATTTTTGGTTCCATCAGTCATATCAACACCTCATTAGGAGATGACCAGATGCAATTAGCTACAAAACCTCTTTATATTTCCTTTCACCTAGCAGCATTGTGGTGAATCTGTGCACCCTCCCTAAAGCCACATCCACTCCTAATTTGCAGAGTCCAGAACTGCACATAGTCTGAAGTTCTATTATGCTGTATATGTAGGCTAACCATCACCTCTTGCCTTTTTTGTTCTTTATATTTTCCATGACAGTTCATGACCGCCATTAATTCATTGTTTCAGAAAATTGAATTTTTTCCTGACCCAAAAAAAGACATGTTGCACTCAACAGCAGCAATAGCAGCTTGTATTTATATAGTATTTCTCAACATCATAAAACATGCTAAGATGATTCATAGGGGCATTATAAAACAAGATATGACACCAAGCCACAAGGTGATGTTAGGGCAGATGACCAAAGCCTGGGCGAAGTGGCAGAGAAGCGGAGAGCTTCAGGGAAGAAATTTGAGTTTGGGGCCCAAGCAGCTGAAGTCACTGCCACAAACGGTGGAGCAATTAAAATCAGGAGTGCTCAAGAGGTCAGGATTAGAGGAATGCAGATATCTCGGTTGTAGGGCTAGAAAAGATGGCAGAAATAGGGAGGGATGAGGCCAAATGGAGATTTGAAAGCAAGGGTGAATGTTTTAAAATTTTAAGTGGTGTTTCACTGGGCGCCAGTCTAGGTCAGACTGCACAGGGTTGTTGGATGGACAGGACTTGGTGAGAGGAAGAATATAGGGAGCAGAGTTTGATGACCAAGTTGGCAGAGGGTCGGCCATGAGAGGTTGACTAGGAGTACATTGGAATAGTCAAGTATAAGGTAGCAAAGGCATCGCTAAGGGTTTCGAGAGCAGATGAGCTGAGGCAAGGTGAAATTGGACACTGTTATGGAGGTGAAATTAGGTATTCTTGGTGATCGTGGTGATAGGAAGCTTATCTCAGGATCAAATTTGATACCAAGGTTGTGAGCAGTCTGACTCAGGAGAATGATGGAGTTGGTGATGTGAGCCAGAGTTAAAGTATTCCTAGTTCTTAATTGGAGGAAATTTCCATTCACCCAGTACTGGATGTTGAACAAACAGCCTGACACTGAAGGTGTTGAGAGAGCTGATTAGGTAGGGTTGGATATCATCAGCATACACATGGAAACTGATGTGTTTTCAGATGATGTTACAGAATGTAGAAATAGGGGGCCAAGTAGAGATCCTTGCTGGGGAGGGGGGGCAGATTACCAGAGGTAACTGTGGAAACAGGAAGAGAAACCATTTCAGCTGATTATCTGCCTATGAGGGGAAAAATAGTCACTGCTTATTGCAACATTTTCTAAAACGAGATATTTTTGGTGAGTTTTCCCACAGAGCATGAAAATCAAATCCCATGAAAATCAAAATTAGGCACCAAGCTACATGAGGTATAAGGGCAGATTGTTAGTTATAAGGCTTATAAGATTTTGTTTTGAGACAGTCTTTAAAGGTAAAAGTCAGGGGCTCATGTGACCTGAAGTCAGCCTAACAGCAAACCTGGCTGGTTTGATTGTTAGAGGTTAAAGGGAGCCCAGCTTCTTTTATTGGGAAGGAGGTGCAAGATATTTACGCTTAGAGACAGTGGCAGTAGCCTGTGTGCTAACAGCGGAGAGACTGAATCTCCAAAAGTCCCAGAAGAGTGTTGAGAATGTCTGGTTGTAAACAGTTGTGCTTTAAACTGTTCATTTAGTTCCAAGATGAAAGAGAGTTGAGCCCTGAAGGATAGCTAATCAGCATCTCTTCCTTGATACAAAGCCCATGTTGGAAATGGGCGTTGAGAAGGGAAAGCTATTGAAGAGGAGATTAGAGTTGGGGAGGAGGGGAGCAAGTGTAGGTCAGCAAACGCAGATGATGCTGGGGGAACAGGACTTAGGAAAGAGGCAGCAGAGTTTTGGGTGATCTCCAGTTCATCCAGGGTAGACAATGTGAAGCCAACTAGGAATATGTGGGATATTAAGCAGAGAGGTACTTTATTTATTATTTGAGTGGACTGATATTGAAGCCTGACCAGCTTTGTGTCTCCTTTGCACTCTCCCCCAATGAAAGTTGTATTGTTGAAGATACATGAAGGAAACTTGAGATACTATTAGGTTCTGTGTAGAAGATGACTATTGCTTGTGCAACAATGCACAAATCTTAGTAATCCCAATATCAACATCACTTGTTTAGTTTTAGCAGAAATCTCATCTGCATTTAATGCAAAGCCTTTATAGGTGGTTTCACACTTATTCATTAGTGCCAGTTTGGTGCACTGTATCAGATAAGTAAACTATGCTGATATTTTTTTCCTGCCATAGCATCAATTGTTGCACTGTAGAACTGTAACAAAATTCAGGAATTTGTCTGTGATACCCCCCTCTATGCTCTTCATGGAGAGCTCCAGGTAGGAACGGGTTTGGTTGAGTAGATTGTCATAATTTTCTTCAATGCATTTTGCCAGTAGGAATTGAATCTTTGTGCACTTGTACATGTTCAGAATTGTGGTTTCTGTGCTGTAGTTCCTCCAGCATGCTCTTGATATTTGGGGATTCCATTTGTCTGAGGGTTAAGGGGTAGTATGCATGCAATAGTTTATGTTCAGCTGATAGGCAATTAGGACTTCAATAAGATTTCAAAAAATTAAAGCTGGCATATTTTAGAATCTGCTGCAGCACACATTCCTGAGATGACTACTGTGGTGGGGCAAGGGCTTGGGGTGGGGGGGGTGAGGGGGGGTGCGGCGGATGTTTCACAGCAGGCTATTCAAGGGCCATTCCTGTTTAAGACCCCTCAGTAGCCATTTAAGTGCTCCTTTTTTAATGAAGTTCTTCCTCCTCCACCACATTGTCAAGCATTTGAGTATTATGGAGCTGGAAACCTTGTGCAATGTTTTTTTTGGTTGAAGCAATGAGTTTGTTTCTGCAATTTGCTGCAAAGTCACCTGTCTGGTCCAAAGAGGCAGGCTGGTAGATACTTCATTGGCACAGCACAAAATAAAATTATGCATTTTGGCCTTCTCTAAATTCTACCTTCCAAGGCTGTCCATTTATTATATGTATGGTAAATGGATTGTGAATATGGTGTAACAGAAAAGTGAGTACTTACCAAATGTACGAGATTAATTGCTTATTGACATACTGTTCTTGCTCCTGCCTTTTCAGAGTTAACTTTGCACTGTACTAAGGAAAACTTTCATATATAACGTGGACCGAATCCTCCAGAATCGTTCCAGTTACTGGTACATGATAGATGCTGTGTTTTACAGATAGTGCACCATGATCCAAAATTAGAAGTTTGGCACCTGAAGATATCCGGTGGTTGGAAGGAATAACTGGTTGCTTTTTAAAAAAAAAAATTCACAGGATCTTAAGTGCTCATGAGTCACTGTTGTGAGAAGCTAAAATTGTGATAGGCATTTACATAGTGTTGAGTTGACGTTTTTATTTAAGGCACCACTCAGTAGCTGTTAGACTTAAACTTGGCTGTTGGAAAGGTGGGCTTGGTGAAACATAAATGTGCAGGTAACAAAGCAACTGGTTGAAATAGGTCACGCTCCACCCTGAGCTTACTTGATTGACCATTCCTGTGGTTACAGTTGGCTAAAGCTGCATATGAGTAAAGGCAAAGGCTTGCACTTTGTAAAGCAATTAATTTCCAGTGTAATGTTGTGCCTGACACTACAAATTCAGATTTTTTTTTAAAAAGTTGGCATCATTGCAGAAAATGTAGCGTGGACTGACTTGCTTGGACAACGGCATGGTCTTCATGTTCTTATAGCAGGTTATTTCTGAAGATGAATTTGCTAGATAATGTTCTTTTAATCTAGCAATTACCTGACTAGGTCAGCATTTATTGCCTATCCCTAATTGCCCTTGAGAAGGTGGTGGTGAGCTGCCTCCTTGAACTGCTACAGCCCATGTAGTGTAGGTACACCCACAGTGCTGTTAGGAAGGGAGTTCCAGGATTTCGACCCAGCGATAGTGAATGAATGGCCATATATTTCCAAGTCAGGGTGGTGAGTGGCTTGGAGGGGAACTTCCAGGTGGTGTTCCCATGTATCTGCTGCCCATGTCCTTCTAGATGGAATGTGAGAGAAGCCTTGGTGAGTTTCTGCAATGCATCTTGTAGATGGTACACACTGTTGCCACTGTGTGTCGGTGGTGGACAGCTTCAACAAACATTTGGTGGTGTTTGTGGGTGGGGTGCCAATCAAGCAGGTTGCTTTGTCCTGGATGGTGTCAAGCTTCTTGTGTTGTTGAAGCTGCACTCATCCAGGCAAGTGGAGAGTATTCCATCACACTCCTAAATTGTGCCTTGTAGACGGTGAGCAGGTATTGGGGAGTCAGGAGGTGAGTTACTCGGCACAGGATTCCTAGCCTTTGACCTGTTCTTGTAGCCGCGGTATTTATATGGTTAGTCCAGTTCCATTTCTGGCCAATGGTAACCCCCAGGATGTTGATAGTGGGGGATTCAGCGATAGTAATGCCATTGAATGTCATGGGGCAAAACACTGTTTATTACACCAGAGGCAAAGAACAAAAAAAAACAATTTTTAATTTTCCATTCGCACTCTGCACCAATCTTGATAGCACGGGTAAAATGTAATCCATTTTTAATGTTTTTCTAAATTGTTAATGTTTAATTGTAATGTGCAGCTCTAGTAAATGGTGTACTTCCAAGTTTCTGACTCACTGTGAACTGTTTTCTATAGCGGTAATCTGACTTTCATTTTCTGGAATGTATCCTTTTCAACAGCATTCTCATAATTTCTGAATTGTCATCATTTGGTCTAGTAAACAGTTAGCTTAGCTTTTTATGGAGCATGATACCTGTGAAAATGTGTATGGGGGACGAAGCTTCACAGCCTTAACTGCAGAATAGAAACAAATTGTGGTAGCAATTTGCCTAATCTGCTAGCCTACATGCAAGTGTACAGTTGTAAACATTGCTGTTTTTGCTGATAGGACAAAACATACATTTAATCAAACTTTTTTTTCCTTCTGCTTCAAGTTAGTTGTGTTTTTGGAAATGTGATTTTTCTCTACTGTTGTTGAGTCAAAACCCTGGAACTCCCTTCCAAACAACACTGTGGGTGTACCTACACCACATGGACTGCAGCGGTTCAAGAAGGCAGCTCACCACCACCTCCTCTAAGGCAATTAGGGATAGGCAATAAATACTGGTCTAGCCAGCGAAGCGCACATCTCTTGAGTGAATTAAAAAAAAACTTGCGACTTGGGGTTTAAGAATGTATAAAATAAATGGTTCCCAACTTTTTACATAACTCCTTAACAGAAAAGGCAATCCTGCACAACATGTATTTGGGTGGAAGTATAATAGCTAATAGTAGCACCTTTATCTCACTAAACTTGGTTTATCCATGCATTCGCATTGTACATGAACTGTGGAGAATACCAGACCCTTGGAAAAAAACCCAGCATTTTAGGGGATTAAAAACATGAGTATTTAAAATAAATTCAGTTTAAGAAAATTATGCTACTCTAGGGAGTTTATAAAATGAATGTAGGCAAAGTTTCAGAAAGATTACAAGTCTCTAATGGATTCAGAAATAAAAATCTAGCTTTGATCCCTGATTGCCTTCATAAAAAGCAATAACTGCAGCTAACCTGCCATATATTTTTACAGTTCCTCTGTTCTGTGAAGATATAAACCATACTTAAACAACAAAGAACTGAAACGCCTAAACCCAGTGCTCATTCTGAGGACTGATGAAATTTAGAGATTCTTTTTTTCCCCCTGTACTACATGATGGAGATTTTCAGCTATTGTATACATCTAAATCTTGACTGTGCAATCTCTAGGATGCTGCACTGATGTTGGGCAGTGATTTTCTCTCTCAAGTGACAAGATTCAACACTCTTCTGTTAAAAATGTATCTTTTCGAATTCTAACATGAATAGTAGTTTGGTCGTACAGAACTTGAGTATTTTTGAAAAAAGACATTTTGTCGCTTGTACTCATCAGGACAATCACAAGAATACCAACTCTGGTCAAGGCTTGACCAGAATCAAGCTGCCTGGTTTAAATTTCAAACAATGCTTGGCAGTTAACTGTCAGTCACCATTAACTGGTGCATTCTCCATGGCAACGCCTCTACCAATCAGAGCCCACTTGCCAACCAATCGGCGCACTCTCCTCAAACAGTGTAAAGTTGTGGCTTCCCCTGACGTTGGTATTCTTGCGATTATCCTGATGAGTACAAGACAAAAGGCTTTGACCAAATATCTCTTTTCAGCAATACTCAAATTCTAATATTCTTACTTTAAAAGACTTCCTTTGACCTTGTAGCTGTTTTTCTCCTCAGCCCAGTGTGCAAATACACTGTGGAATATAAGATGGACGAGAAAAGTCTCATTTTTGGAACCTGTCATTTTGTCACCTGGGAACATCATGGGATCGCCAGTTGTTTGCTAGGGAGGTGGATTAGAAGTATAGAAATCGTCCAGTTTGACTAGTTGGTCATTTTTTAAAAAGTAAACCTCGCTTATGAGAAGTGGGAATGGAGTGATGTCTACATTCACCTGGTGATGTGTGTTAGCATGTTGAGAATTGTACTCCAGACTGACTCAAGTAATGTCAATTAAGATAACAGCCTCTCTAGGAGCTTGACCACAGAATTGTACAGGTAGCATATTGACTATTGAGCAGAGGAGTAATCAAGGTATTGGAAGGAAGTTTTTAAAAAAACACAATCAGTAGAAACCTTACATTGGTGATTGTTTCACTGCAGCGAAAGAGTTGGTGGAAATATGTTGGTTGCTAAATAACTTAAAATGTTCTTTGTAGATTTTCCATGTATTAAATGTATGATGAAAAGGTCCAGAAAAAATATTGAACTAGTAGGCAAAGAATTCCATGTATTGAAGTATCCGTTTTAGGAATCAGCAGTACTTCCTAATTGACTCCATTCTTGTATAGCAAAACCAGCTGTGATGAAATGCAATTGTGCTTGAAGAAAAACAGCATGCCCTTAACTGAGCTCTCCAAGCTGGTCTCCTTGCAGATTGCAGTACATTTGTCCACAATTAATTTGGGTGTACTCTAATACTGTACTATTACTTTCAATTATTTTGGCTTTTCAGGCATTGAATCACAAAGGTGTTGTCAGAATTGCCATTCAGTGTGGTGAAGTTTATCCATGTATGCTATTTGGGTGACTTTTTTTGGATTTCAGCAGGTGATGGAGAAGAGCTGTGATAATCAAGTTATCAGCCATCTTAATGGGCACCTTATCAGTTTTAGAATATGAACACAACACAACTTTTTTGACCTTTGACTTGATGGCACAGGACCAGGAATGGGTTGCAATATTGTGCTACTTGGCTGGAGTGGACAGTTTTATTATTTGTACCTCTTGGTTTGGATTCAAATTGTACAGCTGTCCTTTTACCCTAAGCTTCCTCTTTACAGCCCTGCAGCTTGTGTTTCAGGATCTTGCATTTCACAGCATTGTGGTTTCAAAGAGCAGCTCAATGTTTGCTCAGCAAAACCCTTCCTAAGCAAAACTAAAGGTCTTTATTGAAACTAAAGAAACTGGGTTCTTTGACAACTTTTTAGATTTGAAGCTTTGTATGGGGTGAGGGCATTTATCATCTTGTTGCTTTACCAGCCTGGCCATGCTTCCCCACAGACCGAATTAACAACAAACCCCTTGGAGGTTGCAGTGTAGAGTTTCAAAGTCCAATAAAGGAGAATTGGTACAACTCCAGTGCTGACTATGGAAGTCTAATGTTTTAGTTTAAAAAAAGATAGATTAATGTCATTGGATCTCCGGTCATACATCTAGTGGATTCACACAGCCCACAGTTCATTGTTCCTGTTAGTGGAGCCCTGAGAATGAACCGAGCTGGGCTAATGGAGTGGGAGACCAGACATTGGATTGGCTACTGACAATGTTGAGTGAAGAGGAGGGCTGGGCTGTGAATGGAATGGAAAGGCAGACCTACATTTTGCTGCTTTGCTTCTGACAACAAATAGCTAAAACTCTGGGGAAGCCAGGAAGAAAGATGCAGGGCCTGAGGACTCTGAAGAAACACACTCAATGGGTCAATTAGTGGAACTAAACAGAATATTATAAATCTCAATAGGGCTGTTTTATTTTTAAAAATAAGAAAATCGGTCGCTTAAAATTTTGATTTAAAAAAATTGGAAAGGGGAAATGCTTGCTTTTCCTGCTTTACTAAATGCTGTGATAATATCCTGAGGAGAAAAGGTGAACATCACTTGCTAGATTATAAGTGATTTCCTGTAGTATTTTGAAGGTCACTTGTGCAATGAATGTTGCAATTCAGCAGCCATCCCCTTGATCTATGTTTGCTTGTCCTAAAATCGAATGGACAGTTTTATTCAGCCAGCAACACGTGGGTGGGTGGAATGCTCAATGGACTGAGGAGCACAGGAAGAAGAGATGGTCGTTATGAAAGTGGTGAAAACAAAAATAGTTTATGTAATAACTTCAGCTGTTAATCATCTGCTTTTTAAGATACTATGAAGGCACTCTTAGAAGTCTGTGCAGAATCCAGACACAGTGATTTATGAAGTACACCAAATAGAAAAGTGTCCTAGTATTTCAGAAAGGTCTATAAAAAGACTCAACAGCCGATAGATGTGCATTCAGGAACTGGGAAGGAGAAACTATTGTACAACAGTCGCTGACAGTCGCCTCAGCTGCACTATCAACTTGCTCCCTTCTGGCCCTTGTAAATAAAACCAGCTTTACATCTGTTTAACATTTGAAAATATTTCAGATTAACCAATAGTTGACATCTTTTTATATAGTTTTAAAATGCAAAATCTGTTGAACACTATTTAATACACCTTCATAAGTATTGTCCTCCCTAGTCCAAAAAAATCTGCTACTTTGCTCTTTTTCATCTTGTCCTTCATCGCGAAATTGTTGAATACTTAGATGTGTGGATTCTCTCTCTCTCTCTCTCTCTCTCTCTCTCTCTCACTCACATTCTCTCCCTCTCTCTCTCCCTTTCCCTCGACACTTAATTCTTCCAGAATATCATGTGTCAAAATATGGTGGCGTGATCATGCTTGCGTGACAGATCATATCTGGCGAGACTGAGGTGTAGTAAACCTGACCCTTGTGGCTTGATTTTGAAGCTGGATCTTAATAAGCCTAGACACTATTGCGTAACCATTTTTGACCGCTGCAGTTTATTCTGTTGGTACTGGTTTGCTAACTGGTAATGCAGGCCAGCAGCAGAATATTCTGGCTCAACACCCTGCTTCAAACAGAGAAGGAAAACAGGCACTGCACATCTATACATGAATATGTTTGCAGTTCTGTAGTACCCAACATCTAAATGTTGATGACATTAGAGAACTAACAGAACAACCTCGACAACAGACTGATTTGGATTTTTGAAATGATTAGGTTTAGAGTTTCTTATTTTTCACTGAAATCTAGACTCGTGTCAGCCTTCTACTGTAATTCATTCATTTGTAAGGTGTTATAATTGTCTTCAGCACCTTCCCACCTTTCTTTCCTTCCTATCGTCCACAGCAAGCCTGGTGTCATCTAATCGCTACTTCTTGATTTACCTTGTTTTCTCTTATTCTTTTCTTACCCATTGATGTCCTTTGCTGTGTTTGGCCCTGCTAATTGATTTCTCCAATTTATTTTTAAAAAGTAAGTATACCAATGGGAATCCTTCTCTAGATGGTCTCAGCCTAAACCAGATGCAGCCAGGTTTAGCTCAAAAGTTGGAATGTTTCGAGCATTAATACAAAGCGATAACCGTTTTACACTGCCACGAAGTCTGTGCAATTGGTGTATGAACTGCATTCCCACCCCCCTTAACTATTTGTGTGGTTTTCCAGTATGAGTGTACAGTCGTTGGATATGGTGCAGGTCTGGAAGAATGAAGTCGCATGGAAAAGTATGTCTTTTTACTTCACCTGTGCCAAGTAGTCGTCTGTCTGGATAGATGTGATAAATAGCTTGTAGTTTTCAGTGATTGCTAACATGTATCTATCAGTCTCCATAAGTCGGCAAATGCAGATGCAATCAAAATAGCTGACCTCAGAACTCTAATGTGGCAGAGATCCAGTTGTTATTTTAATACTTCGCTATTTTTGACTGAAGCATCCCGTTCAGCAAAACATTTACGAGAAAAAGCTTTTGCTTGAACTGTTGCTATGTTGTGTGGAATAAAGCTCATTAGGGCTGAATAACACAACTTGGTTTATTCTGGGGTGTGGCAAGATCACCTTGGATTAAGGAAAAGTCTCACAGAACAGAAACCTTTTTATTCTTTCGTGGGATGTGAGCATCGCTGGCAGAACCAGCATTTGTTGCCCTCAAAGGTGGTGATGAGCCACTGCCTTGAACCACTGCAGTCCATGTGCTGTAGGTATACCCACATAGAAACATAGATAGGAGCAGGAGTTGGCCATTTGGCCCTTTGAGCCTGCTCCACCATTCATTACGATCATGGCCTGCTCCTGCTTTCTCCCTATATCCTTTGATCCTTTTCGCCCCAAGAGCTATATCTAACTCCTTGAAAACATACGATGTTTTGGCCTGGTAGTGAATTCCACAGGCTCAGCATTCTCTGGGTGAAGAAATTTCTCCTCATCTCAGTCCTAAATGGTCTACCCTGTATCTTCAGACTGTGACCCCAGTTCTGGACTCCCCCACCATCGAGAACATCCTTCCTGCATCTACCCTGTCTAGTCCTGTTAGAATTTTATGGGTTTCTATGAAATCCGCCCCCCCCCCTCAATCTCCTGAACTCCAGTGAATATAATCCTAACCGACTCAATCTCTCCTCATGTTAGACCTGCCATCCCAGGAATCAGTCTGGTAAACCTTCGCTGCACTCCCTCTATAGCAAGAACATCCTTCCTCAGATAAGGAGACCAAAACGGCGCACAATATTCCAGGTGTGGTCTCACGAAGGCCCTGTATAATTGCAACAAGACATCCCTGCTCCTGTACTCAAATCCTCTCGCTATGAAGGCCAACAAACCATTTGCCTTCTTTACCGCCTGCTGCACCTGCATGCTTACCTTCAGCGACTGGTGTACGAGGACACCCAGGTCTCATTGTACATTCCCCTCTCTCAGTTTATAGCCATTCAGATAATAATCTGCCTTCTTGATTTTGCTTCCAAGGTGGATAAACTCACATTTATCCACATTATACTGCATCTGCCATGCATTTGCCCACTCACTCAGCTTGTCCAAATCACACTGAAGCATCTCTGCATCCTCCTTACAGCTCACCCTCCCTCCCAGCTTTGTGTCTTCTGCAAACTTGCAGATCTTACATTTAGTTCCCTCATCTAAATCATTAATATACATTGTGAATAACTGGGGTCCCAGCACTGATCCCTGTGGTACCCCACTAGTCACTGCCTGCCATTTGGAAAAAGACCCGTTTCTTCCTACTCTTTGTTTCCTGTCTGCCAACCAGTTTTCTATCCATTTCAATACACTACCCCCAATCCCATGTGTTTTAATTTTGCATATTAATCTCTTATGTGGGACTTTGTCGAAAGCCACAGTGCTGTTAAGGAGGGAGTTCCAGGAGTTTGACCCAGGAACGGTGATATATTTCCAAGTCAGGGTGGTGAGTGGCTTGGAGGGGAACTTGCAGGTTGTGGTGTTTCCATGCATCATCTGCCCTCAGCCTTCTAGATGGTTGTGGTTGTGGGTTTGGAAGGTGCTGTTGAAGGAGCCTTGGTGAGTTGCTGCAGTGCATCTTTTATATAGTACACGCTGCTGCCACTGTTTTGGCGGTGGAGGGAGTGAATGTTTAGGTTGGTGGATGGTGGAATAGTTGATTTTAAATCCCAGGAGAGGGACAATTATACATGGGCTGCAGAGGGCATGCTTTGACACTTGCATTCTGATCATGTGCATGGCCGACTGATAATTTGATGGCATACTCTTTGGTATATTCTCAGACCTTCTCCAGTATTTCACCCCACTGCCCCCAGCAACCCAATAACCATGGCCAAACGTAGCATTTGCTCCCCAAAAGTGACTCAATTCTTCTCTGGTCTGTCTGTGCCCTGCACTGACCATATTCTGAAGTAGCCTCTTCATGCTAATTCAATCCACCACCAATGAACACTGGTTTTTCCAGTGCCACCACCCTACCACTTTCCCTAAGCTCAACACCCCTTCCCGTCTGTGCAGCATTTACACTACCATGGTACCATATACTGTCTAACCCACAATGAGCAAGTGAGACCCCTTCTCTTTTTCCACTACACCCCCACCAATCTGATTAGACCTTTCACCATTAATTTACACACACATTTTATTAAACATTTTATTTTCACCGGGTCTAATCCCTCTTCCCCAACTGATGGACACCTTCCCGTTCAGTTTTCCTAGAGAAGGGGAAGAGAGTAAAAAGGAGGAGGGGGAGAAGTACATCTCTATTTCCTTTCCCTTCTCCCAGCCCATATGTTCTTTTTTCTCCCACCAGTGATTCTGACTGGTGAGTTGTTTTCGCCAGGCAAAGTAATGTTACACTAGTATTAACACATTACTGGGTTTATTCCCAGCCTCTGAATAATATAGCTCTGTGGAATATATTTAGCAAAGTGAGGCTATGTAATTTCCATCTGTCCATAACCACATTAAACCATGAACAATTTTACTGAAAACCCCACTCTACAGTCTGACTTTTAACAATAAGTCAGGAGAGAATTCCTTTGATTCAACCTCTGCCTAAAAGAAAATTTGGACTAATGCAGACTTTCAAAGTTGTGATTAGGGGTGGGGGGGGTACATTTTTGATGGGTTAAAATATTTCCATATATTAGCATGGGGATTTGCTCACTTGCCAATTTATTTTTCAATTGGCCAACAATTTAGTGTTCGCTGGTTTCTAACCTAGTATTTTGCATGCACCTGCCCGTGGTATATTTATACTTTTACTGATTTTGCTTCTTTTGTAGACCAAGGCCCACTATGAGCATATGCTGTTTGGATTTTTAGTTGGCTTGGATCAAACCGGCGGCTTCTATGTCCAATTCACAATTAATAACTACAGCAACATGAGTGAAATACAGCAGCTGCTGGAAGTCTGATGTAAAAGTAAAAAATGTTGCAGGTTAGGCAGCATCTGTAGAGAGAGAAATAGTTAACAGGCAGAATTTAATGGTTGCAGAAGGGAGCCTGTTCACTAGCTGGAAAACTGGTGGCAACTTCTCCATGGACATTTTTGGAAGGCTCAATGGGATTTAATCTCTATCGGACACTTACCTGCCTGCTGTCGGGCTTCCTGGCTCCTGAGAGGGGATTTTCCCCTGGAAATCCTGGTGCGGGATGGATGACCTGCCTTTGAGAGCTGCTAGCCAATTGGAGTTTGGCAGCTCTCCAGTACCAGCAGTGCCTCCAGGAGTGGGCACTGATGGCACTCCAGTGTTGTCTAGACCAGGGATTGACAATGAAACCCAAGGATAAAGCTGAGTGAGGTGGGTTTGTCGGGGCCAGACAAAGGAGGCTTCAGGAAGGGGAGTCGATTTAAAGAGCATAGAAGAGGGTTTTACTATGTGCCCCCCAGTTCTCACCACTGGGTGCCTCTTGGGCACAGTGCCTGGCAAGATGAGACCTCCCCGCTAGGCCTACCCGCTAGGATTTTCCTGGTGGTAGGCCTGCATGGTGCTACCCTATCTCTAAGGTTCAATATCTGCAGCGATGGAATGAGGCCCTTAAATGGCCCTTCCTGCCTAATCACATGGCTTCCCCCCCACCCTCCTGCCTCCAGGGGGAGTATTAAATTCCACCCCACGTTTTAGGTTGATCATGATCCTTTTTCAGAAATCAGGAAAGATAGCTATCTTTTCTCAGTTCTAATGAAGGATCATCATGGACCTAAAACACTCATTCTTTTTATCTCCACAGATGCTGGTCGACCTGCTGAGTATTTCCAGCACCTTGTTTCTATATCATAATTGAACTATCCATATGATAGGAATAAAGGATTTGAAAGCTCTTCTGCTCTGGGAATATTATATGCTAGTTTTCTGATTTGTATGGTTATACTGTGAAGCTAATGAAGAAATTTCTTCTTGCGAAAAGCTGATTTTCTAATTGTAATGTGGGAGTTGGCCACTGTGACTGTAAACTGGCAGTGCTGACACTGTATTGTTGGATCTGAGTTGGCTGCAGTGCACACTTCTGATTTTTGGTGCTTTCTGTTCAGCCCTTTTATAGTGGGTTCTACAAGCCATGGTCAGTAACTAGGTTGTCAGGCAGAATCGTATTCTGGAATAAAGATTGTAGGAATGTATCTATTTATTTAGCCCAGCTTTAATTCTGTCACAATTATCAATTACAATGGAAAAGCTGGATGGGTTTAACCTTTCCTAATTTGGTATAATCAATTATAAGGTAGACACACATAGTGATTCTGGCAAGAACTTGTTGGGTCAAACAGCCTGTTCCTTTGCTATAAATACTTTGACTTTTAAGCACACAAAATGGAATCTGGAGCAGCCAGGAGCAATCGTACAGTAATTTACTGTAGCAGTTTTGTAACTTTTACACTGTTATACTCTGTTTATATACATTTGACTTGAGGCTTTTTCTGTGAAGGTAGTGAGTGTCTCAAAAAGGACTAGTTCTGTGCCTGATTTTGGATCTTGCCAGTTTTTGGGTTGGGGTCAAGTTAAGGGTCGCTCGGACCACTCGGAGCATGGGAAAACATAGACGCACAAAGTCAATAACTAGTTTGCGTGCCTTGGCGCTAATGCAGCACCTAGCCCAACAAGGCCATAAGTTAATATATTCAAATAATGATAAAAATTCATGTACAGCATCTTAAGAAATCATGTCTGGTTGTCAGACATCTCTGGCTTTCAGATAGCCAGACTTGAGATACTACCTGTAGAACTTTGCTGGGTCTAATTCAGTGATGCTTCTGTTAGTGTTCTTGGCACTTAATAGAGTGGCAATAGATGATAGGGCTTTGGGATGGTAAAATCTGTGGTCCAAGTGCAGATAGAGTAACCCTCATCTGAGCTGTGCTGCATCTTTAGAGATCATCTGTACATATATTTCACTAAAGTGAATGCTGATATCCCAGTTGATTTACAGAAAGGAATTACTGGGACACTAATTATGCATCTTTGTTAACGAATGACAAGTTGAAGTGCATATATTATGAAATATCTTAATGCATGCACTGCAGCTGCATTATAGGTTTGATGTGTTGAAGTTATTAACTTTGCAATTGTGGCATTTTTGTTAGAGAAACAATATACTGCAGTAACTCCCATATAAGCTTTTAATTGAATGAGCCTTGTATGTGAATTCATATGGTTAAACTGCCTCTTTATAATCAGCACCTTATTGAAACAATGACTGCTTTGGCAATAAGGTGTAATGGACTTCTATCTTTTGAGTTGTGAAGTTCCAACGCCACTTCAACTTTATACCAAACAAATCTTTTGCCCCGCTATCTATTAGGTTGTGAAATCTATTACTTCTTTACCCCAAACCTCTGAAGTTTTGCGGAGCGTCTTGCTGCATGCAGAGGCCCCTCAGGTGTCAAGTGTTTCACACTAATGAATGGAAGAGCAGTCGACGCAAGAAGAGTTAATTTGAAGGCTCTTGGGCCCAGCTCTCATGTGGCAGCTGCAGCTCCAGTCTTCGTCGCCTGCTGGGGGGTGGCGTGGGGGGGAGGTGGGGTGCGGGTGGTTGGGGTGGGAAAGGCTGGCAGCAGCTGCTTCCACTTTTCATTTCCCTCTGTAATTTAGTTTGGTCTAACAGAGTGAACTTGTTACAAAATATCATTAGGTTTAATGAGCTTGAAACTTGGCAAGCAGCTCCTGGATGAAGCTGCCAGGAATGATTGTTTTCAGCTGGCTTATTGCAGTTAATGAGCATTTCTGCACCAGTGTTACCTTCCTGCAGATCTCAGATCTTTCATTGTCCACCTTTTTGAAAATACAGTCATTGATTCTGGATAGTGATAGATCTAATTTACAGTGTCTGATATAATTTGAGAAGAATAAAAGGTTGATGTGTGTTGATTCAGTTGGTTTGAATTGTTGCCAGGAAGGGCCTACCATTTTAAAAAGTCCCCCAGAACTAGCCAAGTGAAGCTCTTGAAGGCACATAAAGAAAACTCTACTGGAATAATGTACATCCACCCAGGAAATCAACTTGAGTGCGAAAGCAGAATCCCAACTTTTTAATCAACAAGCTTCTGGGGATAGGCTGTTTTAAACCAAACCTATTGACTTTTATAGCGCAAACCCAAAGGTAACCTACATAGGAGTTGGTGTTGAGCATTCAAACGTTGGGTAGTTTGGCAGTAAACAAATGCCTTCAGCCAGAAAATGTAACCTTGCGTCTCAGCAGTGCCAAGTATTAGGCTAGCTCAGTCGGAATCACAGTCCGCACTTAGTGGGATCACTTAAGCGCATAATTCAAACTAACAGTGTAGTACTGAGGGAATGTTGTATTGCCTCTGCCTTGAGACATTAAAACAGATTCTGCTGAATATTCAAGTGCCTGTTAAGGTGACAGCAGTTGAAGGGAAGCAGGGAGTTCCCCTGATGTCCCAGCCTGCACCACCAAAAGCAGTTTTTGGTGGTTTAACGGACTAATTTTGCATACAGATACAAATTCACCTACACAAGTCACTGCAGTTTTGAAGTCATGCATCCTGTGATGTTGGGATGTTCCCAAGAGGCACTATGTAAACAGAAGTCTTTCTCAGCACACTTCCAAGGCTAATCTTGAGAGGAATGCTATGCAATGTTTAATCCTACCATTTTCTCAATTTTTTATGTAAATCCAACTATTCAGTTAGTACCTGGGTGAAAATACCTCTGCATAATCTGAAACTATAGCTGACTTCCTGTAAACGGATGCCTAAAGCCCATATTTATTTTAGTTGTATTGTAGAGATTGTTTTCATAATAATGGCATGCATGCTATTGATCGTTTATTATGTGCTATCTTGAGCTTCAACCTGTACTCGGCTATAAATTTTGTATTTTCTGTGAACTTGAAACTAAATGATAATATTTGGCCAAGTTAGAATAATCTTGATTACAGATCAAGAGTCTCTGCATTTCAAGATGGTTTTGGTGTATATCAGGTAAGTAACACGTACTTGATTGCTGGTAGTGCATACATGGTTGCTAAATCTAGGCAGATCTGGTTATAAATATTCAATTTTGGAGTCAGAACTTGAATGTGGTCATTGTGAGGACCACAGCGTGAATAAGATGTTACCTGATTAAATGAAGTCACTATAAAACTGTTAGTATTACTTTCAGTATTCAAGCTATGAAAGTGAAAGTAGAATTAAATACATTAATTTATACAGCACCTTTTCACGTTGTCAAACTATCTCCAGATCTAGAATAGTAAATTTGTTTGAGCACAGTGTATGTGTTATGTGGCCAAATGGAGCAGCCATTCTGTTCCAGAAAATGGCAACAAAATAAATGTCTAATCTTTTCCTGGTATTGGCTGGGGTAATTTTAGCCAGGATATCGGGAGAATTTCCTGATCCTTTGACTACAACCATCCACCTGAACAGGCATATGGTACCTCGGGATAACATTAGTTAAGTAGCACCAGTACATGTCCCTGTATAGAACTCCCTTAGCACTATACAGCACTGAGAGTCCAGTTAATGTATTCAATCTAATGTCCAACTTGAACATGCAGCCTCCTGACCAAGGACTGAGAGCCAACAAAGTTGCTGGAATTGCATCTTTCAAATAAGAGTGCACTATCATCGAAAGGTCACAAGTTTGCTCGCCAGTTCTTGGGAAGGGTCTAGCACAGATCAACTTCAATGTTAAAAGGTGCCTTCGTCATTACAGTTCGCAGCAGCATAGAGTCCATTCTCAGCTGCATTAGCACTGACACTCGAAGCTAGCTTGATTTGTTTGTAAACAGTGAAATAATACCAAAATCAGTTGTCCTGTTCGAAATATATTCCCTTTATCAAATTTGAGTCTTACCCAAATGAGAAATTTGTTACTACAAAATCATTTTCAACTGAGAAAAATATTTTTGGGATTTTGCTGGTAGCGTTCTACTATATTTTTAATGGTAAAAGTCCAAAAATGTTTTTTGGGGGCAGAGTGATGGTAGAAGGTGGGATGGGTGAACAAATGGTTAGATTTGGTGCCTTTTACTTAAATAGGCTTCACTTTTTTTAAAAAAAAATTCATTTGCAACCATAACAAATATGTTAATTACTTAAAGGAAACAACTTTTTTTAAAAGAGCTTGACACTAACATTTTTTAAGTAACTTATTAATGCAGCTGCAATAGATTGTAACACCAAAAGCTGCCAACAGTTTGTGTTGACTCAGGTAAATTCAGGGGGCTTCAGGACTCAGGTGGCTTCTGATAATTTTTACCACATATCAAATATAAATATCAATTCAAAGTCCAAAGTTTCTCTTGTTCCTGTTTTTGCCAGAAATTTGACTTTTGCAACACTTGCAGTGGAAATTGCTGTCACCTGTTTTTGAATGAACTGCAATTTATGCATCCCTTAAATTTTAATCTGTAAGACATTTTTGAATATTAAATGTTTAAACTCAAATTTTGGAATCCTATTTGAGGTGACCTCGAAGCGTATGAAGTGATCAACTTGGCAAAATAAATTCTTCCATTCCAGCTAAAAGTATACTAAGAATTGTGAGAGAAAGGAAATATACTAACATTTACTGAGTTCCAAATAAATGCACGAGAGGTACAGGAGTGGACTGTCCCTCAGCATACATGTGTGTATGTGCATGGTTAGGTTTGAAAGTTGGCTGTGTACCAAAATAGCCTTTTCATTCAGAGGAAACATAGTTAAACCTGAGGATTTTTTTCTCTCTCTCTGAATGGAAGTAAATACTGTAGCTACAGGCAAAAGCCTCGCTTTAGACTGAGAGTTAGTGGATAAGTTCTAGTCAGGCTAAGCTGAAGATGGATCTTAGCCTTTTCTTTTTGAGCAATGCGTGAACAATCAAAGAGTCTTTTTATCTATTGTTCCTGAGAAGAGCATCCATTTAAAGTTCAAATTCCAACAGGCTTGGGAAGAAGGAAAACCGATAGCAGTAGGCTCGGCCCAAGAGATGATAATCAACCGTCAAGACTGAGCTGCAAACAAACCAGTGCTTTGTCCTGTGACAGCAGATAACAGGCTGGGGTACTTAGTTCTGAATAGAGGCTAGAGGCTTTTGGTGCAATGAAAGAGCACTACTAAGGTGGCAAGCACTGAGAGCATCTGGCATTTTGCTGCTTTCAGATCACTGTGGGGATCACAACATGAAATTAGGCCTGGAGTGGGCTTAAATGAAGCAACTTCTGTATTTGTAGTTTCTTCTTAGTCTTTGGCTCTAGCTTGTCTAAAGGATGGCCAAACCAAGGCCTCGGGGAAAGAAAATAATGTCAATCATTTTATTTGTTACAGGATGCAACTTGTAAAAAAAACTTTTACACTTGTCCGTTCAATCCATTCTGATTGCTTGCTATCCTGGTGGGTCTGTTTCTCCTCTGCCACACCATCACCGTGCACCCTCCCTGCCTGCCCCCCAACGCCTTCAGTCATTTCCAGTCTGGTTCGGAGTTGCACATGGAGTTTTCTATCTTTTACCCTGCCTCCTTTCATTCAAATATTAATACATTCAAATCCTATGGCACCTATTTTATCTTTAGTGCTGCTGTCCATTGTTTACGTAGGTACAATGCTTCCAGATTTTGAGTGATGGCTACAGCCCATGGCTTTTAAGTGGGTGTTGCAATCTTTGTGAGGCCACGAGTGCATAATGCATGAGTCTTCATTTTAATTGTTTGCTTTAGACTTTGCACGAGGAATGGTGTAATGATTTTTGATCAACCTTTGTCTTACTCCTGGAACTCCACCTTTCAGTTTGATGCAAAAAAAAATTTTGGTTTGGGATTGAAGAAACTACCATGCCAAAAGTTCCAAAAATCCCAAAAGGACGAACTATACAGTAATTATAGATATATAAGTATTGGGTGGGTACGAGGAGGGCTGACAATTTTAATTCATTGTTGTGCACAAGTCTTTAAATGTGTCTTGTGCAAAGGGGAAAAAAAACATTTTCAGTGCAGCAATTGCATTGCATCTGTACCTGAGTGCCATTGTTTATCGCTACATAAAGTTTTTCCTCATGCAGCCTTTGCACCTTTTGCCAATCACTCCAAATCTGTGCCTCCTTGTCCTTGATCCTTCTGCCAAAGGGATTATTTTCTCCCCACTGTCTAGACCCGTTGTGGTTTTGAATACCTCTATCCAATCTCCTCTCAACCTTCTCTTCCCCAAGGAAAACAGCCCCAACTTCTCCCATCTCCCTTTGCAACTGAAGTCCCTCATCTCTGGAATCAATGCCTTCACATCCTTCCTAAATTACGCCGCCCAGAGCTGGGCATGCCACTCCATCCGAGGCTGAAGGAGCGTTTTATACGAGTTCAACACTACGCCTCTGCTCCTGTACTCTATGCCGCCACCCATAATAGGATACTGTTAACTGCTCCCTCACCCTGTCGTGCCACCCTCAATGGCCTATATGCACACATACCCAGGTCCCTCTGCCCCCACACCGCCCCCTAGCGTTGCACCCTTTATATTGTCTCTCCATGTTCTTCCTACCAAAATGAAACCGTACAAACTATGTCTGCCCAAAGCTTGTCATGATTTTATTACATTTTCTACTTCCCTTCAAAAAAAAAGAAATATCTACCCTACACTATTGCTAACTTACATTTGCAGTTTTATTTTGTTTTTGTACCTCTCATCTCATGTATGGAATATCATTAGAAATTTGGCCTTATTTTAAATTATTTTAAATCTGTGCGGGATGGCTTATATACATAAAGAACAGATCTTAGCTGACAATACAATGCTTTCTATTTCCTCTCTGACGGTTAAGATTTCTGACCAAGCTGATTTGTGGAATGCTCTTCACGTCTTGCTGCTGGTTGTGCTCTTTTACAGCTGCTGTTAAATTGATGGTAATTGGTGAATTATAAAGTAAATGTCCAAACGATGTCCAAAGTTTAGACTGAGTGCAGTTTAACCACATTAAAGTCTAGCAATGCTGCCTCCAGTAACCCTTCTCTTACCAAGTTATTAACAGGATGTTGCCCTAAGTTGGTGTTGATATTTATATGAAAAGAAACATAACGGCTTTCAATTTCCTAAAGAGACTAATTACCTCAATTTTATCCTTATGGCTTTAAAATTTTCATCATTTAAATATTTACAAAGCTGCAGCATTCTATCAGTAGGAAACTAGGAACAACACAGCACAGGAAGTAGGCCATTCAACCTGCTCCACCATTCAACCAGATCATACCTGATCATCTACCTCAATGCAATTTTCCTGCATAATTCCCATATCCTTTGATACTTTTAATATCTAGAAATCTATTGATCTCATGTCTTGAATATACTCATTGAGTAAACCTCTACAGTGCTCTGGGGTAGAGAATTCTAATGGTTCAGCACCCTCTGAGTGCCCAGTCCTAACTGGGCTGACCTCTTATTCTGAGACACTGTCCCCTGGTTCTAAACCCCACGCAGCCAGGTGAAACACCCTTTCTGCATCTATCTTGTTGAGCCCTGTAAGAATTTTGTGTTTCAATGAGATCACCTCTCATTCTTCAAAACTCTAGAGAATATAGGCCCAGTCTCCTCAACCTTTCCTCATATGACAATCCTGCCATCCCAGGGATTAGTCTGGTGAACCTTCATTGCATTCCCTCCAAGCCTTCCTAATTGCTTGCTATACCTGCATGTTGGCTTTCAGTGACTTACGAACAAAGACACCCAGACATCGCTTTGGGCATCAACACTTCCCAATCTATCTCCATTTAAGAAATACTCTGCATTTTTGTTTTCCAACAAAGTGGATATCTTCATACTTTTCCACATTATATAAATATAAAATATATATAGTATATAATTTTTGTTTATTCATTCACGGGATGTGGGCTTCGCTGGCTGGGCCAGCATTTATTACCCATCCCTAGTTGCCCTTGAGAAGATGGTGAGCTGCCTTCTTGAACTTCTGCAGTCCATGTGATGTAGGTACACTCTGTGCTGCCATGTTGTTGCCCACACACCTTAACCTGTCTAAATCCCCTTGGAGCCTCTTTGTATCCTCCTCACAACTCATATTCCCACCTAGTTTTGTCATCAGCAAATTTGGAAATAATATATTTGGTCCTCACATACAAATCATTGATAAATTGCGAATAGCTGGGGCCCAAGCACTGATTCTAATGGTACCCCACTAGTCACAGCCTTCCCACCTGAGAATGACCCGTTCATCCCTGCTGTTTTCAGTCCATTAACCAATTCTCAATCCATGTCAGTATGTTGCCCCATTCCCATGTGCTCTAATTTTGCCTACTAACCACCTGTGTGGAACCTTATCAAAAGCCTTCTGAAAATCCAAATATATCACATCTATGGGTTTCCCTCTTATCTATTCTACTAGTTACATCCTCAAAAAAAACTTTCAACTGTTTTGTGAAATATGATTTTCCTTTCATAAATCCACGTTGACTCTGCCCAATCCTACCATTATTTCCTAAGTGTCCAGTTATCATATCCTCTACAATAGATTCTAACATTTTCCCTAATACTGATGCCAGGCTAACAGGTCTGTAGCTCCCTGTTTCCTCTCTCCCTCCTTTCTTGCATTGTGGGGTTACATTTGCTACCTTCCAATCTGTAGAAACTGTCCCAGAATCTGTACAATTTTGTAAGATGACCATCAACTCATCCACTATCTTTACACCTGCCTCTTTCAACGTTCTAGAATGAAGATCATGTCCAGGGGATTGATAAACTTTCAGTCCCAACTTGACCTGTTTTTCTCTCACCCTGCTCTAGATTGTTTTTAAGCCAAAATGGGCAGCAGTTTATTGATTGGCTGGTTTCACCTTCTGCTTGGTGACTATTGGTCACCATCCTGGAACTCCCTCTCTATCAGCTCTGTGGGTGTACCTACACCACATGGACTGCAGCAGTTCAAGAAGGCAGCTCACCACCACCTTCTCAAGGGCAATTCGGGATGGGCAGTAAATGCTGGCCTAGCCAGTAAAGCCCACATCCCATTAATGAATAAAAAAAGTCTTAAATGGCATTGCTTAACTGTGGTTTCTCGGGATGGATTATACCTATATGAAATATTGGGACTTGAGATACCTTAAAAATTCTACCACTTCTAATTGAGTTAGAATGATAAAACATTGCAGCTGGAAGATCATTTGACCCATCATATATGTGCCAACTCTTGCTAGAGAAGTCTTTAACTACTTAATCTCACTGCACTACTCTTTTCTCTTGCCCCTCATCCCAGCTTCTAATCTTGTTCTGCTTCAAGAGTTTATCTGCTGTTCCCTTAAGTTGCAATGGTCTTTGCCTGAACTGTTTCCTGTAGCAAAGAATTTCTGATTCAGAATTTTATGGAGCCCCATTTTTATTTTTTTTAAAAACTCGCCTGTCACTGACTTCCCAACCAGAGGAAAAGACTTCTCCTGTTCAGCCTATTAAAGCTCTTCATAATTTTAAAAACTTCGGTTAAATCTCCTTGGTTCCCTTTTCTTAACGGGGGAAAAAAATCGCTATCTCAAGTCTCTAAAGTTTCTCGTGCCATGTATCATCCAGATGAATCTTAATGAGTTTTGATGCCCTTTCTTTGAAGAGGTATTTAACATTGCCCACTGTACTGTGGCCCATCTTTTGCCTCGTCTAAATTTATCATCACTCCATTTGTAGATGAGTTCATGAAAAGGAAATGATCTGCTTTATATATTCCATTCCACATTAACTCTTGTTTCTCTCTCCACAGATGCTGTCAGACCTGAGTTTTCCCAGCATTTTCTGTTTTTGTTTCAGATTTCCAGCATCTGCAGTATTTTGCTTTTAGTAGCCCAGTAGCAAGTCCGATGGGGAAATTCACAACTGAAATGTATTTTTAAAATGCGGAGGCATGTGGTTTTTCATGTAATGGTGACACTATTGTCATTAAGAACCAACTTTAGAAAATGGGCCTCTATGTATTTTACCAGTGCTCTCTCTGGTTTGCAGAAGCAGACCAGAGTGCTTGAGGTAATGCCCCATTGGAATGTAAATAAATGAAGCAGGAATCTCTTTGCAATTTACTGCTTTAACACTACAGGGCTATTTGCATGAACAGCAGCTGTGTTGATTGGAGATAAGAAATAGCTCCAACTTGTTTTTCAATAGTGTGAAAAGCATTGGGGATCTTAAAATGTGTTTTGAGTCATTTAATCATCCATATCTCTACATTTGATCAGTTCCAAGCTTGCTGTCAGATATAATCCAAAAAGGGCAGTGAAAAATATTTGTAACCTACAATACTTAAGAAAAGCTTGAAAACCTTCAGTCTATGCCAAGCTTCTGGGTCTTGAAACTGAGAACATAAGGTTTTGTCAGTGAACATGGGAAACTGTTGGAAAAACTTCTGAGGGACAGGATTAATCTCCACTTGTAGAGGTGGGGATTAATCAGGGATAGTCAGCAATGGCTTTGTCAGGGGGAGATCATATCTAACAAATTTGATTGAATTTTTTGAGGAGGTGACTCGTTGCGCGGATGAGGGTAGCAGTTGATGTAGTCTACATGGACTTCATTAAGGCTTTTGACAAGGTCCCACATGATAGAATGGTCAAGAAGGTCCAGGGAAATTTGGCAAATTGGATCCAAAATTGGCTTAGTGGCAGGAGGCAGAGAGTGATGGTCGAAGGTTGTATTTGTGATTGGTAGCCTGTGACGAGTGGTGTACTGCAGGGATCGGTGCTGGGACCCTTGCTGTTTGTAGTGTACATTAATGATTTAGACGTGAATTTAGGAGGTATGATCAGTAAGTTTGCAGATGACATGAAAATTGGCGGTGTCGTAAATAGTGAGGAGGAGAGCCTTAGATTACAGGACGATATAGATGGGCAGAGCAGTGGCAAATGGAATTTAATCCTGAGAAGTGTGAGGTGATGCATTTTGGGAAGACTAACAGGGCAAGGGAATACACAATGAACGGTAGGACCCTAGGAAGTACAGAAGATCAGAGGGACTTTAGTGTGCATGTCCATAGATCCCTGAAGGCAGCAGCACAGGTAGATAAGGTGGTTAAGAAGGCACATGGGATACTTGCCTTTATTAGTGAAGCATAGAATATAAAAGCAGAGGGGTTATGTTGGAGCTGTATAAAACGCCAGTTAGGCCACAGTCTAACTGTGTGCAGTTCTGGTCACCAAACTATAGAAAGGATGTGATTGTAGTGAAGAGGGTGCAGAGGAGATTCACCAGGATGTTGCCTGGACTGGAGCATTTCAGTATGAAGAGACTGGATAGGCTAGGGTTGTTTTCCGAGCAGAGAAGGCTGAGGGGGGACCTAATAGAGGTATACAAAGTTATGAGGGGTATAGATAGGAAGAAACCTTTCCCCTTAGCAGAGGTGTCAATACCAGGGGGCATAGATTTAAGGTAAGGGGCAGGAGGTTTAGAGGGGATTTGAAGAAAAATTTTTTCACCCAAAGGCTGGTTGGAATCTGGAACACACTGATTGAGGGGGTGGTAGAGGCAGGAACCCTGACAACATTTAAGTATTAGATGAGCATTTGAAACACCATAGCATATAGGACTATGGGCCAAGTGCTGGAAAATGGGAATAGAATAGATAGGTGCTTCATGGCTGACACAGACACGATGGGCCAAAGAGCCTGTTTGTTTGCTGTATAACTCTGATTCTGATTTCCATCAATCTATTGCAAAAGTATTATCTCATTGATATTTGTGTGAATTGATGTGTGGTTTTTCTGGGTTTAGTCCCTCCTTGTCTGACGCATCAAATCCTCTTCAATGTCAAATCTGATACCAATTAGGTTTGCCTGCCTGACTAAAATGAAGGCTATGCAAATTAAATACATCATATTCCCATCATCAATGTAAATTCTAGTGCCAGCGCTGATATTGTGTATATTGTTCATACCACATTCTTTCTAGAGGAGCATTGAAAAGCATACAAAGAAAAATGATTTTTATCAAAGATGTAGAAAATTTATCGTATGAATAAGATTACTGCACGCCTGTTAACCAAAATAGTGGTTCCATTTTTTTATATTGTCTACTAAATTGTTTCCTTGAAACAGTTTTAAAAGAAACCCTTTGTTCGTGAGATGGAGGCCTTGTAAATTTTATAATAAGCAAAGAGCTCATTAAGTCTGCAATCTGCTTTATAAATTGTATGTGTGGAGTAGCTGAAGCATCATTAAAGAGGTTTAGCACCATTATGATTCTCGTGAGGCTTATTCCTTTTCACACAGGATCCTTTAAGCCTATGGCCAGGGTATTTGCTCCTTTTGTTCCATCAGACAATAACTTGTGTTTATATATAACGCAATTATTGCAGTAAAATGGTTGAAGGTGCTTCACAGAAGGAAGTATTAGCAGACAAAATTTCACAGAGCCAAATAAGATATTAGGACAGGAAAGAGGTAGGTTATAAGGTGTGTCTTTGAGGAGAGAGAGGTAGAGGTGAATGTTTAGATGGGGAATTCCAGAACTCAGGGTCTGGACAGTTGAAGGTATGGCTGCCAGTGAAGGGGCGAAGAAAATTGGAGATGTGCATGAGGCCTCAATTGGAAGAGCAGAGTTCTGAGTGAGTTTCAGTGAGGGAGAAGGTTAGAGGTAAGGAGGGGTGAGGTCATGAAGGGATTTGAACACTAGGATGAAGATTGTAAATTTGAGGCTTTTTCACAAGTGAAATCACATGCAAGTGTTATGCATTTGTGTTAATAGGGTATTAATGGTGATTCTGCAACCAAGCAGCCAAGATTGGGGGTCCTTGTCAGCAATTTCAATTTTCTACTTGATCTTGAGATGGAAAACCATAATTACATTAGTAATTAACAGCTCTGTTTTAATGCAAAAAGATTGTAGTGAATGTTTGAATTGTAATGTAGATCATTTCTGAACTACTATACACGTTTCCTATGTACGTTTGTGTTGTTGCCTTTGACTACGCAGTGTATTTGAAGCAGTTATGCTTACAACTAAATGGGGAATTCAAGAGCTTGGGCATGTTTGTGGGGGGGAGGTGGTAGGGGAGAGGGAGTAGGATGGGAATAATTCTTGAGGTTAGAGTTTAAGGAATGGGAAGTTGAGTTATTGTATTGTGAAGGAGGTTAGAGATGCCTTAGATGAGACAATTTAAAAGCAGCTGAACATTGAAAAGAGCAAAGCCACCATCTGAAGGCCCAAACTCCACTGTCTCCTCTCCCAGCCTGTTTCAGGCAGAACCAATTGTTCCCAATCTTAGCACCAAATTGAACTTCCAATCCCATATCCTTTCCATCATAAAAACCATCTCCCTCCAGTCCAACTGTTGCTTGAGCCCCATATCCATGCTTTGTCACCTCCAGACTCAGCTATTGCAATGGTGCCCTGGCTGGCCTTGAGCTCACCCAAAACTCTACTCAAATCTTACACCACACCAAGTCCCACTCACTCTGTCCACTCACCTGCAATGACTTGCAGTTCCCAAGTGCCTTGAATTTAAAATTACCCTTGTGTTTAAATCCCTCCAATAAATACTAATTAAAGCAGAAAGTGGTTGAAATATGCAGCAAGTCAGGCAGCATCTTTGGAGAGAGAAGCATAGTTAATTGTTCTTGACCTGTTTCTCTCTGCAGTGTTTTTTCTTCATTTTCAGTGCTAAAAACCACTTCCTGCACAAACTCTCTTCCTGTTTTTTGCACTCTTGTGAAATGGCCTTCCTTTGTCACACAACTGGTATTTGTTCCTGCAGCCAATGCCAGGCCCCATGCTCTGGAATTTCTTACACCCACCTCTTCATCTCCCTCTCCTTTAAGTTCCTCCTTAAACCCACCCTTTTACCAAACTTTTGGTTACCCCTCCTAATTTCATTCTTTGGTTCAGTATCCAATTTTTCCTCACAACAATGGGATGTTTTCCTATATTATCATTTAATACAAGTTATACTGGATTGGATCAATTAAAAAGCTTCCACTGTTTTCCACATGAAGTCCCCTTTGTGGGGGCAGGGTGGGGGATGTTTCAATAATTTGGATATCCTCCATATTTGTGTGTTTGCACCAGTTTAGGAATGAACTCCAGGAAATAAGCTCAACACAGTTGCTTTACTTAGACTATGTGTGGAAGCAAAAGACAACTAAGACTATGCCAGTATGCATCAGTAATAACTTGTGACTCAGAGGCGAGAGTGCTAATTCCATAACAGCAACTTGAGTGCATAATTTAGCCTTTGAGAAATTATACTCTATGCAAATTCTTCTCTTTACATAGGATTTTACAGCACAGAAATGATCCATCTAACCCAATGGAAATGTCTGGTGCTTATGCTCGACAGAATTCTTCTCCCATCCTATTTCATCTCTTCCTATCAACTTATTATTTTCCTTTCTCTGTCGTGTACTTGCCTAGCTTCCCCTTCAATGTTTCATTATTCTTTTATTTTTCTCTCTTTCCTGTCTTCTCTCCCCTTTCTTCTTCATAAAGATTGTAGAAGAACTGCTAGAATGGAATTTGAGTTATAATAAATACCAACCAAAGGAAATTGATGTGATAAATGTGTGGTTGTGAGTGGAATGATTGAGAGAACTTTAACAGCTCTTGGTTAACCAAGATGTCTTTTTTTCCCCAGACATTAAAGAACTCAAAAAGCCTTTGCTCACTTGACTATGAAGATGATGATGAGGATGAAGATGATCACCATATGAAGACTATTGTGTCCTCACCATGTGACTCAAATGATCTGTTAATGAATATCATCACTCCAGGCTCCAGTCCAGTCAAAGAGCGCGACTCTGCAAGATATGTCTCTGGGAGCCACGATGGCTGCCATCCAAGGAATTATGGGAAAGAAGTCACTGTGAGTGAAAGTGAAGAAGATACGAGTGATTGTGAAAGCACTGAAGAAGGAATATTTCGGCTGGACTGTGGCGATCTGGATCTAGAACAAATAGAAAACAACTAAATGCTGCAACAATGTTCCAGATAACTGGTTGTTTTTATACTTTTTGTTGTGGTAGAGGATTACCTTTGCATAACTCATGTCCATTGAAAGAAAATTCTATTGGTTATTTTGGGCTGCTTGAAGGTTTTTTGTGCAAAGCATCAGTAGTCCATGTCATGTGTGCACAGGTGGTGGTAGAGAAGGTTCAGCAACTTTACCTTAGATACACAAGGTTGCCAATTTTTCGGGTTTGAGAAATGTTCTGGAGGAGGAGATTTCCTATAAATCCATCTCCGTTGAGGATGTTTTGCAACCTGTTGCTTTTGAAAATGGTGAGAAAAGCTGACCTCTGCAAGGAAATGAATTTTTTTTTAAAAGGGCATTCTACATTAAACTATACAGGTTTAACTACAGTGGTGTCGGTGCGGGTATAGTGCTGCTTTTTGTGGGGGGAGAAAAGTCAGTGTTTCAACAAAAAAAAAATTGACGTTTTACTTTTTAAAAGAGAAAACTAATGGCTTTGATAAACCCGAAATGGCCAAATAGACACAATGGACATCTCATACTCCGGTCACAAGAATGTAATAAGCACTTGAGCTTTGGAAAGAGACTGTGATTGCCTGTTGTGATCGATTTCCCAGGAGTCAAACCCCTCAGCAATATTAGAAGGAAGACTTATATAGTCTTTAAATAAAATAAAATGGATTTTTGCTTTGCATTTCCTTTTGTTGTGTGCTTCCTTTATTTCCTGAATTTTTCTGCATTGCTCTTCGTAATCCACATTCTATAAAGTAAAAGAAGAACTCCTCTTGTGGAAAGTACCGTTTGCAAGCCAATGTGTTTTGAAGCCAATCTGTTTTGAAGAAGCCTTTTTTCATTTTATACTAATGTTTTATGATGGTTCTTCCAAAATAATGACTTGTAGCAATTAACTTTGCAAAAAATTTATTTATTTTGAACCTAGAGTTATGAGAGATATCGATTTTATTAGTCACTGGAGGCATAAAAGGGAGACATACAAACTAGGGATGAACAATTAGCTTTGCCCACAGCAACTTGAGCGTGGAGTGGTAACATTGCCTTCAGGAGTACTTTTTTAAAATTGGGTCAGAACAAGCATTGGGAAAGTTTTTTAAATTTTGATTTACATCCTAGACACTTGGGTCCAAGATTGCTGATGTAAATGTTAGCACTCTTGCCCCTGAATCATGAGATCATTGGTTTAAGCATCACTGCAGAGATTGGGGCAGATAATCTCAATTGACATTTGGTGCAGTTCTGAGGGAGTGTTGCACTCTTGTGGCCCTTTCTTCCCTATCAGGTTGACTTAAAAGTTACATTCCACTTTACATCCAAACACTCTGTGCTAGCAAATTTTCTTCCAATTCACCTTGGCTACAAGTTGGGCATCTGGCCCTCTAAATAACACTAGTGCTGGGCCCCACTTGCGGCAGTACACTTGATCTTTGGTGAGAGACGTACAAATTCATGCCAATGAACCTGTGTGTGGCCTACTTCTCCTACATCTTATGGTGTGTTCCAAATTTGGGCAATGGACATCACAGCAACCACTGTGACATCAGGATATCACCAGTTCAGTTGCTTTTGTAACACTCAACGCCTGCATGAATGCATTCCTTGAGAGGGTGTGACATGCTGCACTGGAAGCAGCTGGTGACACAGCACACAGCCCTGGAGGGTGAGACATTGATAGGACGAGAAAGGAGGTTTTGCTGAAAGAATTTGAACAGTTAGGAGCTAAATTAAAAAGCAGAACCTCCAAGGTAATAGTCTCGGGATTGCTACCTGAGCCATAGGGCAAACTGGCATAGGGCAAATAAAGTCAAGGAGTTAAATGCGTGCCTCAAAGATTGGTGTGGGAGGAATGGGTTTCAGTTCATAGGGCACTGGCATCAGTATTGGGGTAGAAGGGAGATGTTCAAGTGAAGCCCATCCCACCAGAACTCTGCTAGGACTAGTGTCCTGGTGAATCGAGGAACTAGGGCTGTAGAGAGGGCTTTAAACTAAATTGGGGGCAGGGAGGGTTCTGGAGAGAGGATCCGAAGGCTAACAAAGCAAAAGGATATGGCAGCATTGCAGGGCAGCTGTTTAGGTATTGCTACCCAGAGTGTGACAGGAAGGGACAGTGTGTAGAAACATTTCTTAAAAAGCAGCAAATAGGGTGAAAGGGCAGGTGGGGGGGAGGTGGGGGTATAGTAAAAAGGCAAAATTAATGGCTCTTAAATGCATGTAATATTTGGAACAAAATAAATGATTTAACGACACAAATAGAGGTTAATGGGTATGATCTTGTAACCATGTCTCCATAAAAGCTATAAGGAGATCAAAGCTGGGAACTAAATATTCAGGGGTGTATGACTTTTCGAAAGGACGGGCAAGAAGAAAAGAGTGGGGGTGGGGGGTGTAGCTTTGTTTGTATGAGATGGAATAAGTACGAAATGATCTTTGATCAGAAGATGTAGAATCTATATGGGTGGATGTAAGAAATAACAAGGGGAAGAAGACACTGGTGGGAGTAGTCCATAAGCCTCCTAACAGTAGCTATAATGTATAACAAAGAATAAATCAAGAGATAGAGGGCATGTAGAAAAGGTAGTACATTAACCATGGGTGAGTTTAACCTTCATGTAGATTGGGAAAATCAAATTGGTAGAGGTAGCCATGAGCAGGAATTCATAGAATGTATTCGAGACAGTTTCCTAGAGCAATATGTTGTGGATCCAACCAGGGATCAGGCTTATTTGGATCTGGTAATGTGTAATGAGGCAGGTTTAATAAATGATAGTAAAAAAGCCCATAGGAAACATTGACGTCACATAGTAGAATTTAGCATTTCAGTTTGTGTGTGAGAAACTTGGGCCAGAAACATCTGTGCTAAACTTAAGGGTAATTACAAATGAATAAGAGCAGAGTTGGCTGGAGTGGACTGGGAAAGCAGTTTAGCAGAAAAGGTTGATGAAAAGTGGCAGATGTTTAAGAAAATAGTTCATGACTCAACAAAGATATATCCCAATGAGGAAGAAGGATTGTAGGAAGGGGACAATCCAACCATGGTTAACCAAGGAAGTTAAGGATAGTATCAAATTGAAAGAAAAAACATACAATGGCAAAGATTAGTGGTAAGGTAGAGGATTAGGAAAGTTTTAAAAAACCAACAAAAGATGAACAAAAAATAATAGAGAAAATAAACCTTGAGGGTAAACTAGCAAGCAATATAAAAACAGTAAGAGTTTCTTTAAATATGTGAGAAGGAAGAGAGAGGCTAAAGTGAAAATAGGCCCCTTAGAGAATGAGGCTGGGAAAATAATAATGGGGAACCAGGAAATGGCAGAGGAGTTGAATAAATAGTTTGCATCAGTCTTCGTGGTAGATGACACTAATAGCATTACAAAAACACTAAATAATCAAGGGGAAAAAGGGAGCGAGGAAATAAATGCAACAACTATCACTAGAAAAAAAGTACTAGGGAAACCAGCCTCTACAGCCCTGTGGTGAAGAATTCCACAGATTAACTACCCTCAGAGAAGAAATTCCTTCTCATCTCTCTTTTAAATAGGTGCACTGGTAGTAATCTTCCAAGAATTGTTAGATTCTGGATAAGTCCCAGAAGATTGGAAAGCTGCCAATGTAACGCCCTTGTTCAAAGGGAGGGAGACAAAAAACAAGTAACTGTAGGCCAGTTAGCTTAACATCTGCCATTGGGAGGAGTCTTTTATAAAGGATGTAATAGCAGAGCATTTCAAAATACATAATATAATCAAGCAGAGTCAACACAGCTTCATGAAGGGGCAATCATGCCTGACAAATTTATTAGAATTCTTTGAGGAGGTAACAAGCAGGATAGATAAAGGGACACTAGTAGATATAATATATTTGGAGTTCCAAAAGGCGTTCGATAAGGTACTGCACATAAGGCTACTTAATAAGATAGGAGCCCATGGTGTTGGTGGTCATATATTAGTATAGATAGAGGATTAGCTAACTAATAGAAGGCAGGTGGGATAAGGGAGGCATTTTCAGGATGACAACCTGTAACTAGTGGAGTGCCGCAGGGATCAGTGCTGGGGCTGCAATTATTTACAATATATATTAATGACTTAGAGAAGGGAAGTGAATGTACTATTGCCAAGTTTGCGGAGTACACAAAAATAGATGGGAAGGTGAGAATGACACAGTCTACAGAGTGTTATAGACAGGTTAATTGAGTGGGCAAAAACTTGGTAGATGGAATATAATGTGGGAAAATTTGAGTTCATGCATTTTAGCAGGAAGAATAGAGGAGCTGAATATTATTTACATGGAGAAAGACTGCAGGAAGCTGCAGCACAGAGGGATTTGGGAGTGCTCGTGCGTGAATCCCAAAAAGCTAGCATACAAGTTCAGGTAATAGGGAAGGCAAATGGAATGTTGGCCTTTATTTCAAATGGAATGGAGTATAATAATAGGGAAATCTTGCTAAAACTATACAAGGCACTAGTTACACCGCACCTAGAATACGGCAAACAGTTTTGGTCCCCTTATCAAAGGAAAGATATACTGGTATTGGAGGCAGTCCAGAGAAGGTTCACCAGGTTGATCCCAGGCATGAGGCATGGCAGAATTTTCTTATGACGAGAGGATGAGTAGGTTGGGCTGAAATCATTAGAGTTTAGAAGAATGAGAGGCGACCTTATTGAAACATAAGATCTGAGAGGTTGTTTCCCCTTGTGGGAGAGCCTGGGACCAGAGGACATAATCTGAGTATGGAGTCACCCATTTAAGACAGAGATGAGGAGGAATTTCTTCCCTCAGAGGGTAGTGAATCTGTGGAACTTTTTTCCTTCATCAAATGTGGGCATCACAGCTCGGCCAGCATTTATTGCCCATCCCTAATTGCCTTTGTTCAGAGGGTATTTAAGAGTCAACCACATTGCTGTGGGTCTGGAGTTACATGTAGGTCAGACCAGGTAAGGACATAAAAGAGCATTAGTGAATCAGATGGGTTTTTACAACAATCGTTTAATTGTCATCATTAGACTTTAAATTTCATTGAATTCAAATTCCACTACCTGCCGTGATGGCATTTGAACCCAGGTCCCCAGAGAATTACCCTGGGTCTCTGGATTACTAGTCCAGTGACAATACCTTTATGCCATCGCCTCCCCTCCACCACAAAAGGCTGTAGAGGCTGGATTGTTAAGTATATTCAAAGCTGAGATAGATTCTTAATCAGTAAGGAATCAAGGGTTATGGGAAAAAGGCAGGAAAGTGGAGTTGAGGATTGTCGTATCAGCCATGATCTCATTGAATGGCGGAGCAGACTCGATGGGTCGAATGGCCTACTTCTGCTCCTACGTCTTATGGTCTTATGGGTGCGGTGCCACGGATATGAATTTTGTACCCCTGATCTGATATCCACTAGATTTAGCACCTAGGGACTGGAAGGTGATCCATGATTAGTTCACTGTTTATGGAGGATGAAACAAACTTATCATCTTGGTAACCATGCACATAAGTATCTTAAATTAGCCTGCAATTGAAATTGGTCAGCTGGAGCAATTCTAGGCAACGGTGGACTATTTATAAATATGAGGAATGGAAAATAGATACCAGTGCACACCCAGTTTAGAATAGCATTTCTGTGCTGTTGGAGGAACGGTCTGAAATATGCTGTGCTGACGGATAAATTGGGAGAAGCAGGAGGATTAAATGTACTACGTTTCCTTAACACTGAGTTAATGCACAAACATTTAACTGCAGGTGAAGAAGCATAAACTATATGCTAAACTGATTAGTAAAATCTAGATCACATTTAAATTACGTACTATGGCTTCAGCTGGCAACACTGAAGTGTCAATGTTTGTCCAGTATTACTTTACAATATTGGTCATACAGACATAAAATATTTAACCTGCATGTAGTTCTTTCCTAGATCTGCTGTGATAATGTTAGCCACAATTACTTAGAGCAACTTTGCTTGAGGTCATTGCATGCCCTCAATGCAATGGATGGTGAGGCCATATTTATGTTTAATGGAAAAGGACGCGCAAAAAGCAAATATTTGAAGTGATAGTCTTCATAGTGATCTTGATACTCTTCTCCTCAGTAAGGCTTTTGTGGGATATGAGGTAGGCTTTTGTAGGTTGCTAACAACTAACCATTCCGTGTGAAAGGTGCCCTGAGAGAGATGTCAGTTTGACATGGTTTATCCAATAATACAATTCGTATAAGTTACAAATACAAGTACAGATATGGGAGGCCAGCTGGTGTCCTTTCATCAACAATTTTCCTCTCATCTCCTTCATAACAATTGTCTCTTGAAAGAATCTTGCTTGGAAGTTGGCAAATGTAACACTACTATTCAAGAAAGAAGGGAGAGAGAAAACAGGGAACGACAGACCAGTAAGCCTGACATCAATCCTCCGGAAATGCTGGAATCTATTAAGTCTTAGTGCACTTTGAAAATTTGTGACACTATTTCTCCTTCGTAAAACTACATTGACTGTCTGATCATACTTTTGTTTTGAGGATATGAGTAGTAGGGTAGATAAAGGTGAACCAGTAGATGTAGTATATGTGAATTTCCAAAAGGCATTTGAAAAGATCCCGCACAATACGCAAGATGAGGAGTTGGGGGTAATGATATGGATGAAAGATTGGTTAATGAATAGGAAGAGGAGAATAAGGATAAAAGGGGCATTTTCAAGTTGGCAGGCTGTAACTAGTGGAGTGCTGCAAAGATCAGTGCTGGGGCCTCAACTATTTGCAAAATGTATTCATGACCTAGATGAAGAGATGGAGAATAATGTATCCAAGTTTGCTGACAATCCAAAGCTAGGTGGAAATGTAAGCCATGAGGATGACACAGACTGCAAAGAGATATAAACAGGCTGAGAGTGAGCGAGTGTGGGGAAGTGTGCAGTTTGGTGGTAAGAAGAGAAAAGCAGAATATTTTTAAAAAGGATTGAAACTTTTAAATTTTGATGTTCAGAGAAACTTGGGTGTACGCATGCAAGGAACACAAGTTACCATGCAGGTACAGCAAGCAAATTAGGAAGGTTTTTATGGCAAGGGATGTCTTTGCTATAATTGTACAGAGGTTTGCCAACGCCTGGAGAACTGTGTGCAGTTTTAGTCTCCACATTTAAGGAAGGATATAGAACCATAGAAAAGTTACAGCGGAGAAGGAGGCCATTTGGCCCATCTTGTCTATGCCAGCCCGAGGACACCCAGGCACCCTTTCTAATCCCACCTTCCTGCACTCGGCCCATAGCCCTGCAGCTTACAGCACTTAAGTGCAGATCCAGATATTTTTTAAAAGAGTTTAGAGTTTCTGCCTCTACCACCAACTTGGGCAGCGAATTCCAGACACCCACTACCCTCTGCGTAAAAACGTTCTTCCTCATGTCCCCCTGACACCTTCTGCCACTTGTTTTGAATTTATGTCCCCTGGTTCTAGAATTCTCCACCAAGGGAAACAATTTTATCCTGTCCACTCTATCTATTCCCCTCATAATTTTGTACACCTCAATCAAGTCACCTCTCAGCCTTCTTTGTTCTAAGGAAAATTATCCCAACCTATCCAATCTCTCCTCGTAGCTACACTTTTCTACCCTGGCAACATTCTTGTAAACCTCTTCTGCACTCTCTCCAGAGTTTTTACATCCTTCCTGTAATGTGGTGACCAGAACTGCACACAATACTCCAGTTGTGACCTCACCAGTGTTTTATACAATTCCAACATTATATCCTTACTTTTATATTCTATACCTCTGCCAATGAAGGAGAGCATTCCATATGCCTTCTTTACAACCTTGTCTAATTGAACTGCTGTCTTCAGGGATCTGTGTACTTGTACGCCAAGATCTCTCACTTCATCTACCCCTCTTAGTATATTCCCATTTATTGTGTAATCCCTGTAACTGTTTGACCTCCCTAAATGTATGACCTCATACTTCTCTATGTTAAAATCCATCTGCAACTTTACCACCCACTCCACCAACCCATCTATATCGTTTTGGAGATTATGTCTGTCCTCTACACCATCCACTACTCGGTCAATCTTTGTTTCCAATTTCCCAATCGTGCCCCCCATGTTCAAATCCAAATTGTTAATATATAACGCAAACAGCAAGGGTCCCAACACCGAGCCCTGTGGAACACCACTTGAGACAACTTTCCATTCGCAAGGGCATCCATCGACCATTACCCTTTGTTTCCTGTTACAAAGCCATCCTTTTATCCTGTTTGCCACATTACCCTGAATCCCATGGGCTTTTACTTTCCTGACCAATCTGCCATGTGGGACCTTGTCAAATAGCTTGCTAAAATCCATGTACACAACATCCACTGCACTACCTTCATCAACCCTTCTTGTCACTTCCTCAAAGAATTCAATTAAATTTGTGAGGCAAGACCTTCCTTTAACAAATCCATGCTGACCATCCCTGACTAGTCCATGCCTTTCCACAGGACAGTTAATCCTATCTCTCAGGATTGATTCTACTAATTTTCTCACCCACCAATGTAAGACTAACTGGCCTATAATTGTTTGGCCTTTCTTTTGAACCCTTTTTAAACAATGGAACTATGTTTCCATTTCTCCAGTCATCCGATACCTCCCCTGTATCTACTGAAGATTGGAAAATCATCCTCAGAGCATCTGCTATCTCCTCCCTGACTTCCTTCAGCAGCCTTGGAAACAATATATCTGGCCCTGGTGACTTATCAACTTTTATATACTGTTTTAATTGGAGGCGGTACAGCAAAGGTTAACCCGATTGGTTGCTCGGATGAGAGAAGTGGCCTATGATGAGAGATTGAGTAAATTGGGTCTTTACTCTCAAGTCTAGAAGAAGAGGTGGTCACATTGAAAATTAAGATTCTGAAGGCATTGGACGGTCAGCAGATTATTTCTTGTCATTGCGGAATCAAGAACATGGGGCACAGCCTCAGGATAAGGGGCTAATAATTTAAGACACAGATGAGTGGAAATGTTATGACTCTTTGAAACTCTCTACCCCAAAGAGTTGTGAATGTTTTGAGTATATTTGAGGCTGAGATGGACAGAATTTTGATCTCTCAGGAAATAGAGATATGGGGAGTGGACCTGACAGTGTAATGAGGCATTCCATGATTGTACTGAATAGTGAAGCAGGCTTGGGGAGGTCGACTGCTCCTTTTTAAAAAAATTAATTCACGGGATGTGGGCTTCGCTGGCTGGGCCAGCATTTATTGCCCATCCTTAGTTGCTCTTGAGAAGGTGGTGGTGAGCGGCCTCCTTGAACTGCTGCAGACAACCTGGTGTAGGTACGTCCACAGTGTTGGTAGGGAGATTTTGACTCAGCGACACTGAAGGAACGGTGATACATTTCCAAGTCAGGATGGTGAGTGGCTTGGAGGGAAACTTCCAGGCAGTGGTGTTTCCATCTATCTGCTGCCCTTGTCCTTCTAGATGATAGTGGTCGTGAGTTTGGAAGGTGCTGTCTAAGGAGCCTTGGTGAATTCCTGCAGTGTCTCTTTTGGATGGTACACACTGCTGCTACTGTGCGCCGGTATCTTGAGTTACTCGATCTGTTTGAAATCTATCCCACTTAGCACGGTGGTAGTGCCACACAACACAATCGAGGGTATCCTCAATGGAAGGCGGGACTTCGTCTCCACAACAACTCTGCGGTGGTCACTCCTCCCGATACTGTCATGGACAGATGCATCTGCAGCAAGCAGGTTGGTGAGGATGAGGTCAAGTATGCTCTTGCTGGTTCCCTCACCACCTGCTGCAGACCCAGTCTAACAGCTATGTCAGGACTCAGCCAGCAGTGGTGCTACTGAACCACTCTTGGAGGTGAACATTGAAGTCACCCAGAGTACATTCTGTGCCCTTGCCACCCTCAGTGCTTCCTCCAAGTGATGTTCAACATGGAGGAACATTGATTCATCAGCTGATGGAGGGCGGTACATGGTTTCCTTGCCCATGCTTGACCTGATGCCATGAGACCTCATGGGGTCTGGAGTCGATGTTGAGGACTTCCAGGGTATTGCCTCCCGACCGTATACCACTATGCTGCCACCTCTGCCCCATCGGTGGAGCAGGACATACCCAGGAATGGTGATGGTGGTGTCTGGGACAATATCTGTAAGGTATGACTCTATGAGCATGACTATGTTGCTTGTCTAGCCTCCAGATGTTAGTAAGGAGGACTTTGCAGGAATGACAGGGCTGAGTTAGCCATTATTGTTTCTGATGCTTAGGTCAATGCCAGGTGGTTCATTCCTTTTTTGAGGCTTTGTAGCAATTTGATACAACTAAGTGGCTTGCCAGGCCATTTAAGAGTCAACCACATCGCTGAAAGTCTGGAGTCACATGTAGGCCAGACCAGGTAAGACAGATTTCATTCCCTAAAGGGCATTAGTGAACCAGCTACATCGACAATGGTTCTATCGTTATTAGACTTTTAATTCCAGATTTTTATTGAATTCAAATTCCACTATCTGATGGCAGGATTCGAACCGGGGTCCGCAGAGCCTTACCCTGGATTAATAGTCCAGCAACAATACCACTATGTCACCGCCTCGCCTCCTGTTCCTTATGATCCTTTGCTTCCGCTCACCTGGAAGACCTTTCCAGGTTGATCTCTGCGAACAGGTATTCCTGGCATCAGGCTTGGACTGTCTTAGACCGGTTTCTACCTCTGTCTCCTGTCCAACCATGGTTCAGTGTACTGCTCTCACCTCTTAATCAGAAAGTTGTGGGAGTAAAGTACCCCCCTATCAAGTTGAGCATATGATCTAGGCTTGATGCTCCGGTACAGTGTGGAAGAAGTTCTGCACTGCTTGAGGTGCTTCCGTCTTTCAGCTGAGGCGCTAAACCAAGGCCCTATCTGGCTACTGTGAATGATCCGACGGCGCTATTAAAAGAAAAGCATGGGAGTTTTCCTGAGTGTCCTGGCTAATATTTATCCCTCATTAAAACAGATTAATCTGTTTTTGTTTGTTGTTTGTGGTACTTTGTTGTGCACAAATCGGCTACCATGTTTTATTTATTTGCAACGGTGACTACACTTTACATTGACTGAAATGCTTTCAGACATCCTGAGGTCCTGAAAGGTGTTATAAAAAAACAAGTTATGGTTTAACCTAATAGTGCTGAGGTTTAATCTTTCCTATTCCACTTGCCACCTTAGATACTGTAACAGGAGTGTTCAAGCTGTGTGTGTAGTTAAGAACCAGAGAGCACAGGGGACCACGTGTAAAATACAGAATCACAGAATTGTTACACTGCAGGAGGAGGTCTAGCTTTCTCTTAGTTTCTTGGCTGATATTAACCAGATTTAAGATGTATATCTCATCTCCAGAATAGTGCGGATAAATTTTTTTTGTGCAAATACAATTAAACCTTCCTATTAAGTTCTGTTTATTGTAAGGTTCTGATACTAATACATTTGTTGCAAGTTAGAATTGTTTCAACAATGAGGCGAGTGTTTTTCAAAAAATAATGCACTCCAGACAGCTGACCAACAAATTTTAAGCAGGACAGACCAGCGAGTAAGAAATGAAAGCAGGAATGGAACTGAATTTCTTGGGCTTCCTGGGCCAGATGGCCAGAGTTCACAGGCCAGCTATGATCTAATACTCAAAAGTCTGGCCATCGTGCTCTGAAGTCTCATCACATTTGTTTCCTTTGAGTGTCCAAGGTTTTATTCCTTTCCCTCATAACTCGATCCTCTTACATGTGGGATCAGGCTTCTGCCCTTTCTCTGCACTGCTTCCAGGGCTTGTATTTTTCTGTTGTTGGATGCTTCCTGATTACCTGGAAAACTGGCTTTCTCTCAGTTTTTTGGCTGATAATAACCGGATTTAAGATGTATATCTCGGATCCAGAATAGTGCAGGTAAATGCTTTTTTTGTGCAAATCAATCTCCTTCCTTTGGTCCTCTCTATATCTTGCACTCTGTTACCTTCCCACCTAGTTTCTTCTTTATACAGTTATGTGAGTCAATACCTCTCGCTCCTTTCCCCTCCCTTCTTACTTCCTGGTGATGAGCTGGGATACAGGTCAGAGCTCTGACCCTGTGACGATCACAGAAGTTATCTTGCATCTCCTGAGCGCGAAGGAGGGAAAGAGGAAATTGGGATGAATGCACAAACTGGAATAAATAAGGGCCTGAGTACACAAAAGCCCTGTTTGGGATCATCCCAATGCTCTGTACAAGATAATTGGATCTTCAGTAACTGCTCGGTGAAAATTCTGGAACTCCCTTCTTAACAGCACTGCGGGTGTTCCTACACCACCTGGACTGCAGCAGTTCAAGAAGGCAGCTCACCACCACCTTCTCAAGGGCAATTAGGGATGGGCAATAAATGCTGGCCTAACCAGCGACGACAACATCCCGTGAACAAATAGGAAAAAACTGCAAGATCAGCTCTCACCTGTTATGATCCCCATCTTTAATTTTGATCTTCATATCCACATGCACAGAAACCCAACTGTGAAGAGCAGAGAGAGTTCTCATGCCATTAAGTACCCTACTTCCCCACGCTATGGCCCAATGATTAAATGAGCTGGAGGCTGTCAAATGCAGCACATGTCATTTGGTGCCAGACGAGCAGGAGGATAGAGGATTGAGTCAGGTGGATAAAGAAGCTGGGTTGGAAAGAGCAGTTGAGTGGACCTGGATACAGCATATGCAAATTCAGAACAGGCTCGGCGAGACAGTAGCCATTAGGGTTGCAAACCTTTCAGGATTGGCCTGGCGTCTCCAGGAATTGAAGACCAATCTCCAGGACACTTTTCTGTGCAGCCCTGGAGAAAAATCATAACATTACAAGACTTTTTTCCCCATTTTCTTTGAACATTTCTTTTTTTACCAGATATAAAAATATTGAAAATAGAGATAAAGGCTGTTTGGCTGACAGGCAAGCATCATCCGGGAGGGTAATGAGTCTTTACGCTTTCCAATGGGTGTAGGAAGGCAGTGTGACTCAAGGCTAAGTGTGTTGGCCGACTGGGGTAAGTCATGTGATGAAACGTCCAGGGATACATTTAACCACAGTCGGCAACCCTAGTGGCCAGTCATGCAAATAGCCCAGTTAGCCATGCGATCTTGCAGATGCAGAAATTAAGAGTGCAAATAGAACGAAGACACATTGAAGCTCATATAGTCACTACCGGGGAGTAAGGGAAAAAGATTAATTAAATAAAGAATTATTAATGAAGTGATGACAGGCCTTCATCTTGAATATTTTAGGAGGAAGGGGAGACTAGTGGAGCCATGAAAAACTGTTGTTTTGTGGTCCTGAGAATGCATGATTTAGACTGGGAGACGTTGCAGATGAGCTTTTATTTCAATATCAGTAGAAGGAGCAGAGACAAGAAGCAGAGTGGAAGCAAACCTTTTTTTAAAACAAGTCCCTACTTTGTCACATAATTGCAATAAAACTAATTATGGGTAACACTACTGTAATTTTTTTCAGCCTCTGAAATACTTGGGGTCATTTTTCTATGTTGTCCCATGAATTCTGAATTCCTTAAATCCGCCACCAATTTGGGATTAATTGTGAAAAGTTTTGTTTTTCTAACTAGCGTCAGTTACAGTTAAAATAGAAAAGTGGAAAATTTACGGCAAAGGAGGAGACCATTTGGTACATCATGCCTATGCCAGCCAAGAAAGAGCTATCTAGCCGAATCCTGCTCTCCAGCTGCTGTCCAGCTCTTGGTCCATGGACCTGTAGGGTATAGCACTTCAAGTGCGTTTCCAAGTGGTTGCTTTTATTTTGTGATGAGGGTTTCTGCCTCTACCCCCATCCTTTCAGATAGTGAGTTTCAGACCACCACTGCCCTTGCTGAACAAATTACTCCTTAACTCCCCTCAAATCTTCCCAACAATTATTTTATATCTACAACCCCGGTAATAGACCTCTCTGCTCAGTCCTTTCTCTAGGCCCCTCAATTTTACACAATTCAATTCAATCTGCCCTCAGCTTCCTCTGTTACAAAGAAAGCAGCTACAGCCTATCTACTCTTTCATCATAGATAAAATTCTGCATTCCTGGCAATGTGTTTGTAAATTTTCTCTATAAACATTCTAGTGTGATCACATTTTTACTATAATGCGGTGACTGGAACTGAACACAGTAACCTAACTGTAGCCTAATCAGTGTTTTATACTGTTCTAGCTTAACCTCACTGCTCTTATATGTGTCAGCTCATAAAGGAAGGTATCCTGTCGAAATTCTTAACTGATTCTGATGTTACATCCAAAACCTGAAACATTAACTTTTTCCCTCTTCATAGGTGTTTCCATGGCTGCTGAGTATTTCTAGCATTTTCTGTTTATGTTTCCTTCTTAATCACGTTATTTACTGGTCCACTCCACTCATGGACCTGTAAACATGCACTCCAAAGTCCCTCTGCATGGCTTTTCTACAGTTCCAACATCCTGTTTTTATAAGAATATAGAAATAGGAACAGGATAGGCCACACAGCCCCTTGAACCTTCTCCACCATTCAGAAGATCATGGCTGATCTGATCTTGGCCTCAAGCCCACTTTCCCGCCTGTTCACCATAACCCTTGACTCCCCTATAGCTCTAATAATCTGACTATCTCAGCCTTGAATATACATACAAACGTACATACAAACAAGGAGCAGGAATAGGCCATTCGGCCCTTCAGGCCTGCTCCACCATTCAATAAGATCATGGCTGATGTGATAGTAACCTGAAACCTGCATCCCGCCTATCCCCGATAACCTTATCACCCCCTTGCTTACCAAGAGTCTATCCACCTCTGCCTTAAAAATATTCAGAGACTCTGCTTCCACCGCCTTTTCAGGAAGAGAGTTCCAAAGACTCAGGACCCTCTGAGGGAAAACATTTCGCCTCATCTCTGTTTTATTTTTACCCCTTATTTTCAAAAAGTGAACACATTCAGTGACGCAGCCTCCACAGCTCTCTGGGGTAGAATAATTCAGGACCCTCTGAGCGAAGAAATTCCTTCTCATTTTTGTGTTAAATGTGTGACCCCTTATTCTGAAACGATGGGCAGGATTATACGTTCGGTCGGGCGGGCGCGCGCCTGACCCGATCAGTCGTTAAATCACGCGCGATGACACCGGGTGAGCGTCCCGATGTCATGGCACACTCTCGCGGCCTTTCGGTCGGTGGGCGCGCATGAGAGTCAGAAGCGCGCCCGCCGACATTTAAAAGGCCCATTAAGGCCTTTAAGCAATTAATTAATTTGTACTTTTCGCTGCCCGTCCAACCTTACAGTTGGCGGGTGGGGGGGGAGGGTCAGGCGGCCTTTGCATATTTTACAGAACCTCATCCACGAGCGCGATGAGGGTTCCTATGGTAAGCAAAAAATGTTAAAAAAATTTTCCACTTCATTTTAAACATGTCCCTCTTCATGTGACTGAGTCACATGTGGGGACATGTTTATATCATTTATTAAATCTTTATTTTCCTTTGTCCAAATCTTCAGCTCCCTGAGGCAGCTCTGTGCCCTCGGGGAGCTGTCAGCGCGCAGTCCCCCGCGCAGGCGATGACTTCCGCGCTCACCCTCCTCCCGCCCCCCACCCCGGCAGCGCTGAGCCTTTCGGCACGCCTTTCTCGCTGGCTGCCCGCTAATTGGCCAGCCAGTGTGAATTGGCGGTCGGGGCCCGATCACGGGTGGCGGCCTGTTTCACAGCCACTCCCAGGCCCGCCCACCGCGCCCACCCGAAGAAGGGAAAACCCTGCCCTATGTTTTAGTTCTAGATTCCCCCACAAGGGGAAACATTCTCTCACCATCAACCCTGTCAAGCCCCCTCAGAATCTTACGTGTTTCAATAAGATCACCTTTCATTCTTCCAAGCTCCGATAAGTACAGGTCCAACCTGTTCAACCTTTCCCCATAAGACAACCCCTTCAACCTCATTAATGTTCCTTTGTAAATGATCCAGATGTATGTTCTCGACTACTTTTAGTCACTTGGTTCCATAAAGGGAGATATTGCGTCAGTGGGAAGAACAATAAGGTGATTTTGTACTAGGTGGCTTTCTCTTAATATTGTTCAACGTAGATTTAATAAATTACTAGATTTCCAAGGACCTCCTGTATCTTGATTCGTGGTGTATGTGGGCTACTGTAGTTGCCTACATTTTTGGAAGCTAAATTCATAAAACATTCAAAAAAATATATTATTGAGTTAGAGAACAAATATATTTCTCTTTATTGCAACAAAAACAAGGCTTGTGGTTTTTTGCAATGCCATCTGCATCCCAAATGTGTTGCTAACTGGAAATGCATTTCTGAATGTTATTTGTTCCAGTATGTTGCCAAAAAGCTACATGTGGTACTCAGCAGAGTGTTGGGCTATTTGAGTGGAGAGAGTCACTGCTAGCCTGATCCTGTCCTCACTCGATCCACACCCGCTATATAACAGACTTTTATGAATGTGTATCACCCCTGGCGCCTGACGATGTTGAGGTCAAATATAATGGCCGCGTTGATGGACCAACTGAGTTCCACTACTGCAGTGGACCAAATCTGCAATCTTCCTAATCGTGTATATCTATGAACTATGAGCTCAACCAAGATTTTTTTCTGTATTTTGAATTTGTGGCATTTCAGAGCGTATATGCTATTTGTACTTCACGTTCTGAGTTGTTGTACCATTTGAGGCCCTTGATGTTTTACAGCTTCCTAATCTCCTAGTTAGCATCCTGTGTATACTGGTGCACTATGTCAGAATCTGTTAAAACATTTCCTTATCTTACACCCCTCTTGTGCTGCTTAGAAATTAAATGTCAAGTAGCTTCGTTACCAAATTTCTTAGTGATGCAAGAGTTATGTATTTGAAGATTTGAGCCATTTTATTTTCTGATAAGCCAGCCATTAAAAATAAAGGTGAGTTAGGAGGTATATTATGCAGCTCTTGACTAAGTTTCCATTTGTAACTTACCCATCAATCATTTTATTGTATTATATTAAACCTTCCTATTGTGCTGTTTAATGAATAGGAGCATTTGATTTAGGGGAGAGTATTTGCTTTTCTTAGCTCAGAATAAAATATTTCCCCGTGTATTGTTTGTTTTATGGTTTGCAAGTGGTCACTCTCATCTGGAGGCCTGTGTGGCAATGCATGTCTGCAAACTGAATTGCCCACCCACACTGAAATAGCAACTCTGCAAGGTGTAACAGGAGAACTTGTCTGTTTTAAATACACTAGGTTATTGAAATAGCAATTGTCGAAATAAGGATTTAAAGGTGGATTGGCAAATTAGTTACCAAATCATAATATTGACAACTCCACTGTGAACATTAATGGAGCCCACCGGGAGAGAAATTGAACTCGTGGCTACCGGTTTAGCATATGAATGACTGGTGGCCAACAGTTGACAATCAGGGTGGGGTGGGGGAAGGGTTGAGGGACGAGACCTCAGTGGGCTCTTTGATGCCCAACAAGCAAACATACGAACAAGGAGTACGCCATTCAGCCCCTCGAGCCTGCTCCGCCATTTAATAAGATCATGGCTGATCTGATAGTAACCTCAAATCTGCATCCTGCCTACCCCTGATAACCTATCAACCCCTTGCTTAGCAAGAAATTATCCACCTCTGCCTTAAAAATATTCAAAGATTCTGCTTCCACTGCCTTTTCAGGAAGAGAGTTCCAAAGACTCACAACCCTCTGAGAAAAAGCATTTCGCCTCATCTCCATTTTAAACGGGAAACTCCTTATTGTTCATAGCCCCTGTGACCCCTAATTTTAGATTCTCCTACAAGAGGAAACATCCTCTCCACATCTATCCTGTCAAGACCCCTCAGGATCTTATATGTTTCAATCAAGTTGCCTCTTACTCTTCTAAACTCCAGTGGATACAAGCCTAGCCTGTCCAACATTTCCTCTTAAGACAACCTGCCCATTCCAGGTATTAGTCTGGTAAACCTTCTCTGAACTGCTTCCAATGCATTTACATCCTTCCTTAAATAAGGTGACCAATACTGTACACAGTACTTCAGATGTGGTCTCACTAGTGCTCTGTATAACTGAAACATAACCTCCCTACTTTTGTAATAAATTCCCCTCGCAATAAATAACATTATATAAGCTTTCTTAATTACTTGCTGTACCTGCACACTAGCCTTTTGTGATTCATGCACTGACACTCCAATCCCTCTGCATCTCAGAGCTCTGCAATCTTTTTATTGTTCTTGCCAAAATGGACAATTTCACATTTTCTCACATCATACTGCATTTGCCAGATCTTTGCCCACTCACTTAACCTATCTATATCTTTTTGTAGCCTCCTTTTGTCCTCTTCACAACTTACTTTCCTACCTGAATTCATGTCATCAGCAAATTTGGCAACCATCCCTTCATCCAAGTCATTTATGTAAATTGTAAACAGTTGAGGTCCAAGGCCAGCCTGATGCAAACTTTCAGACAGGCAAATAGCTAGATCACCTAAAACAGGAATATGGTTGGTTAAATATGCAAATTGATGTCCAATATAACCGTCTATAGGATCATAGGTACAAACTTCAGGTACAAATGGTTAGAGCTTGCCTCTGTTGCACCAGTGGCCCAACTAGAAATCCTTAGAAGGACATCTTGAGTCTGCTCAAAAAAATAGCCAAAAAGATTATTAATGGTTATATTTGTGGACCCAGGAAAAGCAGAAGTGCTCCTTCTTGGTCCCACAAGTTTGGTCAGAGGGCCCTCTCGATGCGTCCTCAGGCCTCATCTGCTGGCCAGCTCCACATGAGTGGTTTTCTGTCCTCCCCATCTGCCACTCACCAACGAGGTTTAAATGAGGCCCTAAATCCAATCTGTCTTGGGCTTCAGGATGGCACGGGCTGATGTGTGGAGCCAAAGCTCTACCAACCTTGCAGCTGTTTTGGCCCCAAGTTGAATTCCTCGGACACTGGCGCTTTTAATCTAAATTGACAAGAGTGCTGAGCACTATTTATTGCACCGTGAGCTGTTTGCACATGATTCTGAATATAGGTCACTGCAGTACATCAATTTAACTGTGAAACTGAAATTGCCATGCAGAAGGTGAAGAAAAATCTGACCACACCAACAGTAGTTAAAATGTAAGACGATAAGCAGTGCTCAGGGTTATTACAGACTCTCAGTTAAATTTCTCTCAACCACAACTAAAGCCTGTTAATCATATTTTAAGATTTTGTGAAGAACTATTTTTTTTCTTTTGAGCATTGGGACTTTTTTCAAGAATTAAACAGATTAAAAAGCAGAACACTGATTAACATCTCTTGCTTGTTTAAATGGGGCTTTTTTGTGTGGAATGTGTCTTTCAAACCGTGGTGGTGACATTACCATAGGGGAAGTGGCTCTGAGGAGATCTTCAGCACTGAGAGTGTGAGGAAACTGAATCATCATCAACCAAAAGACACTTATAAGCCCAAGCTTGCTTCAACAGCTAGATAATTTCAGCTGTTTCTATGTGTGTGTGTGTGTGTGTGTGTGCATATGAGGGGCTGGGGGAGGCTGGGTGAGGATGACGGCATGCATGTTAGGACGATTTGTATATTTGGGTGCGTTGGCATGGTGGGTGGCTGCATATGGTAGGAGGGTGCATGTGTGGAGGTGCATTGCAGGAGTGTGAGTGTATGTGGGTGGGTGGGTCTGTGGTGGGTGAGGGTGGAGGGGAAATGTGGCGGGGCACTCAGTGCGGGGGGGGTTGTAAGTATGGGGTCTGAGCGTGGGGTATGCGATGTGCATGTGTACTGGGTAGAGGGGTGTGTTTGGGGGTTGAGTAGTAGGGGCATGTCAGGGAGGGTATGTGTAAAGAAGGGGAGTTTGAGTGTGTGTGTGTAGAAGGGTATGCTCTGAGAGGGAGTGTGGGTGTTTGTAGGGTTGTGAGATGGGGAGGGGGGGGCGGTGAGTGTTGTTTTGAGTTCTGGGACATTTAAAAAAGACTTTGAAGGATCAGCTGAAAGAGAGAAGTCCCCGCATGGTAGTAAAGCTCTTTTTCTAATGCAATTCTTTTTCTCTTTTTTATATGAGCATGAGTCTGAAAGGCTCCATGAGTTAAAGACCTCTTTGAGATCTGGTGAGTTATTGGCATTGACTGAAAATTGTGAAAATAACCTCACAACCCAAAACTCGTTAATTTTGATTACTCAGCGTGGTTTCTCCCACAAGTATTTCATAGAATGTTGTAAAGTAAAGGTTTGTGATCCAGGGCAGAGTGATGTTTTTGGTAGCAGGGATGTGACACTTGATATCTGTGGAATGGACCAATGCTTTCATCTCCAGATGGAAGGCATGCATTATAGGGCAATGTGTTCTTTTTTTAAATAAAAGGTTTTTATACCTCAGGTTAACATGCAAAATATGCATTAAAACTCTTAGCAACTGTCACCTACTGTAGGATGCCAGTTGTTTTCATTGAACCATTATTCACAGTTCTGCAATGAATAAGCAAGGCTGACATAGAAGTTAGATTCCGTACTACATTGCTGGCAGTCGCTCTTGGTTTGCTCTGCTGATGTGCCATTTCTTATGATATCAAATATTCAGGTCAGTTGAACCTGGATAAGCTTTGCTCAGGGTTTCATCTTACACAAGTTAACAAACAGGCTATAATTATTATAATAAAACAAAAGCAAAATACTGCGGATGCTGGAAATCTGAAATAAAAACAGAAAATGCCGGAAAAACTCATCAGGTCTGACTGCATCTGTGGAGAGAGAAACAGCTATAATTATTTCCTAATTTTGAAAGTGTGAACAACAGCAACATCTTGCATTTAAAAAGCACCCTTAATGTATTAAAAGGTTCCAAGTTGTAATCAAATAAAAATTGACACTGAGCCACGAAGGCTGAGACATTAAGGCTGGTGATTAAAAGCTAGGTCATGGGTGCAGGTTTGATGGAGGATCTTGAAGGGGGAGATAGAGATGTAGAAAGGGAATAGAGGTTTGGGGAGGGTATTTCAGAATTTAGGGCCTACGCAGCTAAAGACATGGCCATCAATGGTGTACTGAAGGCGGTGGGGGATACACCAGGGGCAAGAGTTCAAGGAGTGCCAAGTTCCTGGAGGGTTATGGGACTGGGTAGGTTACATATGGAGGGACGAGGCCATTGAGGGAAGTGAGCATGAGGATGAGAATTCTAAAATCAAGGCCTTTAATGGACTAAGAGCAACGTAAGTCAGCAAGCACAGCAGTGATAGGTAAAAGGGTCTTGGTCTGGGATTTTCTGCACCTGGCGCAGTGGGTCCCTCTGTGGCAGATACAGCGAGCCATTCAAAAGTCCATTGACTTTGGCAGGACTGGAAGATCCCATGGCAGGAAGGCCAGAAAATTCCAGCCTTGGTGCGAGTTTTTGTATAAACAGTGTAGTTTTGGATGAACTCAAGTTAATGCAGGTGAAAGATGGGAACCTGGCTAGGGGAATATTGGAATAGTCAAGGCTGGAGGTAACAAAAACATGGATGAGAGTTTCTTCAGTTGATGAGTTGAGGCAGTGTTGGTTCAGATCATGGGGGTGGAATTCTTTATGATAGAGAGAATATGGGGTTGGAAACTCAGCTTAGGGACAAATAGGTCATATGTGTTGCAAACAGGCTGGCTCAGCCTGAGACAGTGACCAGGCAGGAGATGCGATTAGTAGCAAAGGAATGGAGCTTATGGGGGTTCCAAAGATGATGACATTAATCTTTGCAATGTTTATTTGGTGTGAAGGGAGTATTTGCAAGGTTCTTTCTTCCAGGCACACGTCTCTTTCTCAGAGGTTGGAGCCTGACAACAGCCAACTAAAGATTACCATCCAATATTATGAAGTGGCAACCTACATAGGAGCAGGCTAATTCCTGATGTCCATGTAGAGGGAGCTCCAAATTAAGCTTTAATTTTAGTGAACTGATTTCAGTAAATCAGTTTGCAGGTAAACCTGGCAAAATTGGCAGCACGTCTATTTTCTCTGACAGATGCATCAAAGAATGTTGAGAGGAGGCGGATAGCAAATGTCTTTGGATATGAAAGTTGTGCCAAAAGACTGATGGGTTATCAATGTTACACCTCTATTCAAAACTTCTGCTTCAGCAGCCCGATGGTGTATTCAATAATCATCCTGGTGCTCTATAGCTTTGACGATACCCATGCTGCTCAGGAATAGTGTGATTGCGCAGGGGAGTGTCATGGGTCACAAATGTGGGGGAGGTATCCCACGCCTCGTAGAAACCACCCCGTTACGTTGGTGGAAGAGTTGTTAATTGGGGGCAATGATTGAGCATTGCAGGATTAAAGCATCATTACAGTTACCTTTCATGACCTTGCATGATCTTGTTTCTGTGATCGGAGACTAGTTGGACAGGAATGGAATGGTAGCCCTTTCTATTCACAAAGTCTGCTTGGTGTTACTTTGGCACACTTGTGGTAATGTGTGTAGTCAATGATGTCCTAGACACAAGAGTAGCCAGCCACTGCTGTAAAGCCCGGATGGACTGCTACTCAAAAGAGTCCAAGGGAAAGTTGCTCTTGGCATCTATACCCTGTAGGCTGGATGGAGACTTAAATCAGAAGCCCTCCAGCCCCTCATCTGCTCTAAGACACCCAGCTCATGCTGCTTGTTGAGACTGCTACTGCAAACAGTCAGAAAAAGGAAATTTGTGCAAGATTGCAGATACCAGTCATTTCATACCAGACAGACATATAACCTACAGGGCTATCATTTTTCAGCTTCAACTCGAATACAACCAGTTTATAGATGTAGAACAGAAGAGATATTTAGTTTCTTCACTGCAGCTGCCTCAGGCTGTACAGTGTTATTACTGTCTGTACAAAAACATTTGAATTAATGCTAGGGACACTAGAAATATTGAATACATTGACAAGTGTAAGGATCGTTCTTGCATTTCACCACTAACCAAACCCATACTATTATATCTACAGGTAAAAGTAACCTACTCTTATTCAATTTTGTTACCGTATCAGAGCAATCCTGGGTAATCATCCTGTCCCTATTGTTTTGGTTATGTAGTTCATTATCTTATTGGCTTTGTTGATTGTTACTTTACATTGCTTGGACATATTTGGGCCTAGTCTACTCAGATACATGTCTCTTTCAGCTTCATCCGTAGCTATTACAGTGCCATTCATGGACTACACGGGTCACTTACTTACTCTGTACAGGAAAATAGAATTGTAAGCATCTCACTAAATGCCTTCTAGAAGCAAATTGATGTTATTTAGTAGAAGGGAAGAACCAAGCATTGCTATGCACCACTGAATCATATGGTCAGGATTTGCAATAGCAGGGCATCTAATGGCCACTGCTGTTAGACTTATCACTACACCTTTAAGCTCAATACATTTTCACCCTGCTGAAAGTGCAAGCTGATAATGGTGCAGCAAGAGCAACTGGCCATCTGGGACCTGAGTAAAAGGGGCAACCTACAAGGTATCTCCTTAACCAATCAGATTGAAGGATTGGGAAATAGAATCATAGAGTGACATTTGAGGGCTTTATTGTTTATTCATTTCCTTTTGACAAAAGTAACAGTAAAAGGAATGAGAAGGAAGGTAAATTAGAGTGGGTGAATTCAATGTCATATCAGCTACAGAAAGAGAAATAAAGAGAAGGAAAGAACAATTAGATTAAGAAAGAGAAAAGAAACACAGACAAAGGAAAAATAAAAAAAAACTAACATTTAAAATTTTAAAAATTACACCAAAAAATTAAAAACTTGAAGCAATGAGATTCTAGATTTGTAATAATTAATTTTCAGTGCCAGAGAAGCTGATCAGAAGTAATTAACAACTATTGTGTCATTAAAGGGGTGCTTATGCTATTAATTACCAACCCCTAATATCTGGCAGATTTAGTTTGTACAGCTTAAATACAACAACTTCATGACATTAAATGCAAGCAGGCAGCGAGATGCAGTTTTCGCAAAGCTAACAATGAAGCGGCATGACTCAGGACACCAATTTTTGGATAATCACATTCAATCATGTAACTGTCTTTGCCAGAAGTTGCTGTCCTATTTATGCTTAAATAATAGCGTGTGCCTTTGGCCTCAGTATTATTCTGACAGCAAGCTGTAGCCTAATGTTGCTTTTTGTCACCAATGATGGGTCAGTGAATTAGCATTGTCCCTCCTGCAAAGGTTGTTCAATTGCTTTATAAGAGTGCTGTTGCCCATTAAATGCTAGCAAGTCATGTGGTAGATCATTACAAGATTCTGTGAGTTAGTAACCAAGCTTCATATTGATGGCTTTTAGTGTTTCTTCATTTCATATTGACAGAAATGCACTTAAAAAGCTAAATCCTTAAAGAATGAAGGCATATGCAAAGTACAAGTTGAAATGCAGTTAGTATCTCACTGGTATGAGTCATTCTCCAATCTATAATTTGAGATTACTCCTACACAAATAACATCAACGATATTTTTACAATGTCTTTAGCTTGTTTTAAGTACTGGCAAGGTGATTGCCTGGTGTTGGTTTCAACATTATTATGATGGCTGCATGTATTTCACAGATGGTGTTGCTGTGGTTTATTGTGCAAGCAGTTTCTCAAAGGGCAGCAAGGGAACTGGGAACTGGTAGTCATTCAGGAATCATTGGTAAGATCTGATTGTAATATCTGTAACACATCTGTGTAAATGAGATGCAATTTTATACTTTTTATTCAAGGTGAGATTGTACTCCTACTCCCTGAGCTAAGCTGGCATTGCCAATGCTGCATCTTCCTGTCCAACCCATTACTAGGAGCAATCTACACAACTATGTGACATGTTTTTATTTGCTGTGTTTCCCCTTGTATCCACCTCAGGGATAACACGGATCTAAATGAAATAAGGTGGCATATGGGAGTGCTTCTTAAAATCTCTTTCAATTAGTTTCATTAAACCAATCCTGATAAAAACTTCAGACAGCAGATGGTGACTACACTTTACAGTTAAAAGGGTGGTGGCTCTGTGGATACGTGCACCACCTGTTGCCATACCATTGGCGACCAGGAATTTTCCACGTTTGATCCCTGGTTTGGCATGCTGAATTTACTTACCTTGGCTGAGGCAGTCACAGGATGGCACCAGATTTTGCTTCAGCACTCTTGAGCTAGAATGAGGGGGAGAATAGGTCAGTTATACTGGAATTATTTTTATTTTCTCATGCGATCGGGGCGTTGCTATCTAGGCCAGCATTTGTTGCCCACCCCTAATTACCCTTGAGGAGGTGGTGGTGAGTCAATTTCTTGCATCGCCGCAGTCCCTGTGGTGTAGGTACACCCATAGTGCTGTTAGGGAGGGAGTTCCAGGATTTTGACCCAGCAACAGTGAAGGAACAGGGGTATAGTTCCAAGTCAGGATAGTGTGTGACTTGGAGGGGAACTTGCAGGTGGTGGTGCTCCCATGCTCCTGCTGCCTTTGTCCTTCTAGGTGGTAGAGGTTGCAGGTTTGGAAGGTGCTGCCTAAGGAGCCTTGGTGAATTCCTGCAGTGCATCTTGTAGATGATACACACTGCTGCCACTATGCATTGGTGGTGGAGGGAGTGAATGTTCGTGGATGGGGCACCAAATAAGTTGTTTTGTCTTGGATGGTGTCAATATTCTTGAGTGCTGTTGGAATTGCACTCATCCAGGCAAGTGGACAGTATTCCATCACACTCCTGACTTGTGCCTTGTAGATGGTGGACAGGCTTTGGAGGTCAGGAGGTGAGTTACTCAGTGCAGGATTCCTAGCCTCTGACCTGCTCTTGCAGTCACAGTATTTATATAGCTAGCCCAGTTCAGTTTCTGGTCAATGGTAACCCCCAGGATGTTGATAGTGAGGGATTCAGCAATGGTAATGCCATTGAATGTCAAGGGATGATGGTTAGATTCTCCCTTGTTGAAGATGGTCATTGCCTGGCACTTGTGTGGTGCGAATATTACTTGCCATTCTTTTTCCAAATGGCAGGCAGTACCGTAGGGATTGGTGATGGGACCCCAGGTACTCACAATACATATTAATGATTTAGATGAGGGAACTAAATGTAATATCTCCAAATTTGCAGATGACACAAAGCTGGGTGGGAGGGTGAGCTGTGAGGAGGATGCAGAGATGCTTCAGCGTGATATGGATAAGCGGATTGAGTGGGAAAATGCAAGGCAGATGCAGTATAATGTGAATAAATGTGAGGTTATTCACTTTGGTAGCAAAAACAGGAAGGCAGATTATTATCTGAATGGCTATAAATTGAAAGAGGGGAATGTGCAACAAGACCTGGGCGTCCTCGTACACCAGTCGCTGAAGGTAAGCATGCAGGTGCAGCAGGCAGTAAAGAAGGCAAATGGTATGTTCGCCTTCATAGCGAGAGGATTTGAGTACAGGAGCAGGGATGTCTTGCTGCAATTATACAGGGTCTTGATGAGACCACACCTAGAATATTGTGTGCAGTTTTGGTCTCCTTATCTGAGGAAGGATGTTCTTGCTATAGAGGAAGTGCAACGAAGGTTTACCAGACTGAATCCTAGAATGGCGGGACTTACATATGAGGAGAGATTGAGTCGGTTAGGATTATATTCGCTGGAGTTCAGAAGAATGAGGGGGGATCCGATAGAAACCTATAAAATTCTAACAGGACTAGACAGGGTAGATGCAGGAAGGATGTTCCCAATGATGGGGGAGTCCAGAACCAGGGGTCACAGTCTGAGGATATGGGTTAGACCATTTAGGACTGAGATGAGGAGAAATTTCTTCACCCAGAGAGTGGTGAGCCTGTGGAATTCATTACCACAGAAAGTAGTTGAGACCAAAGCATTGTATGTTTTCAAGAAGGAGTTAGATATAGCTCTTGGGGCAAAAGGATCAAAGGATATGGGGAGAAAGCGGGAGCAGGCTATTGAGTTGGATAATCAACCATGATCATAATGAATGGCGGAGCGGGCTCAAAGGGCCGAATGGCCTAATCCTGCTCCTATTTTCTATGTTTCCATGCCAGTTGTCAGCCCAAGCCTGGATATTCTCCAGGCCTTGCTGCATTTGGGCATGAACTGCTTCAGTATCTGAGGCTTGGCGAATGGTGCTGAACATTGTGCAATCATCAGCGAACATCCCCACTTCTGACCTTATGATAGAAGGGAGGTCATTGATGAAGCAGCTGAAGATGGTTGGGCCCAGGACACTACCCTGAGGAACTCCTGCAGTGATGTCCTGGAACTGAGATGATTGACCTCCAACAACAACAACCATCTTCATTTGTGCTAGGTATGACTCCAAGCAGTGGAGGGTTTTCCCCCTGACTGCCATTGACTCCAGTTTTGCTAGGGTTCCTTGATGCTACACTAGGTCACATGCTGCCTTGATGTCAAGGGCAGTCACTCTCACCTCGGGACTTCAGCTCTTTTGTCCATGTTTGAACCAAGGTTGTATTGAGGTCAGGAGCTGAGAGGCCCTGGCGGAACCCAAACCGCGCATCAGTGAGCAGGTTATTGCTAAGCAAGTGCAGCTTGTTAGCACTGTTGATGACCCCTTCCATTACTTTTCTGATATTCAAGAGTAGACTGAAGGGGCGATAATTGGCTGGATTGGATTTGAGTCATAGAGCCATAGAGTTATATAGCACAGAAACAGGCCCTTCGGCCCATTGTGTCTGTGCCAGTCATCAAGCACTTATCTATTCTAATCCCATTTTCCAGCACTTGGCACATAGCTTTATATGCTATGGCATTTCAAGCACTCATTGAAGTGCTTCTTAAATGTTGTGAGGGTTCCTGCCTCTACCACCCCCTCAGGCAGTGTGTGTTCCAGGTTCCAACCACCCTCTAGGTGATAAAACCTTTCCTCAAATCCCCGCTAAGCCTCCTGCCCCTTACCTTAAAGCTATGCCCCCTGGTTATTGACACCTCCGCTAAGAGGAAATTTTTCTTCTTACCTACCCTATCTATGCCCCTCATAATTTTGTATACCTCTATCAGGTCCCCCCTCAGCCTTCTCTGCTCTAAGGAAAACAACCCTAGTCTATCCAGTCTCTTTTCATAGCTGAAACTCTCTAGCCCCGGCAACATCCTGGTTTCTCCTGCTTTTTGTGTACAGGACATACCTGGGCAATTTTCCACATTACCATGATGTTGCAGTGTTGTAGCTGTACTGGAACAGCTAGATTAGGGGCGCGGCAAGTTCTGGAGCACAAGTCTTCAGAACTATTGCTGGAATATTGTCAGGGCCCAGAGAATCTAATGCCTTCAGCCGTTTCTTGACATGACATGGAGTGAATCGAACTGGCTGAAGATTGGCATCCGTGATGCTGGGGACCTCCGGAGGAGGCCAAGATGGATCATCCACTCAACATTTCTGGCTGAAGATTCTTGACTGCTTCAGCTTTATCTTTTACACTGATGTTCAGGGCTCCCCCATCATTGAAGATGGGGATATTTGTGGAACCCCCTCCTCCAGTGAGTTGCTTAATTGTCCACCACCACTCACGACTGGATGTGGCAGGACTGCAGAGCTTAGATCTGATCCGTTGGTTGTGGAATCACTTAGCTCTGTCTAATGCTTGCTGCTTATGCTGTTTCACACGTAAGTAGTCCTGTGTCGTAGCTTCATCATTTTGACACCTCATTTTTAGGTATGCCTGGTGCTGCTCCTGGCATGATCTCCTGCACTCTTCATTGAAGCAGGGTTGAATCCTTGGCTTGGTGGTAATGGTAGAGTGGGGGATGTGCTGGGCCATGAGGTTATAGATTGTGTTTGAGTACAGTTCTGCTGCTGCTGATGGCCCACAGCACCTCATGGATGCCCAGTCTTGAGTTGCTAGATCTGTTCAAAAGCTAACTCATTTAGCATGGTGGTAGTGCCACACAACACGATGGAAGGTATCCTCAATATGAAGGTGGGACTTTGACTGCATAACGACTGTGCAGTGGTGACTCCTACCGCTACTGTCATGGCCAGATGCATCTGCAGCAGGCAGGTTGATGAGGATGAGGTCAAGTATGTGTTTCCCTCCTGTTGGTTCTTTCACCATCTGCCACAGACCCAGTCTAACAGCTATGTCCCTTAGGACTCGGCCAGCTCAGTCTGTAGTGGTGCTACCGAGCCGCTCTTGGTGATGGACATTGAAGCCCCCCACCCAGAATACATTCTGTGCCCTTGCCACCCTCAGTGCTTCTTCCAAGTGGTGTTCAACACAGTGGAGCACTAATTTATCAGCTGAGAGAGGGTGGTATGTGATAATCAGCAGGAGGTTTCCTTGCTCATGTTTGACTTGGTGCCATGGGATTTCATAGGGGCCAGAGTTGATGTTGAGGCCTCCCAGGGCAAGTCCTTATCAATTGTATATCACCTCTGGTGAGTCTGTCCTGCTGGTGGGACAGGACATACCCAGGGATGCTGATGGTGGTGCCTGGGACATTATCTGTAAGGTATGATTCCATGAGGATGACTATGTCAGGCTGTTGCTTGACTAGTCTATGAGACAGCTGTTCACGCTAGGTGCTGCAGTGCATCTTGTAGGTGGTATAGACTGCTACTACTGGGCATGGGTGGATGGCGCTTTATCCCGAACGGTGTTGAGCTTCTTGAGTGTTGTTGGAGCTGCACCCATCCAGGCAAGTGGGGAGTATTCCATCACACTCCTGACTTGTGCCTTGTAGATGGTGGACAGGCTTTGGGGAGTCAGGAGGTGAGTTACTCGTTGTAGGATTCCTAGCTTCTGACCTGCACTTATAGCCACAGTATTTATATGGCTAGTCCAGTCCAGTTTCTGGTTAATGGTAGCCCCCAGGATGTTGATAGTAGTGAATTCAGGGATGGTGATGCCATTGAATGTCAAAGGGAGGTGGCTGCGTACCAGGGGCAAACAGAATTAGGTTCAGCTGCCATGTCACTGTGGCCAAATGCCATATTAGCACTGACTGTATCTGACACAAAGAATGGCCAACTATCTCTGGTCAACCAGCGGCCGTGGAACTGTGCCCCGACATGTCGCATTTGAGGTCATTTCCATTTTACTGTTGGGGCACAATGTCAGTGTTGAAACTTGGTCACTTGTCATAGAAACGCCCAATGTTCCTCACCTTCTTATCTGCGGCAAAGAAAAAAGTAGTTTCCAAAGTAGGTGTTTGACCCCACCACACCAGCATTAGAATCCAGGCATGATTTAAAAGTTGCCCCACTGTCTTCAATGAAAATGGATGACTGGGAATAAAATCACATTACGTTAATGGCGCTTATTATTCAATAAATGTTGCTGACATTTGCTTGCTATGTTACTTAGCAGTAATAACTCCTTAGGCTTCAGTCTGTGTTTGTCATTTGGAGGTCACATAGCAATGATATTAAGGACCCATCTGTTTAATAATGTGCTTATTTCATGCCTTATGTTACAATTTGCTTCAGTCATTTCTAATATAAGTGGCATTCATCTAATGGGGTCATGTGGGGTGCACCTTGTGAGTCATTCGATTTTTCTCTCCCCAAGCAATCTGGCAAAGACCAGTAACCTGGCCCCAGGGGAGCTGGAAGTACGAATGTCAGTGGGAACCGGAATTTTGATGTGGGATCCTGTGGTTGTCATTCCAGCGGTGTCGCACTGTAGCTCCCAGGCTGACATAAATACATTTTTATTGAGGTGAGTGTCACAGTGTGATACTGCTTTATCTCATTCTGTGAAATTGGCAACTGTATATTGAAAGCTAATGCCAGTGAATGCTAAGTGATGGAATAATAGTTGCAAGGAAACAGAAGCTCACACCCTTGTCTGCTTCCTTATACTCTTAAGATTACAGTCACAAACCCACACTTTGTACAAGTGGTTAAGGATGGAACTGAATATTTGATAAAAAGCTAAGTTTGTGCCACCAGCCAGAAAGTCAAACAAATTATTCTGAGCGCCATTTCAAGCTAGATATACGACCACTGTTAGTGGTGGCAACCATTATTTATTGTACTAACAAAGGTTTAAAGCTTCTGTTATACCAATATACTGAAGTACTGCATAAGAGTTTGTCACTAATATTGTGCGAGTATAACCCACTGAGTCCTACCCTTCCCCCGCAAGATTTTTTTATAGAACTGACACTTAAGCTGCAGTGTTTAGTTTGGAAAGCAACCAAAAAAAATGATAACATGACTCATTTGTGGCAGGGAGGAGACAACCATTGTTTTGTGCTTTTGTTTGATTTGAACATGACACTTGGGTGCACAAGTTTTATTTTGGCTTTCGGGGTTAAACCCTAAAAGTTGGAGTGCCACCTTATCAGTGAAATGATTGTTTGCCCAAGTCAATAATCAGCTGTGAATAAGCCTAGCAGCATTGAATCAGACAGTAACCTAGTGCACAACATCTATAAATAAAGGAAACCACCTCTAGTTACATTCAAACACATTTTCCTTAAGTGCTTTCAGACGTCTGGGGGTTGTGAAAAGTGCTTTATCAGTGCAAGTCTTTTTTAAGCAAACATTCCAATTGTACTTTGAGGACTTTTGAAAGATTCATATGGCGCCTTTCATGACCACAGCATGTTCCAAAGCGCTTTACAGCCAATGACGTACTTTTTGAAGTGCAGTCACTGTTACAACATTGGAAATGCAGCAATGAAAATTCACACACCAACTCCCACAAACAGCAATATGATAATGAGCAGATGACCTGTTTTTGATGTTGATTGACGATTAGATATTGGTCAGGACAGGAAGGACAATTCCCCTGCTCTTTTTCCCTAAATGTGGCCATTAACATTCACCTGAGAAGGCAGGCTGGGCAGCAGTTGATATCTCACCTGGAAGGCAGTACCTCCAACAACGCTGCATTGGAATTTTAGCTGTGATTTTTGTGCTCAAATCTTGGAGCAGGATTGAACCTGCAACCTTCTGATTTAAAGGCACGAGTATTGGCAACAGAGCCACAACTGACCCTATTCAATAACGTGAGACATGCTAGCTATATTTAAGCTACTCATCATTAACATCTGAAATTTCTGTTTCTATAGGGAGAATTTTCTCCCCTCAGGTGGGCTGAGCGGGAGTGGGGACGGGCGTGCAGCCTATTGCTGCCCGTGATCAGCTGTGCGCCGCCATTTTACGTGGGCGGGCCAATTAAGGCCCACCCAGCGTGAAGCGCACCCAGAAGCGCTCAGCACTACCTGTGCAGGTGGGGGAGGAAGAGGGAGAGTTGGGGCCTGCGCTCTTTCACGCAGAGCTGCCTCAGGGAGATTAAGTTCAGCTCAAAACATTTTTAAAATGAAGAAATAAAATTATGCAGACGTGTCCCCTCATGTGACAGTGTCACATGAGCTGGGACATGTTTATGAATTTTAATACAAATTTTTATTTAATTTCTAAACCCTTCATGAAACATCATCGCTCCCGTCGATGAGGCTTCATGAGAAATGCGAAGGCCGGCTGGGCTCTTCGCCTGCTCGCCAACCTTAAGGTTGGACGGGCAGCCCTAACAATCACTTTAATTAGTTGATTGTTGGCCTTAACGGCCCTTTGACAGTTCAGCTGGCGTACAGCCGACTCTGGTGCGTGCTCGCTGAACTGAAGATCGGAATGACGCCCGACGTCACCGCGGGTAACTTTACACGTCGGCGTGGGGGGCCCTGCCCCCGCATGCTGAACGGAAGATTCAACCTTATATTTCTATACGGTTCCAAGTTTTGCAAACTGCCTATCAAATTCTCCATTATGGGACTCCTAGTGGCTCAGCTGATTAAAAAGATACTGTAGAACTGAACCATACTGATCAGAAAGCTTCAACCCCCAGTCTTTATTCATTTTTAGTCAATTGTCCTGAGAAGTCGGTGTTGGGCTTCTCTTTTAACTGCTGCATATTGTGGTGATGCTCCTTCAGTGTGTCAAGCAGGGAATTCCAGGATATTGAAGAAATGGCATATTCCAACCAGGTCGGTATGGTGTGGAACTTGGAGGTGATGGTGCTCCAATGAAATTGATGCTTTTGTTCTTCTTGGTGGCAGTGATCGTCCAGGGTGGGGAGGGAGGAGGAGAGAGCTGCTTGATGAGTTGCCAACATGTTAACGCTTCTGTATTCCTCTTCCCAATATTTTAATGAAGGCGCTTACCTATTTATTTTAAATTAATGACTGCCTTTGGTACAACACAATGCAAAATAATTTTATGCTGGTTAAAGAATAAAATCGAGGTAAAACAGATACAACAGAAAATCAGGAATGTCCCCGCAGATTATGTATAACGACGATCATGCTTCAGGGTTTATTGCCCATGTGGTCATTTTCTCTAATGGTCATAAGGCAGGTTCTTTTTGGAATGGCAATTCTGGAATTGTGGCTGCATTGCTAGCTAACAGTGACAATCCTTATTCCTCAGAGAATAACCTAACTTTGGTTTGGCAGGAAACTGTTGTAAATCTGCAAATTAGATTACTGCTATGAAATGATCAGGTGTTCAGTCAACCCTTATCGGAAAATCTTTTATTAATTAATGTTTGCCCATGTATAAGCAAGTTTGACTAAATAACTATTTAAATATGGGGCACCTCCAAGGCCTGGATGATGATGCGTGGTTCTTCAGTGTGAATGGTGGGGGGGCAGGAAGGACATTTGTACCCACTGCCTGACCACGCAGCCTCGTCACTGTAATAATGATTTTAACACCCGTACCTTTTGATGTTTATAGGCTGTCTCTGTACACCTATACACTGCCGCCACAGCTTGTCCCAGGTAAAATAAATGCCTCATCCTGATGACACATACTCTAGTCGATCTAATGCAGTTATGCAAATGAACTTCAGTACTACTTAAAAGTAAAGCCCCAAAAAATCTAGGTTTTTTTTTGAAAGTCTTAATTCCTGTGACAACCTATGCAAAAAAACGTTATCAAAGTGGCTATTAAGGAACACTTTAAATGGTTGCCAATTTACTTAAAGTTTCTTAAACCTAATGTGGATGGTCTGGTTTCACCAGCAATGCAAATATCCACAACTATAAATCTACTGAGCTGTCTTAAATGGTGATAATGCCTTCTAAATGTAATCTATATAATGTACAAGAACAGTTTGTGACTGCGTCAACAATTTGATGAACTTGAAACCAATAAAACTGTATTTTTATTATTTTGGGCTTATTAAAAGGATTGGTGGGTAAAGAACACTTACCATTCCAGTCACAACCGAATAGACCCACACATAGTGGGGAGTTTGAGAACCTGTCTGTTAATTAACTGAGACACGCATTAGCATCCTGCTTCCGATTTCCTTGGTAATCAGAGAGAGTGAGTGGGACGACAACCTGCACTCTGTCAAAGGAAGAATTTCTAGTTAAGGAGACCCTGGAGGGAGTCAGAATGACTGACCTGTAGATTTATTCCTGAGGCTTTAGCAACCACAGGAATGGAAAAGAGGCCTGGGAAGGCTGCTTTCCCCACGTCCCTGATTCTTCGCCTAGAGGTTCTCCTGGGGGATTTGAGGGACTGAAGTGAGCTAATACTTGCCAAGGACAGGAAGAAGAGGCCAGCCTCTCAAAGCAAGCAGTTGTGGATGGAAGTGGCTGAGGAAGTGAGCAGCAAGAGTGTGGGCTCTCGAACCTGGAGACTGTGCCTCAAGAGGTTCACGGACCTTGGGGGGTACTTCTGCCTCAATCTCAGCACACTCTACCTCAATAGAGTGCCATTTTTTCCATTTCTACCACCAACCATCTTTTGGTCTCACTCACTGTGAGAAGTTGTTAATTTAGCACCAGGTCCATGCCCATTAGAAGTTGAGTTGAAATTCTTTATGTGTGACCCAATGATGATGGCTTTGACCTTTCCAATATTTTTGTGGAGGAGATTGTAGCTCAGCCAGGACTCTGTATCAGGCTAAGCAGTGTGACAACATGCAGTCCATGGTGATGGGGGGGGTCTAGAGAGGTGGCAGAGAGGAAGAGCTGGGTGTTGCTAGCTAGCTCATGTCTTCAGTAGATGTTGTCAACTGGCAGCACATAGGTAAGGAAGAGGACGGACCAGGGTCAATTGTTGGGAAGCTCCAGAGGTAATGGTGCAGGGGTGGAAAGGGAGATGTTCTGGCTATGATTGGATACTTAAGAATTGAACCAAGTAAGCGCTGTTCAACTGAGGTAGACAATGGGCAAGAGGTGTTGCATGAGGTGTAGTCAACTTTGTCAAAGGTTTGCTGAGGGACCAAGAAGGATGAAAAGGGATAATGCCTACGATCATAGTCACCAAGGGTGTCATTTGAGACTTTGATTGGGGCCATTTCTATACTGTGCAGACAGTTTCAATAATCTATCCATCAGTACACTTACATTTTCATCCTGTTCTGTGCCTTAACACCATTTACTTTATCACTTCTAGTGTTTATTCATCTTAAGGTAGTTTCATCACTTTGGTTTTGCTGATATTGAATTTAAGGTGCCTTATCTGAGCTTCCCAATCTAGCAAGGTCCCCTGGAACCTGATCAGCCTGTTCATGATTGACGCCTTGTTATACCCACAATGCTGTCCTCACCACTAATCAGGAAAACACGTGGAAGTGGTGAGAATTGGCGCAGAACGTGCCGACTTGACAGGTGAAAAAAGAATGGCCAAAAAACAAGCTGACATGTTTCTCAAGGTTCCACTTTAGAAAGTGCGTAGGTGGACAAGCGAGAGAGCCACCATGAAGGAGGTCAGGCTGCGATAGGAGAAAGCGAGCTGTCAGGGAAGCAGTGACCATTTTGTTGGGATATTGGGGAATTTTGGAGGACACGTGCTAACTGTTTCACACTGGCCTCCTGTTGCCTACCTGGTATTGCTGGTGCTTGCCTGGAATACTGCAAAGAAGTGCTACAGAAGAATTTTTAAGAACATTTTAGCTGTGAGGAGCTTTCAAACCACCTCCTCCCTACCTGATTAAAAAAGCAAAGATCCAACTATTGGACCACAGAAGTTCAAACTGCAGTATTTAAAAAAGATGGAGCCACAGAATAACAGTTATTGCTAAAAGCAGTTAAAAGCAAAACAAGACTTGTATTCATGTAGCTCCTGGATGCCCCAAAGCACTTAACAGCCAATGAAATACTTCTGAAGTGTATTTTGCGCACAGCAAGATCCTACAAATAGCAATGTGAGAATGACCAGGTAATCTTTCTTTTATGATGTCGATTGAGAGATAAACATTGACTCCAGGGAGAAGCCCTGCTCTTTGAAATAGTGCCATGGGATCTTTTACCCACATGTGATGGGCCTTATTTAACACCTCATCTGAAAGGTGGCACCTCTGACAGTGCAACACACCCTCAGTACTGCACTGGAACATCACACTTGAATTTTGTGCTCATGTCCTGGAGTGGGACACAGACTCACACCTTCTGACTCAGAGATGAAAGTGCTAGCAACTGAGACACCCTCGGAATGGAAACAGGTTAAAAAAAGACTTGTTTTGACTCCATAGAGCATAAAATCATTTTTTTTTAAGAGTGGGACGTAATAGAATTCAATATCTAAATAACAAGCTGCCCATTAACTCTGTAGAAAACGGAAAATTGTTATCATGTGGTATTTTTAGAAGGTGCTGTGTTAGTGCAACCATCAGGGGGTTATCAGAGAATGCATTAACCACATGGTCTGAAGTCTAACTAATGCAGGTGTCACAAGAAATTGCTTTGTACTTTGCATTAGAGGGACACATGTTAATCCACAGTCAGAGGAGAAATTAGAGACACCTCACTGATATGAACAGTTTTGGGCTCACTCCTTAATGAGGTACCCAGAAGCTGGTTGCAAATAAATGAGATCTACTTTCTAAACTTGTGGAGATCTTTTTTCCAAAAATCTTTTTAATCGATAATCATTCTGACTGCAATGTGAAGCAGTACACCAACACTCTGTGACACCCAGACAGAACTGTGAACATACTTGTAATTATGAAATTCCCATTTTTAATCATTTGTTTTCTCTTGTGAGGCTTAAGTACCTAATCATCCCTGATTTTTAAAAAAATATATTCATTCATGGGATGCGGGTGTCACTGGCTGGGCCATCATTTATTGCCCATCTTTGCTTGCCCTTGAGATGATGGCAGTGGGCAACCTTCCCGAACCCCTGCAGTCCCTGTGGCGTAAGTATTTCCACAGTGCTGTGCTGTGGAGTATTTTAATTGTTAGATAGGGAGTTCTATGATTTTGACCTAACAATGTTGGAGTGGTGAGAAAGTTCCAGTTTAGAATTGTGTGTGAGCAGAGGGGAACTTGCAAGCGGTGGTGCTCCCCCCATGTGTCTGCTGCTCTTGTCCTTCTAGGTGTTGGAGGGCATGAGTTTGCAAGGTGCTATTGAAAAAGCCCTGGCCAGTTGCTGCAATGCATTTTGTAGATTGTACACACTACTGCCACATTACTCCAGTGGTGGAGGGAGTGAATGCTGAAGGTAGTGGATGGGGTGCCAGTCAATTGGGCTGCTTTGTCCTGGATGGTGTCAAGCTTCTTGAGTGTTGTTGGGGCTGCACTCATGCAGAGTATTCCATCACACTCCTGACTTGTGCCTTGCAGATGGTGAATTTGAGGAATCAGGAGTTGAGTTACTCACTCCAGAATACCCAGTGCCTGATCTGTCCTTGTAGCTGCAATGTTTATGTTGCTGATCCAGTTAAAACTTTGATCAGTAGTGACCCCCACTTTTGTTGATGGTGGGGAATTTGCCAATGGTAATGCCATTGAACATCAAGGTGAGATTAGTGAATATGCTCCTTTGTATGGTGCTACTTGTCACTTATCAGCCAAACCCTGGATGTTCTCCGGTCCAGCCGCACATTGGCACAGGCTGTTTCAGTATCTGGGAAGTTGACTAAATACTACACAATCATCAACAAACATCCCTACTTCCAACCGTATGATAGAGGGGAAGTCATTGAAGAAGCAACTGAAAATAATTGGACCTTGATCCTTGGGAACTCCTATAGTGATATCCTAGGACTGAGATAATTGACCTTCAAAAACTACAACTAACTTCCTTTGTGTTAGGTATGCCCCCAACCAGTGGTGAATTTTCCTTCTGATTCCCGTTGACTCCAATTTTACCAGGGCTTCTTGATGCCACACTCGGTCAAATGTTACCTTGATCTCAAGGGCAGTCAATCTCAACCTCAGATAAAAGCAACAAACTGTGGATGCTGGAAATCCAAAACAAAAATAAAAATACCTGGAAAAACTCAGCAGGTCTGACAGCATCTGCAGAGAGGAACACAGTTAACGTTTCGAGTCTGTATGACTCTTCAAAAGAACTAAGGAAAAATAGAAAAGAGGTGAAATATAAGCTGGTTTAAGGGGGGGGTGGGACAAGTAGAGCTGGATAGAGGGCCAGTGATAGGTGGAGATAACCAAAAGATGTCATAGACGAAAGGACAAAGAGGTGTTGAAGGTGGTGATATTATCTAAGGAATGTGCTAATAGGTGACATTAAGGGTAGAAAGCAGGACAAGCAAGGTACAGATAGCCCTAGTGGGGGTGGGGTGGGGGGAAGGGATCGAAATAGGCTAAAAGGTAGAGATAAAACAATGGATGGAAATACATTTAAAAATAATGGAAATAGGTGGGAAAAGAAAAATCTATATAAATTATTGGAAAAAAGGGGGATCGGAAAGGGGGTGGGGATGGAGGAGAGAGTTCATGATCTAAAATTGTTGAATTCAGTATTCAGTCCAGAAGGTTGTAAAGTGCCTAGTCGGAAGATGAGGTGCTGTTCCTCCAGTTTGCGTTGAGCTTCACTGGAACATTGCAGCAGGCCAAGGACAGACATGTGGGCATGAGAGCAGGGTGGAGTGTTGAAATGGCAAGCGACAGGGAGGTCTGGGTCATGCTTGTGGACAGACCGAAGGTGTTCCGCAAAGCGGTCACCCAGTCTGTGTTTGGTCTCTCCAATGTAGAGGAAACCGCATTGGGAGCAGCGAATGCAGTAGACTAAATTGAGGGAAGTGCAAGTGAAATGCTGCTTCACTTGAAAGGAGTGTTTGGGCCTTTGGATGGTGAGGAGAGGGGAAGTAAAGGGGCAGGTGTTGCACCTTCTGCGTTGCATGGGAAGGTGCCATGGGAGGGGGTTGGGGTGTAGGGGTTGATGGAGGAGTGGACCAGGGTGTCCCGGAGGGAATGATCCCTGTGGAATGCCGCCAGGGGGGGTGAAGGGAAGATGTGTTTGGTGGTGGCATCATGCTGGAGTTGGCGGAAATGGCGGAGGATGATCCTTTGAATGCGGAGGCTGGTGGGGTGATAAGTGAGGACAAGGAGGACCCTATCATGGTTCTGGGAGGGAGAGGAAGGTGTGAGGGCGGATGCGCGGGAGATGGGCCGGACACGGTTGAGGGCCCTGTCAACAACCTTGGGTGGAAAACCTCGGTTAAGGAAGAAGGAAGATATGTCAGAGGAACTGTTTTTGAAAGTGGCATCATCAGAACAGATGCGACGGAGGTGAAGGAACTGAGAGAATGGGATGGAGTCCTTACAGGAAGCAGGGTGTGAGGAGCTGTAGTCGAGGTAGCTGTGGGAGTCGGTAGGCTTGTAATGAATATTGGTGAACAGTCTATCACCAGAAATCCTGGAATCTAGTTCTTTTGTCCATGTTAGGATGAAAGCTGTACTGAGGTCCGGAGCAGCGCTCCGATTGGAATCCAAACTGGCCATCGGTGATTCTTAGAATAAACTGAAAATGTTCACTGGTTGTTTCCAGTAACATGCTGTTTCTAGTCAAGAATGTGGAATAGAACAAGTGTTCAGTAAAGCATCTTATTTTCAGTTATTTCTTGTTCACAAGAAAACAGGGAGTGAGAAAAGGCCATTTGACCCATCATCTCCTCATATACACCATGTAATGCAAAGAAAGAAAGCCTTTATTTTACACCTTTCAGGTTTGTAGGATGTCCCAAAGTGCTTTACAGCCAATGATGTACTTTTGACATTTTAGGACTGTTGTAAAGTAGGAGACATGACAGCCAATTTGTGCATAGCAAGGTCCCAGAAACAGCAACACATTTGTTCTTAGTGAAGGTGGCTGAAGGAAGAATATTAGCCTGAACATTAGGAAACCTCCCCTGGTGTTCTTCAAAATAGTGCCATGGGATCCATTATATCCTCCTGAGATGGCAAATGGGGCATTGCATTAACATCTCATCTGAAAGACAGCACTTCAGACAGTGCGCTCCCTCAGGAACGTGTGGGGCTATTTTCTCAACCTTCTGTAGGGGGATTTGAGCCCACAACCTTCTGCTACAGAGGCAGGAGTGCTACTCTGAGCTACGGTTAATCCAATCTACATTCCCTAGCCTAAATCCACCTCTTTATTTAAAATAATGCACACATATACATGGCCTTGAAAGGAGGTCTGGTGTTGCAGTAAATTGCATCACTGTCTCGAGCTAGAATCTTGGATTCTTATTTTTATTATTCTTTCACAGGATGTGGGCATAGCTGGCTAGGCCAGCATTTATTGCCCATTCCTAACTGCATTTGAAAAGGTGGTGGTGGTGGTGAGTCGCCTTCTTGAACCTAAACTGGTTTAGGTACACACACAGTGCTGTTAGGGAGGGAGTTCCAGGATTTTGACTCAGCAACAGTGAAGGAACGGTGATATATTTCCAAATCAGGATGATGCGTGGCTTGCAGGGGAACTCGCAGGTGGTGGTGTTCCCATACGTCTACTACCCTTGTCCTTCTAGATGGTACAGGTTGTGGGTTTGGAAGGTGCTATCGAAGAAGCCTTGGTGAGTCTCAGCAGTGCATCTTGTAGATGATACCCACTGCTGCCATCGGAGGAGGGAGTGAATGCTTAAGATGACGGCTGTGGTTCCAGTCAAGTAAGTTGTTATGTCCTGGATGGTGTTGATCTTCTTTATTGTTGGAGCTGCACTCATCCAGGTAAGTGGAAAATATTATATCACACTCCTGACTTGTGCGTTGTTGATGGTGGACAGGCTTCGGGAGTCAAGAGGTGAGTTACCTGCCACAGAATTCACAGCCTTTGACCTGCTCTTGTAGCTGCAGTATTTATATGGCTAGTCCAGTTCAGTTTCTGGTTAATGGTAACCCCGAGGATGTTGATAGTGGGGGATTCAACGTTGGTAATGCCATTGAATGTCAAGAGGAGATGGTTGGATTCTCTCTTGTTGCAGATGGTCATTGCAGATGGTCACTTGGACAGCATGAATATTACTTGCCACTTATCAGCACAAACATGAATGTTGTCCAGGTCTTCATATCTGATGAGTCGTGAATGGTGCTGAACATTGTACAATCATCAGCGAACATTCCCACTTCTGACCTTATGATGGAGGGAACGTGATTGATGGAGCAGCTGAAGATGGTTGGGCCTAGGACACTACTGTGAGGAACTCCTACAGTGATATCCTGGGGCTGAGATGACTGACCTCCAACAACTATCTTCCTTTGTGTTAGGTATGACCCCAACCAGTGGAGGGTTTTTGCCCTGATTCCCAATGATTCCAGTTTTGCTAAGGCTCCTTGATGCCACATTCGGTCAAATGCCTCCTTGATATTAAGGGCAGTCACTCTCACCTCAATCCTTGAGCTCAGCTCTTCTGTCCATGTTTGGGCCAGATTGTAAAGAGGTCAGGAGCTGAGTGGCCCTGGTGGAACCCAAACTAAGCATCAGTGAGCAAGTTATTGCTAAGCAAGTGCTGCTTGATAGCACTGTTGATGACCCCTTCCGTCACTTTACTGATGATCGAGAGTAGACATTTTTATTCGTCCATGGGACGTGGGCTTTGCTGGCCAGGCCAGAATTTATTGCCCATCCCTAATTGCCCATGAGAAGGTGGTGGTGAGCTGCCTTCTTCAACTGCTGCAGTCCAGGTGATGTAGGTACACCCACAGTGCTGTTGGGGGGGGGATTCCAGGATTTTGACCCAGCGACAGTGAAGGAACGGTGATATATTTCCAAGTCAGGGTGGTGAGTGGCTTGGAGGGGAACTTCCAGGTGGTGGTGTTCGCATCTATCTGCTGCCCTTGTCCTTCTAGGTGGTAGTGGTCATGGGTTTGGAAGGTACTGTCAAAGGAGCTGTGGTGAATTCCTGCAGTGCATCTTGTAGATGTTACACACTGTTGCTACTGTACGTTGGTGGTGGAGGGAGTGAATGTTGTGGATGTGGTGCCAATCAAGTGGGCTGCTTTGTCCTGGACCATGTCCAGCTTCTTGAGTGTTGTGGGACCTGCACTCATGCAGGCAAGTAGGGAATATTCCATCACACTCCTAACTTGTGCCTTGTAGATGGTGGACAGGCTTTGGGGAGTCAGGACGTGAGTTACTTGCTGCAGCATTCCTAGCCTCTGACCTGCTCTTACAGCCACAGTATTTATATGGCTTTTCCAACTCAGTTTCTGGTCAATGGTAACCCTCAGAGTGTTGATATTTGGGGATTCAATGGTAGTAGTGCCATTGAATGTCAAGGGGTGATGGTTAGATTCTCTCTTGTTGGAGATAGTCATTGCCTGGCACTTGTGTGGCACGAATGTTACTAGCCACTTGTCAGCACAAGCCTGCATATTGCCCAGGTCTTGCTGCATTTGGACATGGACTGCTTCTGTATCTGAGGAGTTGTGAATGGTATTGCACATTGTGCAATCATCAGCGAACATCCCCATTTCTGACCTTATGATGGAAGGACGGTCATTGATGAAGCAGCTGAAGATGGTTGGGCCAAGGACACTACCCTGAGGAACTCCTGCAGTGATGTCCTGGAACTGAGATGATTGACCTGCAACGACCACAACCATCTTCCTCTGTGCTAGGTACAACTCTAAGTAGTGGAGAGTATTCCCCCTGATTCCCATTGACTCCAGTTTTGCTAGGGCTCCTTGATGCCACACTCGGTCAAATGCAGCCTTGATGTCAAGGGCAGTTACTCTCACCTCAGCTTTGGAGTTCAGCTCTTTTTTCCATGTTTGAACCAAGACTGTAATGAGGTCAGGAGCTGAGTGACCCTGGCGGAAACCAAACTAAGTGTCAGTGAGCAGGTTATTGCTAAGCAAGTGCCGCTTGATAGCACTGTTGATGACCCCTTCCATTACTTTACTGATGATGGAGAGGAGACTGATAATTGGCTGGGTTGGATTTGTCCTGCTTTTTGTGCATAGGACATACCTGGGTAATTTTCCACATTACCGGGTAGATGCCAGTGCCGTCGCTGTACTGGATCAGTTTGGCTAGGGGCGTGGAAATTCTGGAGCACAATTCCTCAGTACTATTGCCAAAATGTTGTCAGGACCCATAGTCTTTGTAGTATCCAGTGCCTTCAGCTGGTTCTTGATATCACATGGAAAGAATCAAATTGGCTGAAGGATAGAATCTGTGATGCTGGGGACCTCTGGAGGAGGCTGAGATGGATTATCCACTTGGCACTTCTGGTTGAAGATTGATGCGAATGCTTCAGCCTTATCTTTTGTATTGATGTGCATCATTGAGGATGGGAATATTTGTGGATCCTCCTCCTCCGGTGAGTTGTTTAATTGTCCACCGCTATTCACAACTGGATGTGACAGGACTGCAGAGCTTAGACCTGATCTATTGGTTGTGGAATTGCTTAGCTCCGTCTATCACTTGCTGCTTATGCATTTTGGCACGCAAGTTGTCCTGTGTTGTAGCTTCGCCACTTTCACACCTGACTTTTAGGTATGCCTGTCCCGCTCCTGGCATGCCCTCCTGCACTCTTCATTGAACCAGGGTTGATCCCCTGGCTTGATGGTAATGGTAGAGTGGGGTTATGCCAGGCCTTGAGGTTACAGATTATGTTTGTATACAATTCCATTTAGCACGATGGTAGTGCCACGCAACACGATGGAGGGTATCCTCAATGTGAGGACAGGACTTCATCTCCACAAGGACCATGCTCTGGTCACTCCTAACAATACTGTCATGGACAGATGCATCTGTGGCAAGCAGGTTGCTGAGGCTGAGGTCCAATATGCATTCCCCTCTTGTTGATTCCCTCACCACCTGCCACAGACCCAGTCTAGCAACTATGTTCTTTAGGACTCAACCAGATCGGTCAGTATTGGTGCTACTGAGCCACTCTTGGTGATGGACATTGAAATCCCCCACCCAGAGTATATTCTGCACCCTTGCTACCCTCAACATGGTGTTCAACATGGAGGAGCACTGATTCATCAGCTGAGGGAGGGCGGTAAGTGATAATCAGCAGGAGGTTTCCTTGCCAAATTTTGACCGGATGCATGACAATTCATGAGGTCCAGAGTTGATGTTTAAGACTCCTAAGGGCAACTCCGCCCTGACTGTGTACCAATGTGCCGCCACATCTGGTGGATCTGTCCTGCAGTCGGACAGGACATACCCAAAAATGATGATGGTGGTAACTGGGACATTATCTGTAAGACATGATTCTGTAAGTATGACCAAGTCAGGGTATTGCCTGACTAGCCTGAGTAGTCAGTGGGACAGTGCTCTTGATTTTTGGCACATGCCCCCAGATGTTAGTGAGGACGACTTTGCAAGGTTGACAGGTCTGGGTGTGTCATTATTGTTTCCAGTGCTGAGGTCATCCAGTTTCATCCTCATTGACTTTACAAATCAATGAGTTTGTTACAACTGAGTGGCTTGCTAGGCCGTTGCTGTGGACCTGGAGTCACATGTAGACCAGACCAGGTAAGGATGGAAGATTTCCTTCCCTAAAGGGTATTAGTGAACCAGATGGACTTTTTACATCAATCGACAATAATTGCCATGCTCTAAATATCAGATATACTAATTGAATTTAAATTTCACCACCAGCTGCCATGCTGGGATTTGATCATCCATGCAAATCTTTTCAACACTTTCACTGACTCTAAATTCTTTTTGAGAGACCTGACTTTTTTTTTGTTTCCTCTGCAATTTTCTCAGCTCAACCCTATATCTGAGGGGTTAAATTCCTTAATAGGTTGCTGTTCTACAGATGCCAATACCTAAATTAAAGGTTTTTCAGCTACTCATAGTCCCTGCCAGGGGAGCTAAACCAGATTAGCCATTCAGACCTGTTTTGTTCCTGATATTCATGGCTCAAAGACCATCTTCATGTCTCCAAATCATTAGCCTGGGCCTCTGGATTACTCGTACAGTGACATTACCACTACACCTTCTCCCCCTTGGAGTCCCAGCACACACACACACACGCATGCACGCACACCCATGTGCGCACACACACACACACACACACATGCACGCATGCCCATGTGCGCGCACACACACGCACACACACACACACACTCTCTCTCTTCTGGATAATCTCTGTCAATGTAGGAGTAGAGGTAGACCCACAGTTCCTGCCACAGACAGTCCAGTGACTCTTGATGGAAAGCGCCACCTCTGACTCAGAGGTGATGGTAATAGCACTGATCCAAGGCTGACATTGATTTTGCAGCTGGAGAGAGTGTTTTGCCTGGAAATTGAGGTTTGGAGGTATTGTTAGATTGCTCTCATATTTCAATGAACGCACCTGCCTGTCTCAGGCAAGAGTTCATTGTCTGCAGCCAAATGGCAGAGGCAATGTCCATCATTGATAAATGGGGCAGATCTGGCTTTAAAAGTCTCTGTTACTATTTTATAAAGCAAGTGCCCTGTGAATGGATGCACGTCGGGCCTGAGGGACAGGAAGATGGCCTTTGAGCCATGAACGTCAGGAACAAAACAGGTCTGAATGGCTAATCTGATTTAGCTCCCCTGGCAGGGAATATGAGTAGCTGAAAAACCCTTAATTTAGGTATTGGCATCTGTGGAACAGCAACCTATTAAGAAATTTAACCTCTCAGATATAGGGTTGAGGTGAGAAAATTGAAGAGGAAACAAAAAAAAAAGTCAGGTCTCTCAAAAAGAATTTAGAGTCAGTGAAAGTGTTGAAAAGATTTGCAAGGATGATACCAAAACTGAGTGCTTATATCTATCAGGGAAGACTGAATAGGCCGGAGCTGCTTTCTCTAAAAAATGGCAGTGCTGACAGGTTGATGCAGTAAAAAGGAGTAGAAGGATTCACAGATAGGATTAGATGAAGTAAAGTGGGAGAAGGCTCATGTGGAGCATAAACACCTGCATCAGCCAGTTGGGTTGAATGGCCTGCTTCTGTGCTGTAAATTCTATGTATGATAATACAAAGTAAAGCTTGAAGTTGCCTAAGAGAGCTACGTTCTGCAGACTCATTGATGACGCGGGCAACTCAAATTCCTATTACTCATGCACTACGAAAGCATTACTGAAAGTGCGATGCTGAGCAAGTTGTGGAATTGCACAATTTTAACCACATGTAATATTTAAACAAATCTAATGAACAACCCTCTTTCAAGCAGTTTTAAAACTGGTAAGTGTGATCCACTTTTTGTATATGATGGCAAGAGTGAATGACTATTTCACTCAGCTAGACAGTTGCTGTGTAGCACTGTAGCAGTGGATTAGGTGGCACAACGGGTTTGGCAGAGTTTCCTTTCACTGGGGTTTGGTCTTCGGTCTCACCCAGACTGGCAGAGAGAAAGTTTCTTCAATCTATTGGTTGAAAGAGTTCTCATAGCTGTTCTGCCATTCAATTGAATCACGGCTGATCTACATCTCAAGTCCATTTAATGGCCTTTGCTTGATAGCTCTTGAAACTCTCACCTTACAAAAATCAATCTCAATCTTGAACTGTCCCAATATTCACAGCTTTTTGAGGGAGTGGGTTTCAGATTTATATTATCGTTTGTGTGAAGAAGTGCATCCTGATTTCATCCTAAATGACCTAGCTCTAATTTCAAGATTTTGGCCCTTTTCCTGGATTTCCCCACCAGTTTGTCCGTATCTACCCTATCAAATCATTTTAAAGTCCTTGATTGGATCACATCTTAACCTTCTAAGCTCAAAGGAAAGATACCAAGTTTGTGAAAACTGATATCAAATTTTAATCCTTTAAGCAAGGCTTGGCCAACCTTTCACTTGGTTGAGTGGAGGGGGGGTCACATTTCCATTTTTTCTCACTCAAGGGGTTGCTGAGCAAATTTCGGAAAGATATGTTTGGCACAACATTAAATATGAATTTCAAATTAAAATTGAGATATGAAGAAAAGAAACAACTTGCTGAGCAAAAATAAAGCAATGTCAAAGCAATAAACTGACAATTAAAAAAGAGGAATTAATAAAATTCACCATTAGAGTGTGAGCGGGGCAGAGCCTGTTTGTCTGGCTCACTCCCAATGTCTTGGTGCTCACTGCGAGAGGGCCAGACACACACGCTCCCATACTCACTCACACACTCTCTCTCTCTCTCCCACACTCACTCATTCTCTCTCTCTCCCAGCCTCTCTCTCTGCACTTGCCAAACCCCTTTTTCCGCAGCACACTTGCTGCCGCCATTGTTGTTGCACCTTCAATCACAGACTGTGTCTCTCTCCCACATTTGCTGCTGATAGACTCACTCGTAACCCTATAGGATTATATTCGCTGGAGTTCAGAAGAATGAGGGGGGATCTCATAGAAACCTACAAAATTCTAACAGGACTAGACAGGGTAGATACAGGAAGGATGTTCCCAATGGTGGGGGGAGTCCAGAACCAGGGGTCACAGTCTGAGGATATGGGGTAGACCATTTAGGACTGAGATGAGGAGAAATTTCTTCACCCAGAGAGTGGTGAGCCTGTGGAATTCATTACCACAGAAAGTAGTTGAGACCAAAACATTGTATGTTTTCAAGAAGGAGTTAGATATAGCTCTTGGGGCAAAAGGGATCAAAGGGTATGGGGAGAAAGTGGGAGCAGGCTATTGAGTTGGATGATCAGCCATGATCATAATGAATGGCGGAGCAGGCTCGAAGGGCCGAATGGCCTACTCCTGGTCCTAGTTTCTATGTTTCCATGTTAAACATGAGAGAGGAATGGCCTGTGATTGGAGGAGCAGTTTCTTTCAGAATCCTCCACTCCACCTACCGGCAAACTGGGGGCCACATCTGGCCCACGAGCCATGCGTTGGACAAGCCTTGGTATCTCTCTGGCGAATCTGCACTGTGCTTCTTTCAAGAGCAATTGAACTTTTCTGAGGGTCAATGCCAACAATGAATACTATTCTCCATATGATGTTTGATCAAGACTAATGGAAATTTTCCTATTCACTTCATCAAAACCCCTTATTTTTGAACACCCTTTATCAATCCTCCTCTTAAGCTTCTCTGTTCCAGCAAAAAGGACTGCAGTTACTTCTCTTACATCTTCTCATAATTAATGCTGCTCATTCCTGATATTATCCTAGTAAATATTTTATGCACCCTCTTCTTGGCTTTAATGACCATAGCTTGTATTTATGTGATGTTTTCAAAGCAGTAAAATGTCCCACGGTGAACCACATAAGGGGATATTAGGCTGGGTGACCAAAAGCTTTGTCAAAGAGGTAGGTTTTAAGGAGGACAGAGAGGTGGAGAAATTTAGGGAGGGAATTCCAGAGAATGTAAAAACTCAATAGGAACAGGAGTCAGCCATTTGCCCTGCCAAGCTTGACCTGCATTCATCTGATTGTGACCTTGATTCCACTTGAAGAGAAGAAATTCCTCCTTGTTTCCATCTTAAATGGGAGATCCTTTACCTTGAAACTGTGCCCCTATTTTTAGCTTCGCCCTCGAGGTGAAACAGTCTCTCAGCATCTGTCTTGTCAAGATCCCTCAGAATCTTATATGCTTCAATAAGTTCAACTCTCATTCTTCTAAACCCCAATGGGTACAGGCACATCCTGCTCAACCTTTCCTCATAACACAATCCCTTCACCCCAGGAATCAGCCTAGTGAACCTTCTCTGAACTGCTTCCAATGCAAGTATATCCCTCCCTAAATTAGGAGACCAAAACTGTACACAGGGCTCCAGGTGTGGTTCACCAATGCTATGTACTGTTAGAGCAAGACTTCCCCTTGCAATAAAGACCAACATCCCATTTGCCGCCTTAATTACTTTCTTTACCTGAATGCTGACTTTTTGTGATTCATGTGTGAGAACAACCAGATCCCTCTGTACCGCAGCATTTTGCAGTCTCCCTCCATTTAATTAATATTCTGCTTTTCTATTCTTCTTACCGAAGTGGACAATCTCACATTTTCCCGCATTATACTGCTTAGGGCCCAGGTAGTGGAAGGCACATTTTTCATAAAGTAGGGTACCCCAAATGGACACAATATTCTATCTACAGCCGAACTCTGATTTATGTAAATGTAGCTGTACCTCTTTGCTTTTGTAGGGGAGATGGTGGCATAGTGGTAATGTCACTGGACTAGTAATCCCGAAGCCTGGACTAATGCTCCAGGGGCATGGGTTCAAATCTCATCATAGTAGCTGTTGGAATTTAAATTTGGTTAAATTTTTAAAAATCTGCAATAACAAATAACAAAACTAGTCTCAGGAATAGTGACCATGAAACTCTGGCCTGAATTTTTCCCTTAGTGGGAGTGGGCAGGGGTGGTAGGGGAGCCGTCTGCCGCCCACGATTGGCTCCACACAACGATTTCACGCATGGATTGTGAGCGGTAGCACTGAGCTACCTGTGCGGGCGGGGGGGGAGGAGGGAGAGCGGGCCCGGTGCGCAGTTCGCACACATGCATGAGAGAGCACTTCAATCTCCCTGAGGCACGGAGCTGCCTCAGGGAGATTGAAGTGCTTTTAAAAAAAAAAAGACATTAAAAACTTAATGAAACATGTCCCCTCACGTGACTGTGTTGCACATGAGATGGGACATGTTTTTAATTTCAAAAGAAAGTTTTTATTTAATTTGTAATAGCTTTAGGAAACCTCATCCCGCTCGTGGATGAGGTTTCCCAAAAAATGTAAAGGGCGCTTGGCCTTTTTGTCTGCCCGCCAACCGTAAGGTTGGATGGGCAGCATAAATTTTAACTTAATGAGCTCGTTAATGGCCTTAATAGGCCTTTCAATTATTGGCGGGCGCACAGCTGACTCCGGGGCGCGCCTGCCGAACGAAACATCGCGATAACGTTGGAACGCACGCCTGATGTCATCGTGTGTCATATTACGTTCGGGTGTGTCGGGCGCATGCCCGCATGCCGAAGGTAAAATTCTGGCCTATCATTGATTGTTGTAAAAACTCATCTGGTTCACTAATGCCCTTTAGGGAAGGAAATCTGCCATCCTTACCTGGTCTGGCCTACATGTGACTCCAGATCCACAACAATGTGGTTGACTCTTAACAGCCCTCAGAAATGGCCTAGCAAGCCACTCAATTCAAAGGAAATTCAGGATGGGCAACAAATGCTGGTCTTGTCAGCGATGCCCACACCACATGACAGAATAAAGGAAAGCTCATTTTATTTTTAAAAAACGTTATGTCGGAATGCTCTAAAACTGGAGGTACAATTCAAGCATTTCTCTTGTGAATATTTTGATTATGGTAGTCACAGACTAGTGTTTGAACTGATAGTTAATGCAAAGATTGAGCCAGACCACTCAGGTAGCACAAACAACATACATAGCAAGAATGAGGTAACTGTTGTTTCTGATGTACTTGATACCTCTGAAACTGATACTGTGGGTAGGAAGGCTGTGGGTGCAGCACTTATGGAGCACCTAAAGTCAGACAGGCGTTGGAGTTTGTTGTGGTTCAACTTCTGGTCGATTTTTAAAATTCTGATTCTAAATGTCAAAATTTCCACTGCCTGAATTTAGCGTAGCTTTTTGGCTCCCAAACACTCAATGAGTCACCCGTTTGTGGTGAAGTGGATAACTTCGCTGCTGTTTTATATTCAGGCCATAGATCTGCAATTTGCTTCCTAGTGCAAATCAGCTATCCTGCAAATGGATGAACACAGTTCCCAAAATATAGCACTACAAAATCTCTTCGCAAGTACAGTGGAGCTTCCAAGTTTATAGCATCTGCCATTTGTACCTCTTAACACCACCACCCACCACTGCCCTCCCCACCCCCCCACCCACCTTTTAAAGTGGTTTATAAACACCAAAGGAGAATCTAACTACACCGGTGAGAAATACCACCACAAATTTGTTACAGGTCAATGGAACCGCTTACAGTGTGCAACAGAAGTGATGAATGAAAAGAGCTAATGGGTGATTATTTTCTGACAGTGTAGACAAGCATAAATTGGCTATGACATGATTTTGCAATGCTAGTAAACATTTAAAAAGATGGATTCCTCCGTGTTATCATTGGTTGCGAGGGAAAGACCATTTCATTTGAAAGGGCTACACTTCTAATACTATGGGGACTGAGTGGTGCCCTAGCGAGCAAATTCAGCTCAATCTGATGTAAAATCTCCTCCCAGTGAAGGTTGCACACTGTCTTTAGTGAAATAAGTGGGTGATCTCCACCCTAATGCATATTAGTCTACATGATCAAACTGCCCAAGACTCAGCACAAGCTAGCAAATCCATATGTGGGAAGTGGAACATCTAAAATTGGTTTAGTCAACATTGCTTTGCTAAGGTTGCAGTTAGAATCATAGAATGGTTACAACAAAGAAGGAGGACATCTCTCTGCAAGAGCCACTCAGCTACTCCTGCTCCTATGCCACTTCCTCGTATCCCTGAAAATTATTTCCCTTCAGATAATTATTCAATTCCCTTTGAAAGGACATGATTGAATCTGCCTCCACGACACTCACAGACAGTGCATTCCAGACCCTTTCATTCCAGCACATTAGGCGTAAGGCCATACCTCTCTATACCCCCTTCCTACCTGCAAGCCCTCCACATACAACCATCCATACTCTCTCAATGCCCCATTTTCTCCATGCCTCCTCCATTCCCCAAAGCATCCTCCATGGCCAATCACTGAGTATCCAGGATGTACAAAATTCATGAACTACATAATAACACTGGGGAATCTTTGAAATGCTCATGAAATGTAAGGAAAAGCAACCATTCAAACCCCAGTTAAAAATGTCCCTCTGAGAAGCTCATAAAACTGTCAATCAAATACACTTCTATTAAATGTTCCTTGAAAAAATATTCTTTCATCTAAAGTGCTCATTAATCTGTCAAAATAAACAAACACAGCAATTCAAAAACCTTTTAATTTAATCCTATTAGCCACTCATAAAACTGTCAATCAAACAAAGTACACAGTCCCCTGAACAGCTGTGTAAACAACTCCTGCACTAAATCCATGAGTGGGGCTTGGAACTCAGCCAAGCATTCATAATGGGATTACAGTACATAGCTGAATAACAGACCCTTTAGAGACAATAGACTCTTTGTGAAGTTGCCTGACCAGATGTCCTGCCATCTGCTCCTTTTTTTGAAAGGCTCAGTGGAATTTCAATCAAAGAAGTCTGGCAACTGTTCAGTTTTTTCAAAGTCTGAAAAGATCTCTGGACTCTCAAACAGTGTAAATCTCAAACCACAGTGTGCAGGTGACCTATTTAAATCAGATTATCAATATTTACTTGTCAAAAGATTCCTGACTCCACAGCAGACTTCCCTCAATGTTCATGAATTGACTTACCTGCCATACTTCCCACAGTCTTCAGGAACCAATCCAACTCAACAAAAATATCAATGTCAGGGAAAATTAGTTTGCTGTAGGCATTTTGGTGACCCTGGCGTCACTCTACCTGAGCGTCAGGTCGTGTCCTGCCACATTTCCCATCCTGCGGAAAATGGCATCCATTGGGAATTGGCTAAGTATAAATTTGAGGCCCTGCCAAGTTTGGGCCTCCTGACATGGGCTCAGCCAACATCAGGAAGGGAAAATCCAACTCTATATTTTCAAAATACTGAATGACGGGAAACAGAGTAGTGGTGAACGGCTGTTTTTCGGACTGGAAGAAGGTCTATAGTGGAGTTCCACAGGGTTGATATTAGGACGAATGCTTTTCTTCACTACTTTATTGACCTAGACTTGGGTGTACAAAGCACAATTTCAAAACTAGCAGATGACATGAAAATTGGAAGTATTGTGAACTGTGAGGCTTCAAAAGATAGGCTGGTGGAATGGGCTGATATTAGGCAGTTGAAATTTAATGCAGAGAAGTGTGAAGTGACACATGGGAAGAACAGGAGGGTCAATATAACATAAAGGATTCAATTCTAAAGGGGGTGCAGGTGCAGAGGGACCTGGGGGTATATGTGGACAAATTATTAAAGGTGGCAGGGCAGGTTGAACAGATGAACATAAGACCATAAGAAATAAGAGCAGGAGTAGGCAATTTGGCCCCTTGAACCTGCTTCACCATTCAATACGTTTATGGCTTTAACTCCACTCCCCTGCCTTCCCCCAATACCCTTGACTTCCTTGTACATCACAAATCTGTCTGATTCAGCCTTGAATATATTCAATGACTTAGCCTCCACTGCTGTCTGGATAGGGAATTCCAAAAATTGACAATCCTCTGAGAGGAGAAATTTCTCCTCATCTCTTTCTTAAATGGAGAGCCCTTATTTTGAAACTGTGCCCTTTAGCTCTAAACTCCCTAACAAGGGGAAACATTCTCTCAGCGTCTACCTTGTCAAGCATCCTCAGAAATTTTTATGTTTCAATAAGGTCACCTCTCATTCTTCTAAACTTCAATGAGTGTAGGATGAACCTGCTCAACCTTTTTCTCATAAGAAACCCCTTTATCCCAGGAATCAACCTAGTGAACCTTCTCTGAATTGCCTGCGATGCACTATTATCCCTCCTTAAACCAGGAGAGCAAAACTGTACACACTACTCCATGTGCAGTCTCACCACTTCCTTGGACAGTTGTAGCAAGATTTGCCTAATTTTTAACCCGTCCCCCCCTTGCAATAAAGACCAACATGCCGTTTGCCTTCCTAATTACCAGCTGTACCTGCTGCTAACTTTTTGTGATTCATGAACAAGGTTGCCCAGATCCCTCTGTACCACAGCATTCTGCAGTCTGCAGTTGAGAAAGCAGTTAAAAATGCACACAGGATTCTGGGCTTTATTAATAGGGGCATAGAGTACAAAACCAAGGAAGTTATAATGAACCTTTACAAAACACTGGTTTAGCCTCAAATGGAGTATTGTGTCCGATTCTGGACATCGCACTTTAGGAAGGATGTGAGGGCATTGGAGAGGGTGCAGAATGATTTACAAGAATGGTTCTGAAGATGAGAGCTTTAGTTACGTGGACAGATTACCGCAGCGGGGACTTCTGAGAGGAGAGGTTGAGAGGAAATTTGATGGAGGTGTTCAAAATTATGAGGGGTCTAGACAGGGTAGATAGGGAGAAACTGTTCCCATTGGTGGAATGATTGAGAATGAGAGGACTCCAATTTAAGGTGATTGCCAAAAAATGCAATGGCACCATTTTACACAGCGAGTGGTTATGACCTGGAATGCACTGCCTGAGAGTGAGGCGGAGGCAGATTCAATCATGGCTTTCAAAAGGGAATTGGATAATTATCTGAAGAGAAAAAAAAATGCAGAGTTAGGGAGAAAGGACAGGGGAGTGGGACTAGCTGAGTAGCTCTTCCAGAGTATTGCCAATGACAAGATGGGCTGAATGGCCTCCTTATGTGCTTTTAACCATTCCATGTTTCTATGATTTAAAAATATATTACCTATACCATCATAGTTAACATATAGTAAAAGTACCACCTCTGGCTGCAACCATTGCTTCTGTGTGTTATGTAGTCGTCCATCACATGGCTGCTCATGTTTTAGATATGTTGAGAGATGCAAGGCCAAAGGCCGCATCCAATTGGTTTTAGATTGTGGGACTACAAAAGAGTCAATGATCTTTATTGTTAAAATAAATTCTGCACTGGTTTCAGTTTCACTGGAATTGAACAGTTTTCTGAAGTGATTGTTAAAACAGCACAGTGCCTTCAGCCTACAGAGAGGACCATGTGGCTAAACAGCACCGTCAGTTAAAATATGTGGTTTGGATACAGAGGGACATTGTGAAAAGATGTGCATTTTGTTCTTCTGACACGCGATTGACCTGCCTAGGCTGGACATATGTTCTTTCGGGCTTATTGTAACCAGACTGCCAAAAAAAGAAAAAAAAGATTTGTTGCCCCCAAGATAAAATGAAAGGAAATTCTAATTACTTGCATTATAGAAATCGTTGATGTTTAGTGTGGTGCATAATGTGTTGGAAACAGTTCACTAGTTGGAGCTGATGTCAGTCACAGATGAATCTGTACATTGACATTTTCAAAATACATTGTGGGGCAGATGGCCTTTCCTGTGATGTTGGCAGCCGTAATAGAATATGAAATCTCTGCTGTCTGAAGGTATGGTTCACTTGCTACAGTGATTTCATCACTTTGTTACCCAACATTTTGTTGCGTTTTATTGCAACAGAAGTGACCCATGTTTGTTAATATTTTTAAGAAACCGACGTTCTTATGGTAAAAATTTGTTGTAACATATTCTGGTGTAAAAAAGGCTTGTTTTAAACCAGGGCTGACTTCCTATGATTAGAGTGCCACGGCCTGCTCTTATAACTGTTACAGCTAGGCTTGGTGGCTCAGTGAAGGTTACAATGCTGAAGTCCCAACCAGAGATTGTTAGAATTGTGCCCCTTGGCTTGTCTCTCCTTGCAACCAAACTGCCTCACTTGTGATGAATCTTTTCATCCCTTTGGGAGGTTGGTGAATAACGTTTCTTTTGCAATAAGTATGTTCTCAGTTATGGAGAAGGAATTCATAGAGCTGTACATGATATAAAGTGGGTTAGAAAAGATTAGTCCTGTAGGACTATTTCAAGATAAATTATGACTGTAACACAAGGGAACATAGGTACGAACTAGCAAAAGGCAAGTTCAAGACGGGTATCAGGAGCGTATTGTTTTGCACGGTGATAAATAACCTTAAAAGGAGTTTTCTGGTAGGTACTGGAGGCAAAACCTCTGGAGCCATTCACAAGGCAGTCAGATGCTTTGATGGTGGGGCAGTAAAGCCTGGAGATTCAGTGTCATCTTTCTGATTTTCAGCCAGGGAGAATGAGAAAAAGGTTTAAAATTTGTTGTGTCAGATCTTGCCCACTTCTACAGCCATCTGATGCTCTGTTGTCATATTCAATGGATGGTGGAAGTGCCTGCTCATTTTTGGGTGTGGGCGTGTAAATGAAACGATATTGATGCAATGGCTATGTGCGCACCATTTCCCATTGCTGCTACTTCAATTATCTTCAGCCTTAACCATGTCCGTATAAAATTCAGTAGTGGGAGTACGGTTTGCGATGAGGGTCAAAGATGATGGCTTCAGTCTTCCGAATGCAACCGGAGGAAATTGGGCCTCATCCGAGTTTGGATGCCGGACAGGCGGTCTGACAGCACAGAGGCAGATTTTGGATTTGAGGGAGATGGTGATGAGGTAGTTCAATTTACACATGGATGCTGACCCTGTGCCCGCAGGTGATGTTGCCAAGGGACAGCATGTAGATTAGCAAGAGGAGAGGGCCACGGGTAGATTCTAGGGGGGGACATATGAGGTAACAGTGTAACAGGCCTGGAAGATGCTGAGGGAGCAAAGAGTGGAACCAAGTGAGGGAAGACCCACAGGGCTCAGGGAAGGATGCTGAGGTCGAATGCAGGGCAATTGAGTGGGGCGAGAGGGATACCTATAGTTGTTTGAGTGCTGTGGGAGGCCTTGCAGACACAATTGGAGGGATTCAAACAGGGAGCACGTATAGAGATGAGCATTACCTTTCATGGTAACGACACATTGGAGCAGTATTAATGTGAATTAGGTAACATGAAGGCAGGCGCTTTCCTGGATTAAGGGAGGGAAAATGAAGGAAAGATTCAGAGAAAGCCCGATGAACACATCCAGCTGTGCTCCACTGAAAGCATTGGGGACAAAAGGCAGCAGAAAAATGGCATCGGACCTCATGTTAATTATTCACTCACGCTCCAGTTCTCTTTTGTGGGACTAGCAAGCTGCCAGCACTGAGTCTGAGTAGCCAGCTCCCATTACTGAGAAAATAGGTCACAGCTAAAGTGGTTTTGAAAAAAATCTTCAAAACTATGAAAGAAAGAAACATCCTGTTGTATCGAAAATAGCAGGATGTGCACTTTCATGATAGCTGGAGACTTGATCACAGAGGGAACCGACTGTGTGTGATCTTAAAGGTGATTGGTTTCTGATGTTGAATTACCATAACAAGGCCGTAATCTATTATATACCAGCACAGTGTACTTATTGCCAGCAGAAGCAGAGGCCTCCAATGGGCTGAGTAGCTGAATTGCAGGCAGACCCTTCCTGTAAGGTGAGACTGCCATTCTTGTTGTGCTACCCAGGCAGACACCTAAATTTGATGAAAATTTGAAACCAGGGCCCAATCTGCCCTCTGAGATAAAAGAAAGCCCAGGGCACTATTTCAAAGCTGGTGCATCCTCCTTGGTGACCTGGTCAGTATTTATCCCTCAACCAACATCACTAAAACACACTACCTGGTCCTTATCATGTTGCTATTTATGGGAGCTTGCTGTGCACAAATTGACTGCTACATACATTGCAACAATAAGCACTTCATTGGCTGATAAATGCTTTTGGATGTCCCGAGGTCATGATAGGTGTTATATAAGTGCAAGACTTTCTATAATAATCTCTCTAAGGGCTTCGCTTAAATTAATTATTTGGAGAGCAGTTACCTGTGTTACATTGACAGTGACAACGGCCAATTCATGGAATAGGTGGTTAGTCTGTTTGTGATGGTGTTGGTTACTGGAAAAATGTGGGCCAGGACACCCCAGGGGTAAATCTGGAATTTGTGCGATAGGGTAAAACAAGTGATAGTGATTCATCAGCTCGTGCGCTGCCAATTCACTGTCACCCATTCTACACTACTCCACAGAGTCAAAATCACCTTGTTTATCCAAGACACCTAAGCTGACAGGCACATCCTCAGTTTAACATCTCATTTCATTTACAGCAGCTTCAGTGCTGAAGCTGTGTCTGCCTCTGTTCCACTGGTGGGTATTCAAGTGTTAGTGTTTGATTGGACATGGACAACTACAAAGGTTCAGTTTCTGATGTATGCGTACGGGAATGTGTGTCTATTAATCGGAAAGGAACCCCTCCCCCAATGATATAAACAGACAATTCTACAAAATCCATTTGGTTTTCAAGCCCATGTGAAAACCACTTACCTCCAATGACCAAGTTATTCCCAGCAAAGATAGGGTAAGACAGCATAGTGATTGGGTACTGAGCTAGCAAACCACAGGTCATGTGTTTAAACGCTACCGTGTCAAATTAAATGAAATTAAATCAATAAAAATGGTAATTTTCAGGCTACAGAAGTTTCCAGGTTGTTGTCAAAACCCAACTGAACACCACCACCTGGAAGTTCCCCTCCAAGCCACTCACCATCCTGACTTGGAAATATATCGCTGTTCCTTCACTGTCGCTGGGTCAAAATCCTGGAACTCCCTCCCTAACAGCACTGTGGGTGCACCTACACCACATGGACTGCAGCGGTTCAAGAAGGCAGCTCTTCTGTTGCCCTTCTCAAGGGCAACTAGGGATGGGCAATAAATGCTGGCCTGGCCAGCGAAGCCCACATCCCGTGAATGGATAAAAAATATTCGTGAATCTGCTACCCAACCTAGTCAGGACCACTTGTGAATTCAGGTCCAGACTATGTGTTTGACCTATTATTTTAGCAAAAACACTGGTAATGTCACGACCACTAGGGATGGACAATAACCTTGTTGGCATTGCGCACACCCTCAGAACAAATAAAAAGAGGTGCCTTATATGATAGAACAGGCTGTACACTAAAAGAACAGCTAAGGGAAGTGAGTGGAGAGGACACCTTTGGGTAAAATTATGGTGCTTAAAGGGGACAATATTTTTCACCTCAAAATGGGGATAGTTCAAGAAACTGGAAAAATCTACGCTTAACCTGACCAAGTTTGACCCTGCTTAAACCAACATTCCTAAAACAACAGCTTTTGAATTCTCTTCCTGCCACATTTTTCAGTTCGCATGGGGGCTCCTTGTCCCTATAGCCATTCATGTGCTTGCATTTAAATAAGAAGTTCAGCGAACAGTAGTTGTCCCCGTTTAGTTGTAAAGCAACGTGGAATAAATCATTCACACCAGTAACGTCTCTTAAACATGTGAACCCTGACCTTTAAATAGCACCCATCAATATGACTGCCACAGGAAACAATGTACTTTGCTGTGGGCTGATGGTGATGCACCAGCCCCTTGTGTTCTTGGCTGGGTCAAATACAACAATAACGTTTTCACAAACTGATCATATCTGAGTGGAGAAATGTGGAAACAGCCAGACCTTTGCAACTCTACAGCTGGAATTTCTCACTGGTCAGGTATATTAAAAAGAAAGAACACTATAACGTCAGGCATTGCCGGCCAACACTGGTAGCTGCACCACGAATGAAAGCAGACAAATTCTGATGAGATTAGCTATATTGTACCAGAGGGAAAAGTAATATTAATTTTTAACAGAGGTGCCCAATATATCTAAAGCCCCAAATACAGGTATAAATAAATATAAATAAACCAAAATAGCTTATTTTAATGAAACTGAACTATATAATTCTACCTCTCAATCTTTAAAGTTTTAATTATTGTGCTTGGCCAGTTTCTTCAATACGCAGCATTTAACATGGACCAAGGCCTGCGGGACAGTCCAGGCTGCAACACGGCTGCACAAGGATGCAACTTATCGGCAACATGGCTGTCAACTAAGAAATACAAGTTTGAATCCCACAATTTTCAGATAATCATTATGGGTTTGCCATTTTTTTTAATATATAGAAGACTCGTTAAACCAAGAAAAAAGTCGACACTTTCGTGATCACCAAGGCTGAGAAAGACTGAAGTGAAGATGAGGAAATTGGAATGAAGTGATGCAAGCCCTGTTTTAACAAGTGTAAAGGTTGCACGAGAAAGGAAGATGTGGGAGACGAGGAATTGCAGAAATGTTGAGGTCCTGATATGGAGGAAGAACAAGGCAGGAGAGGAAACAGGATACTGGGGAATTTCTGGTTTGAATGGGGTGAGGGGTTGTTGAATGTCAATTTCACTCGGGGTGCAAAACAGGCCAGGGAATAGATAATCAGGTGGTTTTTGGAGTGCCCACCGACTCTGTCCTGTACAGAGCTTGGTATCTGCTGAGATTTATACGCTGCAAAAATTGGATTGGTAGTGCTTGTTGTTTGAGTGCTCTAGGTACCATTCAGCATACAAAATGGCATTTGCGGTGCGAGCGCACACTTTTGGGTTGAGTTGTGCAGGAAGCCATAATAGCGAGGGCATTACCGTGGGCATAGTGAATGACCGTCAGAAATATGCAGAGTGATCATGATGCCAATCAGTGTGCAACACTGATTCAACACTTCAGCTAACCCTCTCTCTTAAACTCGCACAACTGAACACAACAGCAGCAGAAAGGACACTTCGCCAGTGCTATTTAAAGGGATCATCAACTATAGTTGCTGGTTGATTTCTCCTGGCTGTTGCTACAATTCCACAAGTGTTTGGTGCTTTCTGTTGTTGTTTAAAGTTGCAAAAGTCTATGGGGATATCAGTGGGCAGTGCTGAAGGAGTTTTTGCTGACTTCAAAGCTTCTGAACAAACCAGTTGCTTCCAGAAAAGGGTCCACAAATAGGCATTTCCCTTTGAAGACAGCATAACTTGGAGAATAAACAGAGGTCATACAGAGCAAGATAAGCTGCTGGAAGAGGGAGGAGAAAGAGGGAGAGAAGACCCTCTTAACAAGAAGCTCGATCCACCCAGATGTTTAGGGAAAAATTCTCCTTCCTGAGCTGCAGTGAGGAACATTGTGTGACACATCTGTATTTCAATAAGGGAGTCTTCACTGAAATCCGTCACCAGCTGCAGCCACAACTACAACTTCAGAGTGGGGCAAAGACAACATTGCCAGTGCAACATCTCACAGGTTACCACCACTGTTGGGTTTGGAGGTCTCAGAGGCTCTCTTTCATTTTTTATTCGTTCATGGGATGTGGACATCGCTGGCTAGGCTATCATTTATCGCCCCATCCCTAATTGCCCTTGAGAAGGTGGTGGTGAGCTGCCTTCTTGAACTGCTGCAGTCCATGTTTTGTGGGAATATCCACAGTGCTGTTAGGAAGGGAGTTTCAGAATTTTGACCCAGCAACAGCAAAGGAACAACAATATATTTCCAAGTCAGGATGGTGTGTGACTTGGAGGAAAATTTGCAGATGCATGGAAGGTGCTGTCTAAGGAGCCTTGGTGAATTCCTGCAGTGCATCTTGTAGATGGTACACACTGCTGCCGATGGTGGAGGGAGTAAATGTTTGTGAGTAGGGTGCTAATCAAGTGGGCTGCTTTGTCCTGGACGGTGTCAAGCTTCTTGAGTATTGTGGGAGCTGCACTCACCCAGGCAAGTGGAGAACATTCCATCACACTTCTGACTTGTATCTTGTAGATGGTGGACAGGTTTTGGGGAATCAGGAGGTGAGTCATTCTTCACAGAATTCCCAGCCTCTGACCTGACCTTGTAGCCACAGTATTTATATGGCTAGTCTAGTTCAGTTTCTGGTCAATGGCAACCACCAGGCTGTTGATAGTGGGGGATTCAGCGATAGAAATACCATTGAATGTCAAGGGATGGTTAGATTCTCTCTCGTTGCAGATGGTCATTGCCTGGCACTCGTGTGGCACGAAAGTTACTCGCCACTTATCAACTCAAGTCTAAATATGGTCCAGGTCTTCCTGCATATTCAAAGAGAGCTAACGACATTTCACTCTATCTTGTTAGACAGCAGCAGGTGGAGTGAGTGTACGTTTCACTGGGATTGCAGGCCTTCCCATGGTGCAGGCTGGGGGCCACTGACTGCACAGACATCGCTTTGTGAGTGTTGCCTGTCAACTCTGCCCTGTACCGAAACCAAACGCAATGCTACTCAACATCCGGCTGGTGTGTGTAGAGAGTCAGGTAGGTCAATGCCGAGTATCCTGGCAGCAGTCATGACCATTTTGTAATTGAGCATCATTGACCATACGGCTGATGACTCCAGTGCACCACCTACACACACGTGCGCGGCATGCATGGAAGTCATGAAGCCAGATGAAATATGATAGAGCAGGCCATCGATGTGCTCACTCTGGAGGAGAACTGCAGTACTCAACAAGAGTGGGTGCCAATTTGTGGTGATCTGCTGTGTGCTGCATAACAAAACCGTCATGAGGGTCAACCGTTGTTACCATGTGCACAGCGAGCAGCTAGTTAACAGGAGCAGGAGGAGTAGGAAGAAGGAGAAAGGGGGCAACCTAGATGGTGTCTTTCTGGCCAGGCTGTCTGTGAAGAATTCATCCGGGTGCGACCCCAGTAACCACAGCCCCTATTCCCCATTCACCAACAGTCCCACACCTTACCTCCCCTCTGTCACTAACCATCACCACATCGTTTTGCACATTGTAATTCAGAGCCACGATGGCAGCTTGCCTGATCTCAGTTTGAGCTTCCACTTTAGGACTCTGACTGCTGGTAGGAGCCGCTTGAACTTCAATGGAAGCTGAAATATCGGCCGCCAGATGTTGCTTCATGTTTGGGTCCACAAGTGTGTTGATGGAGTTGGCCACCATTTGCATGCCGAAAGAATGGGCTCCCAACTCTGCACTACATAAACCCTGTGCCAAGCTGGATTCCTTCATGCTGCCTGACATTGACCATCGGCTTTGTGGCAGGCTACCCGCTGCACCAAGAATTCGCATGCCCATCAGATTTCCCCCGTAGGCTGCCCAACTAAGTCTTCATCTGAGTGCTTCCCGTATGCGACATCACCCTCCAGTGAGCTGGAGCTATCCTTTCCTCTGCCTTGGCTGCAGGTCACTGTGCCTGGTGTCTCAGCAGGTGCAGACCCTGCTTCCACGCTATCCTCGCAATGGCACACAGGTTCTGAGCTGGTTGCTGCGAGTGTGAAATCAAGAGGTGCCGTTGTGTCTTCATCAGCACTCTCTTCTTGCTCTTCCTCTACTGCCTGCTCTGGGAGTACTCCAGCGCAATTAGGGATCGGCCATGAACACTGGCCTACCCAAGCGCCATGAACAAATTTAAAATAAAACAATCTTTGAAACGAGGCACAGGAATGGAATTTTTGGTGGTGGGTGGGGCAGAAGTAAGAAGTGCATGTTCGCACAATCTGCAGCTTGTAAATCGGGAGAGAGTGTGGGATGAGGGGGTGGTGGAACGTGAGAAGGATGGATTCTGCCCATCCATTGCCCACTAACCTCCACTGGGATTAGGGTATGCAGGCAAGCCTGTCTCCTAGGCTTAGCTCCTGCACCTGCTCCAAGTCAACAATGCACGCCCTCCCCCCACCCCCCACCCCCAAACACCACCCCACCCCCCGCCACCCGACACGTTTAAGCATTTGACTGGTGTTGTCTACTCATGATATTGGGCCCCCTTCTCAGTTTCAGAATAAAGGGCCTCCCACTTAAGATGGAGATGAGGAGGAATTTCTTCTCTCAGAGGGTGATGAATCTTTGGAATTCTCTACCCCAGAGAATGTGGCAGTAGGGTCATTGAATATATTCAAGGCCGAATTGGACAGATTTTTTTGAACTACGAGGGAGTCAAGAGTTATCAGCAGGAAAGTGGATTTATGACCATGATCAGATCAGCCATGATCTTATTGAATGGCGGAGCAGGCTCAAGGGGCCGAATGGCCTCCTCCTGCTCCTATTTCTTATGTTCTTCTCAGACACCCAGCCAATTAACAGTGCTGGATGCTGAATTGACTTAAAATAGCAGGTAGTATGAAGTCAACAGGCGGGTGTTTAATGATCCCCCACACAGTTTCAGACACACTGATTTTAAGGACCCTTTAAATGCCCAGCCTCCCACCCAACACCCTTAAGGTGCTGCAGGAGCGGTCCTGGATTATCATGGGTCTGTACTTGCAGACTCCCTGTTGGCAATAGATTTCGTGTGTATAGTCAGTGACCACTCCCCCCAAGCTAGGGTCAGGGTCTGGTTGCTCCATTGCTACTCTGTCCCAGTGAGGAGGCCCCAGTTCTTAATGCTCATTTATAGCTGGGAATCATTTAGTCTGACAGGAAACATATTAGTTTTTAAATGTCCTGGAGCTTGGTTTCTTTTATTCACGCCCATTCTTTAATGGAATGCACTTACTATTAGCTAACAGACAATGATAATTAAATCAAAAGTGGCTTTAACTCTCCCAATAAACATACTGATACAAACAGATGTTAACCTTACTTCAGGCAGGGAAATTCCAACCTCAATCCTGAGAAATAACTCCTTTGATGTACAGGAGTTCATCTACAAAGTAACACATCCTATAGTGGTCACATTTCTGTTAAATATAAAATCACAATGAGCTCTGTCCACCCGGCTCCACAGCTGACACTAATAAAGTTGACTGCTCTGTGGACCTCGAGAGTTATTTGCAAGCTCCTGATGTCACGGGGTTTTTAAAAAAAAGCTGCACTGCACATCCATCAGGATCTGCTCGATTCTGTTTTTTTTTGCCTGTCTGGTTTGATTCAGCTCATGGCTGTGCTATGGTCTTCTTCACTCTGTGCATAGATGGTTGGCTGCATCTGGAATGTACCTTCTTTGAAGCTGTAATTGAGAAGGTGCTGCTAAGGCAGAAAACAAGAGGGTTGAGTCTAATGTTAGAGAATCAAGAAGCCACGATAGCCAAAAGTCAATTATATAGCTTTTCATTGTAAGTTTTATATGTCTGGAGTGTAACAATCTTGAACCTGGTTGCCTTAGAAACATCACTAAACAAATGCCACCTGCTGGTTAGGTGGTATTATTACACCAAAAATAGTTCCCTGAGGCACCTTTATATTGATGGCCATAGCACTCCAGAATATTAACAGTAATTAATTTCCAAACCATTGGCCACATCTGCAAAACCATATTACTCAGATTGCTGAAGCATGTTGAAGCACCAAGGATAATTTTCAAACAGTCCAAAGCAGCTTTGGACTGAAAGCAGCCCCTGAATTCCCATTAAACGTGTGCTTTCAGTACTTGTCTGAAACTTCAGTTTGGTTGGGCTGGGAGCACCCGGACCCTGGGTAGAGAAATCCCACATACTAGGATTTGAGCGCATAGTCTAGGCTGACACCGCATTGTCAGAAGGGCCAGCTTTCAGATGAAACATTAAGCTGTGGCCCTGACCAACTGTCCCTGTGGTTCAGCGGAGGAAGGAAAATTCTTCCTTCAACCACAAACAGATCAACTGGCCACTCGTCTCATTGCTGTCTGTGGGACTATTTCTATAATAAATATAGCTGCTGCCTTTGCCAACACATAACAGTTAGAACAATTCATTTTGTGTAAAGTACTTTGAGATATTTCTAAGAGATTACAAAGATAGGTACTGCTGGGGGAGACCATTTGACCTGTTTAGCTCGTTCTTTCACAGAAATCTGCAATTGCCCATCAAATATTATACCATCCAACTGCACCTTTAGTGACTCCAGAGTTTTAACCTGCACCAATCTACCTTGACGGCCATTCTAAGACCAGGATTAATAACACTGTGAAGATGTGCCTCGTCACATTAACCCTAGACTTGCCTTTTGCCAGTTTGTACCTGTTTCCTTCTTTCCTGCAATGATGGTTTACCTTGAACTTAGCACTGAAAATTAACCTTTCTGTTCCATTTGGCATCATAGTCTCCAGCCCTTCTCATTCTCATGTCTTCTTGCTCGGTGAAGCAGTGATTTACTTGCATCCTGTTCAATTTAGTCTACTGCATTCGATGCTCAGAACGCGGTTTCCTCTACATTGGGGAGACTAAATGCAGAACACCGTTGCTTAGTCCGCACATGTGGCCCTGAGCTTCCAGTCGCTTGCTATCTCAATTCACCATCTTGACCTCATGCTCACATGTCCGTCCTTGGCCTGCTGCAATGTTCCAGTGAAGCCCGACGGGAACTGGAGGAACAGCACCTCATCTTCCGATTAGGCACTTTACAGTCTTCCGGACTTAACATTGAGTTCAACAACTTCAGACCATGAACTCTGTCCTTCATTTTGATTCTTTTTCCACTCCACCCCCCCACCTCCCCCACCTCCACCCCTGGCCCCCAGACCTGCTGTTTTTCCAGCATTTTTATTTCAGATTTCCAGCATCCACAGCATTTTGCTTTTATTCAAGCTGAAGGGGTTGAAACAGTGTTTCTCTTCCAACACATTCCTTCTGACTGAGATTTAGATTGACTCATGTATAGAATGAGCAGAATGACCCACCTCACTCTGTTTATGCCCTTTAACAGCAAAACTGAAGACTCTCTCTTGCCTCCTGATTTGAACTGACGATATCAAGGCAATTCCTTCTGTTGGATAAAAAAATCTGGAGAAAATAATTAAAGATGTTGAATTACATTTCAGCTGGCCTACACAAAACTGAACCTGATTCCCACGAAAGTTGTTTCCAACATATCAAGATTCCCTGTGTAAATTTACTTTGCAAATAAAAGAAATTCAGTTACCCAGTAAATTAGAGAGCCAAACCAACTGAAACAAAGAGACAAAGTGCTGCTCATAGCTTATTAAAAGTCACCAAGCTGGAAGTCCTAATCTATAAATGCGCTGGGTTAAAGGTGGCAAAAGAGGAGACAGTCCTGGGTTGCGCTGGAAAACGGGCACACAAAGGGTGGGAGTGCATGCAGGGTGTGGTACACAAAGTAGGGTCTCATCATGGGTGGAGTATGTGGAGCCCTTGGCACACAGGCAGGGAGGCATGTGGGGTGGGGCATGCAGTTGGGTTGGGAGTGTGGAAGATGGAGCTCACACTGCGTGACCCTGTTTCTGTGGGGACAGGACCCCATCATGATCAAATGAGCATTCAGCCAGCACCACTTGGCCTGATTGACTGGATGCACCTGTGTTTTTCGGTGGGGGGGGGGAATGCAAATTCGAGCTTCACTGACTCCATGTTAAGATAGGCAGCACACCTTAAAGGGGAGGTGTTTTGACTCTGGCTACCTAGAAATAGCTGCCGGACCAGTATAAAGGGTTCTGAGGTTCAACGGTAGTGCTTTGGAGCCTTTTTTCCAGAAGATGCACAAGAGGAGGGAGGAGGGAGGTATATTCCTCCTACAGGCGGGAAAGCACTCCAGGCAATCAGTGCCATCAGTGAGAGGAGATTTGCTGAAATCAACGCCAGGGTTATAACTCCAAAGACAAGGCCGCAATGCTGCAAATGTTCAGTGGAAGCTCAGATGGCTGCTATTTTGGCTTATTGACAGAGCACCACATACCTCCTGCACTGTGGTGTTGTGTAGAGCTTTAGGGAGCTTCTGCACACTCCCAGCCTAGAGTCCATGGAGAGACACCTCCTCCCCTGTCACAAAGCCAGTTGAGCCAGACTGCCCAGTCCATGTTGATATGTTACGGCCAACAGCCAAGTCCTTATGACCCAAAGCTCCTCCACCACTGTATTTTTCAGAAACATACTTTATTCATAAAATTTGGCAAAGTACATTCTAAAACAGTTCAGATTTAATATTACAGAAAGTGCAATAAAATTCAAATTTTCTCCATACAGCATGTTTCTTTCTAAGGTGCCTCAATATAATGTGATACTTAATTTTTTTTTTATCCGTTCATAGGGTGTGAGCATCACTGGCTAGACCAGCATTTATTGCCCATCCCTAATTGCCCTTGAGAACTGAATGGCTTGCTAGGCTATTTCAGAGTCAACAGCATTGCTGTGGGTCTGGAGTCATATGCTAGACCAGGTAAGGACAGCAGATTTCCCTCTCTAAAGGACATTAGTGAATCAGATGAGTTTTTACAACAATTGACAATTATTTCAATTCCAGATTCTTTTCACTGAATTCAAATTTCACCATCTGCCGTGGTGGGATTTGAACCTGGGTCCCCAGAGCATTACCCTGGGTCTCTGGATTTCTAGTCCAGTGACAAAACCATTATGCCACTGCATGCAAAAGGACAAAACATTTCAAATTGAATATTACAGAAAGTGTCAGAGAATTCAATTTTTCTCCATTTAGCATGTTCCTCTCTGAGGCCCTCAAAACAAGAGTTCCTCCACCAAAACTCCAGAAGGCCTGGTGGCGAAGGATAAAACTGGAGCCAATCTTTACACATTTTTATAAGCATTTATTTACAGGGATGGGCATTACAAACATGCACCTCCTAACCATCAACCACAGTGTCAGTCTGTTCCTTTGAATAGGGCTACAAATGAATTCCTCAGTTAATGGCCCGATACGATTAAATACAATTAAGATGCAATTGATAACCATGATCTTTGAAGTGTCCTCATTTGAATCTCAGAAGCCTTCCAAGATATAACTACTGGGGATACACATTGTACAAGTGCTGGAATAGGTAAACAACCACACAAAACAAGCGCTAAGTATTATAGACCAGAAAGCCAGTTGGTGAAGGACAGAATTGGAGCTGATCTTCATACACTTTTATAAGCATTTATTTCCACAGATACACATTACAAGCAATTACCCCCTAACCCAACAAGCACAATTTCAGTTTGTGTCTATTTATATTCATTTTTATCCAACCAGAATGTTGAAAGGTGCACCACAATCTGCTGTAATAAAAACTAAAAACTTTAAAAGGAAACTTTACTTATCAAATTAAGGTGAGATTTTCGAGGGTGATGCTGCATTCCTATTCCCTCCCCTTGGTTGCCCCCAGTTCGCGAAAGGCCTCAAGTGTGGCAGTGGGCACTGCGTGCACCCCTTCCGGAGATACTCAGGCATGGACATAGCCACAGAAGAGAGGCAGGCAATCAGGTGTCATGAAAAGCCGATTACAACCACAAATTACTTGTAGGCATATTAAACTTTTTAAGGAAGACGTGTGTGTTTTTAAAGAAATACAAGCAAGGACAGTGAGCAAAAGACGGCTGATAATGTAAAGTGACCACATTCTGGAAAACTTCCCATGTGGATTATACTGACAGGCCTGTCCTGAGAGAAAATGGAATGCCGACCTGAAAAGGTGTAATGGCTTTGTCAAGCAGAGACACTTGAAAGGGAGATAAGAAAGATGCAAAAGCCTGAACTTTAATCTCCTGTGGTTGCAAAGACAAATGACTGATTACCACATCTTAGCAGTCATCTAATATCTATCTCCTATTGATTCATACCTCAGAATGTGTTAGACGCTTGGAGGGTAAAGAAAATAAACTCTGGGCCCAAGACATGTTTTTTTTCCCTTCTTTTTATTCATTCCAGCAATCTGGGCGTCACTGGCTAGGGCAAAATTTATTGCCCATCCCAATTGCCCTTGAGAAGGTGGTGATGAATTGCCTTCTTGAACTGCTGCAGTCCATGTGGTGTAGGTACACCCACAGTGCTGTTAGGGAAGGAGTTCCAGGGTTTTGACCCAGCTACAGTGAAGGAACAGTAATATACTTCCAAAACAACATGGTGTGTGGCTTGGAGGAAAACATCCAGGTGGTGGTGTTCCCATGTGTCTGCCGCCCTTGTCTTTCTAGCGGGCTGCTTTGACCTGGATGGTGTCAAGCTTCCTGAGTGATGTTGGAGCTGCACTCATCCAGGCAAGTGGAGAGTATTCCATCACACTCCTGACTTGTGCCTTGTAGACAGTGGACAGGCTTTGGGGAGTCAGGAGGTGAGTTACTTGCTGCAGGATTCCTAGCCTCTGACCTGCTCTTGTAGCCACAGTATTTATATGGCTAATCCACTTAAGTTTCTGGTCAATGGTAGCCCTTAGGATGTTAATAGTAGGAGATTCAGCAATGGTAATGCCATTGAATATCAAGCAGTGATGGCTAGATTATCTTTTGGTGGAGACGGTCATTGCCTGGCATTTGTGTGGCATGAATGTTACTTGCCACTTGTCAGCCCAAGCCTGGATTTTTAAAAAATTCATTCATGGGATGTGGGCATCGCTAGTTGGGCCAGCATTTACTGCCCATCCCTAGTTGCTATTGAGAAGATGGTGGTGAGCTGCCTTCTTGAACCGCTGCAGTCCACATGGTGTAGGTACCCCCACAGTGCTGTTAGGAAGGGAATTCCAGGATTTTGACCCAGCGACAGCGAAGGAGCAGCGATATATTTCCAAGTCAGGATGGTGAGTGACTTGGAGGGGATCTTCCTTGGTGGTGATGTTCCCATCTATCTGCTGCCCTTGTCCATCTAGATGGTAGTGGTCGTGGGTTTGGAAGGTGCTGTTGAAGGAGCCTTGGTGAATTCCTGCAGTGCATCTTGTAGACGCTGCTGCTGTGCATTGGTGGTGGAGGGAGCGAATGTTTGTGGATATGGTGCCAATCAAGTGGGCTGTTTTGTCCTGGACGGTGTCAAGCTTCTTGAGTGTTATTGAGTATTGTCCAGGTCTTGCTGCATTTGGACATTGACTGCTTCAGTATCTGAAGAGTCGCGAATGGTGCTGAGCATTGCACAATCATCAGTGAACATGCCCACTTCTGACCTTATGATGGAAGGAAGGTTATTGATGAAGTAGATTAAGATGTCTGGACCGAGGACACTCCCCTGAGGAACGCCTGCAGCGATGTCCTGGAGCTGAGATGATTGACCTCCAACAACCACAACTATCCTCCTTTATGCTGGGTATGACTCCAAGTAGCGGAGAGTTTTCCCCCTGATTCCCATTGACTTCAGTTTTGCTAGGGCTCCTTGATGCCACAGTTGGTCAAATGCTGCTTTGATGTCAAGGGCAGTCACTCTCACCTCACCTCGGGAGTTCAGCTCTTTTGTCCATGTTTGAACCAAGGCTGTAATGGGGTCATGAGCTGAGTGGCCCTGGCGGAACCCAAACTGGGTGTCAGTGAGCAGGTTATTACTAAGCAAGTGCCGTTTGATATCACTGTTGATGACCCCTTCCATTACTTTACTGATGATCAAGAGTAGACTGATGGGGCAGTAATTGGCCGGGTTGGATTTGTCCTGCATTTTGTGGATGGGACATACCTGGGCAATTTTCCACATTGCTGGGTAGATGCCAGTGTTGTAGCTGCACTGGAACAGGTTGGCTAGAGGCATGGCAAGTTCTGGAGCACAAACCTTCAGTACTATTGCCGGAATGTTGTCAGTGCCCATAGCCTTTGCAGTATCCTGTGCCCTCAGCCATCTCCTGATATCATGTGGAGTGAATCAAATTAGCTGAAGACTGGCATCTGTGATGCTGGGGACCTTTGGAGGGGGCTGAGATGGATCATCTGCTTGGCAGTTCTGGCTGAAGTTTGTAACAAATGCTCTAGCCTTATCTTTTGCATTGATGCGCTGGCCTCCTCCATCATTGAGGTTGGGGATATTTGTGGAGCCTCCTCCTCCAGTGAGTTGTTTAATTGTCCACCACCATTCATGATTGGGTGTGACAGGACTGCAGATATTAGATCTGATCTATTGGTTGTGGAATCACTTAGCTCTGTCTATCACTTGCTGCTTATGTTGTTTGGCACGCAAGTAGCCTTGTGTTATAGCTTCACCAGGTTAACATCTCATTTTTAGATATGCCTGTTGCTGCTCCTGGCATGTCCTCCAGCAATCTTCATCAAACCAAGTTTGATTCCCAGCTTGGTGGTAATGGTATAGTGGGGCATATGCCGGGCCATGAGGTTACAGATTGTGTTAGAGTACAATTTTGCTGCTGCCGGTGGCCTACAGTACCTCATGGATGCCCAGTCTTGAGTTGCTAGATCTGTTCAAAATCTATCCCATTTAGCACTGTGGTAGTGCCACACAACACGATGGAGGGTATCCTCAATGTGAAGATGGGATTTCATCCCCACAATGACTGTGAGTTGGTCACTCCTGCCTATACTGTCATGGACAGATGCATCTGCAGAAGGCAAGTTGGTGAGAATGAGGTCAAGTATGCTTTTCCCTCTTTGTTGGTTCCCTCACCACCTGCTGCTGACCCAGTCTAGCAACTATGTCCTTTAGGACTTGGCCAGCCCGGTCTGTAGTGGTTGTACCGAGTGATGGACATTGAAGTCCCCCAGCCAGAGTACATTCTGCGCCCTTGCCACCCACTTGTGCCCAGAGTCTATTTTCTTTACCCTCCAAGCATATGACTAGCCTGTGAGACAGCTCTCCCAATTTTGGCACTAGCCCCCAGATGTTAGTAAGGAGGACTTTGCAGGGTCAACAGAGCTGAATTTGTCATTGTCATTTCTGTTACCTAGGTCAGTTTTATTCATTATTGACTTTCTAGCCATTTGACACAACTGAGTGGCTTGCTAGGCCATTTTGGAGGATATTTAAGAGTCAACCACATTGCTCTGGGTCTGAAGTCACATACAGGTCATAACAGGTAAGGATTTCCTTCCCCTAAAGGGCATTAGTGAACCAGATGGGTTTTTACGAAAATCCCCAGAGCATTGCCCTGGGTCTCTCCTGGGATTACTAGTCCCGGGACAATACCGCTACACCATCGCCTAACCCTTACAGTATGACACAGGCAAAAATGGATTAAAAATCTAGCTGAAGAGCAGTGGTAGTTTGCTGGTGTTATGTTGTGTGACAGCAAGAAAAAAACTAGTCATCCCTGCAATTGCTCTCTCTCTCTCTCTCTCTGTTGCTGGAGGCAAGGCAGCAGAAGGCACAATCGAAAAGGAAATAGGACAGCTTCTTCAGCTACCCTGCAGAACCAAGTATCTCCAAACCAACAACGAAACTGCAGGCAGCTCTACCGGAGTCACCCAAATTAACGGCCACAACGTTTCACCATCTACACCTCATGGACAAGCCAAAGACTGATTCCTATATGTTTTTAAACTTTTATTTGGACGCTCTACTTCTCATTTCTGATCTGAGTGTATGTGCATTGAGTTTTTATTATTTTTCTCGGGCTTTTGGTAACTAATAAACTTACTCTTTCTTTGTCTCAAGAAAGCCTGGTTAAATTGGCCCCTTCTAAAAAATTAATACATTTGGACTGGGAAAAGGTATCCACGGGTGAAGGGGTCCCTTTTAAATTAACCTTGTTGCGACCAACCAAAGGGGTTGAATAAAGAAGGGGACCCAGCTCATTCCTCCTCACCCGGGAGCATAACGAAATTGGGGTCCCGTTTGGGAAGTTAACAAATTGGGGGAACCCCTGCCTGGGGACTGGTCGTAGCATGGGCCAAATTACACCCTTGCCCACTGCCTGGATCTCTTAATGGCCACCTAGCCCAGGCCCAGGAGCCCTCTATCTGTCCTCTCCCCTCTGTATCAGGTGGACAAAATAAGGAGTGTGGGACTGAAGTGCAACTAGAAATTGCAGAGTAGAGCCTGTAAGAGCAGCCCGTCCAGGACCCTGTCCGCACAGATTGGAATGGCATGGAGGGGATTTCCGAGAAACGGCTCAAGGAGTGGCACTAAGGCCCCTGAGGGAGATTTTGGGACCTGGCTCTGATAAGAATTTCTGTCCAACTGGGGGTCAGCTCGGACAGGGGCACTCCACAAGCCTGAGCCACGTCTAGTACAGTCGGGGCCAAGCACCACTTTAAGATTCTCAATGGCTATGGCCGTGAGCTGGACATTGCCCAAGGTTGCGTTTTATGCCAGCTGCTCTGGCATATTTCCAGCATGCTCCTTCAGCACCCAGTACATTCCCAACCCTGCTCACCTTGGCAACTTGTGCCATCTCCTCTGCCAACAACATGAACCCCTATTGGTGGAGTTGCAGGTTTCTGAGCAGCGGGTCTCGGACGATAGCTGCCACTCCTGATGGGGTAGAGCGCTGGCTGGAGGTGACCTGAGCAGTTCCTGGTAAAAGACAGGCAGCTCCTGCAAGGATGGACGGAGACCCACCCCTCTCAGGTTTATAACCAGGTGCTGCATGTTGTAGTTGAGGCCATGCAGCTGGTGGAAGCAATATGTTGCCCGTGCACACCATCTAGGAGGAGGCTGAACATTCAGGTATCTCTTCAGGGCATGAAGGCAGAAACATAGAGACATAGGGTGGAAATTTACGCTCCCGTTGGCGGCATGTTTGGCAGCGTGAGCGGACAACATGGCGAGAAGGCCAAAAATCAGTTTTACGGCATTGTGAAACCAGTCTGCGATTGTCCGCTCCACGCATCAATGGTGGGCTACATTTCCTGCTGCCTCACATCAGGAACCTAATATTTTAGCATCTCATCCTAGGCCCTGCTCGGGGTGGGGGTGTGGGAGGAGGGGGGCGGGGGGGGAGGAGCGGTGGAGTCGGGGGGACCCACGCTGGATCATCTGGGCACGTTGGAGTGCAATCATGCCGACGTATTTCACAACTGTACATAAGCGATATGCAACTGGCGGGGCTGCACTTTGCTCGGGACTTTGAGGTTTGTTTACCTACCTTGCTTTGGGCAGCACTCGCAGTCAGCAGCGCCAGGCTTCACAGACAGCACCACATCACTGTTAGGGGGGCTCACGGGCAGATCTCTACCTACCAGACCAGCCATAAGGCGGCGGTGGCATGTCTACGGCTGCAGGGCGAGGGCTTGTTTGGGGAAGGGGAAGAAGTGGCCTCAGGCAAGGGAAGAGGCTGCAGGGCGAGGGCTATACTGGGGAAGCGGGGTATCCCAGGGTGTGTGTGGGGGGACACATGTTGATCTGTGCAAGTGGCCTCAAGATGGTGAGGGCTGAGGAGGCAGTCTCCAGAGGAAATGAGGCCAGATGGACGTGTGAGGGTGTGTGTGTGAGAATGGGCAGTGATGTCCCTTGAGCTGGCAGTGAGTGAGATGCCAGTGAATGTCTGATGGGATTGTGAGTGTGTGAGTTTAGAGTGGTGAGATGGTTGCCTTGCCCAGGTGGCGTCGAAGAGATCATTCATCCTCTTCCTGTACTGGCCAACCTCTTCTGTGCAGCGTTGGCACTGACCACTACTGCCACCACCTCCCATGCCGGAGTGGTGAGATTGCTGGACCTCCTGAGGGCAGAGCGGGGGCAGAGGGCATCACGGTGGGCCTCCAAAAGGCAATCCAGTGTCGGGTCCCTGAACTCTTCTTGGCATTTGGGGCCATGTCTTCACTGGAGCAGTCCTGGGGTGTAAGCACTGAGAACTGTGTGGGCGGCTGCAGTTCAGATATGGCACCCGGAATGAGGAAATGGTGAGGTAACGGCGTGGCCGTCGATTCAGAGGCTGCCCACTAGTGAGATGGCGTGTTTCCTGTGGCTGCATAATTATTGAGGCAGGAAGCGGATGATACGGCGCAAAAACCCGCCGTTGTGGCCGATGAGTGAAACGTCGTTTTTCACGCCCGCTAACGCACTTATTGCAATTCTGGAACGATTCCACCAATAGAAAATAGGAGCAGGAGTGGGTCATTTGGCCCTTCGAGTCGGCGCCACCATTCAATATGATCATGGCTGACCCTCTCTCTCAACGCCGTACTCCCGCTCTCTCCCCATACCACTTGATGCCTTTAGTCTAGAAATCTATCTACTTTCTTCTTAAATATATTCAGTGACTTGGCCTCCACAGTCCTCTGTGGTAGAGAATTCCACAGGTTCACCACCCTCTGACTGAACAGCTTTCTCCTTGTCTCAGTCCTAAATGGTCTACCCCGTATCCTGAGACTGTGACCCCTTGTTCTAGACCCCTCAGTCAGAGGAAACATGATCCCTGCAATCAGTCTGTCCAGCCCTGTCAGAATTTTATATGTTTCAATGAGATCTCCTCCCATTCTTCTAAACTCCAGTGAATTCAAGCCTAGTCAACCCAGTCTCTCCTCATACAACAATCCTGCCATCCCAGGAATCAGTCTGGTGAACCTTTGCTGCACTCCCTCTATGGCAAGTATATCCCTTCTTTGGTAAGGAGACCAAAACTGTACACAATACTCCAGGTGTGGTCTCAGCAAGGCCCTGTACAGCTGCAGTAAGACATCCTTGCTTCTGTACTCAAATCCTCTCGCAATGAAGGCCAACATACCATTTGCCTTCTTAACTGCTTGCTGCATCTGCATGCTTGCTTTCAGTGATTGGTGTACAAGGACATCCAGGTCCCTTTGTACATCAACATTTCCCAATCTATCACCATTTAAATTATACGCTGCCTTTCTGTTTTTCCTACCAAAGTGGATAACTTCACACTTATCCACATTATACTGCATCTGCCATGTATTTGCTCACTCACTCAACCTGTCTAAATTGCCTTGAAGCCTTTTAATATCGTCCTCATTGCTCAAATTCCCACCTAGTTTTGTGTCATCAGCAAACTTGGGAATACTACTTTTGGTTCCCTCATCCAAATCATTGATATATATTGTGGAAAGCTGGGGCCCAAGCACTGATCCCTGTGGTACCCCACAAGTCACCTCCTGACACCCCGAAAAAGACCCAATTATTCCTACTCTCTGTTCCCTATCTGCTAACCAATTCTCAATCCATGTCAATATATTACCCAATTCCATGTGCTTTAATTTTGCACATTAACCTCTTATGTCAACTTTATCAAAAGCTTTCTGAAAAGCCAAATGCACCAAATCCACTGGTTTCCTCTTATCTATTCTGCTAGTTACGTCCTCAAAAAACTGCAGTAGGTTTGTCAAACATGGTTTCCCTTTCCTGTATCACCTTGTATGACATCACCGCAGGAGTTCCTCAGGGTAGTGTCCTCGGCCCAACCATCTTCAGCTGCTTCATCAATGACCTTCCTTCCGTCATAAGGTCAGAAGTGGGGATGTTCACTGATGATTGCACAATGTTCAGCACCACTTGTGACTCCTCAGATAATGAAGCAGTCCATGTCAAAATGCACTAAGAGCTGGACAATATCCAGGCTTGGGCTGAAAAGTGGCAAGTAACATTCACGCCACACAAGTGTCAGGCAATGACCATCTCCAACAAGAGAGAATCCAACCTTCACCCCTTGATGTTAAATGGCATTACCATCACTGAATCCCCCCACTATCAACATCCTGTGGGTTACCATTGACCAGAAACTGAACTGGACTAGCTATATAAATACTGTGGCTACAAGAGCAGGTCAGAGGCTAGGAATCGTGCGACAAGTAACCCACCTCCTGACTCCCCAAAGCCTGTCCACAAGGCACAAGTCAGGAGTGTGATGGAACACTCCCCAGCTGCCTGGATGAGTGCAGCTCCCACAACACTCAAGAAGCTTGACACCAGCCAGGACAAAGCAGCCGTTTGATTGGCACCACATCCACAAACATTCACTCCCTCCACCACCAACACACAGTGTCAGCAGTGTGTACCATCTACAAGATGCACTGCAGGAATTCACCAAAGCTCCTTCGACAGCATCTTCCAAACCCATGACTACTACCACCTAGAAGGACAAGGGCAGCAGATTGATGAGAACACCACCACCTGGAAATTCCCCTCCAAGTCACTCACCATCCTGACTTGGAAATATATCACCGTTCCTTCACTGTCGCTGGGTCAAAAGTCTGGAACTCCCTTCCTAACAGCACTGTGGGTGTACCTATACCACATGGACAGGCAGCTCACGGCCATCCTCTCAAGGGCAACTAGGGATGGGCAATAAATGCTGGCTCAGCCAGCAAAGCCCACATCCCATGAATGAATAATAAGAAAAACAAATCCTTTATAATAGACTATCATTTTCCCCACTACTTATGTCAGGCCACCCAGCCTGTAATTCCCTGTTTTCTCCCTCCCTCCTTTTTTAAATAGTGGGGTTACATTTGCCACCCTCCAATCTGCCGGGACTGTTCCAGAATCTACAGACCTTCGGAAGGTGACAACCAACTACTTCCATGGCCGCCTTCTTTAGTACCCTGGGATGTAGATTATCAGGCCCTGGGGATTTATCAGCTTTCAGTCCCATCAATTTCTCCAGCACTATTTTTTTAATAATACTAATTCCCTTCAATTCCTCCTTCTCACTAGACCTTTGGTCACCTATGATTACTGTAGCACCCTTGTTACAATCTCTAATTTCCTGTTTAATGCCATTCCCTACCTTACCACTACTGTTTGGAGGCCTATAGACAACTCCCACTAACCCTTGTTGCTTTTTAGCTCCGCCCAAACTGATTTTACATCTAGATTTTCTGAGTCAATATCCTATATCTCACTATTGCACTGATTTCATCCTTAACTAAAAATACCACCCCACCTCCTTTTCCTTTTTGCCTGTCCTCCCTAAATATCGAATACTCTTGGATATTCAGTTCCCAGCCTTGGTCATCCTGCAGCCATGTCTCCATAATTGCAATCATATCTTACCCATTATCATCTATTTGCGCTGTTAATTCGCCTGCTTTATTGTGAAAGCTCTGTGCATTCTGAAGTGGGGAAAGTTTTAAAAATCAAGAAGATGACCAAAAAAACAATAAAGAGGGAGAAAATAAATTTTGAGGGCAAACTAGCAAGTAATATAAAAGTGGACATTAAGAGCTTCTTTAAATATACTAAAAGAGAGGGGCCAAAGTCAATATGGACCCCTTAGAAAATGAGGCTGGGGAAATAATAATGGGGAACCAGGAAATGGCAGAGGAGTTGAATAAATACTCTGCATCAGTCTTCACGGTAGAAGACACTAATAATCAAGGGGCAAAAGGTGGGAAGGAAATAAATACAACAACTATCACTGGAGAAAATGTACTAGGGAAACTAATGGGGCTAAAGGCTGGACCTGATGTGTTGCTTCCTCTGATATTAAAGGGAAAAGCTGCAGAGATAGTGGACGCACTGGTTATAATCTTCCAAGAGTCCTTAGATTCTGGAAAAGTCTCAGAGGATTGGAAAACTGCCAATGTAACACCCTTATTCAAAAAGGGAGGGAGACAAAAAATAGGTAATTAAAGGCCAGTTAGCTTAACATCTGTCATTGGGAAAATGTTAGAGTCTATTATAAAGGATTCAACAGCAGAGCATTTAGAAATACATAATCTAATCAAGCAGAGTCAGCATGTCTTCATGAAGGGGAAATCATGCCTGACAAATTTATTAGAATTCTTTGAGGAGGTAACAAGCATGATAGATGAAGGGGAACCAGTAGATGTAATATATTTCTATTTCCAAAAGGCGTTCAATAAGGCACCACACATAAGGCTACTTAATAAGATAAGAGCCCATGGTGTTGGAGGTAGTATATTAGCATAGATAGAAGACTGGCTAACTAATGAACGTCAGAGAGTTGGGATACGGGGGGCATTTTCAGGATGGCAACCTGTAACTAGTGGGAGTGCCACAGGGATCAGTGCTGGGGCCACAATTATTTACAATATATATTAATGATTTGAATGAGGGAATGAATGTGCTATCACCAAGTTTGTGGATGACACAAAAATAGGTGGGAAGGCAAGTGGTGAGGATGACACAAGGAGTCTACAGAGGGATATAGACAGGTTAAGTGAGTGGGCAAAAACGTGGCAGATGGAATATAATGTGGGAAAGTGTGAGGGTATGCACTTTGTCAGGAAGAATAGAGGAGCTGAATATTGTGTAAATGGAGAAAGACTGAAGAAAGCTACAGCACAGAGGGATTTGGGGATCCTCATGCATGAATCCCAAATAGCTAGCATACATGTTCAGCAGGTAAGGCAAATGGAATGTTGGCCTTTTTTTCAAAGGAAATGGAGTAAAGAAATAGGGAAGTCTTGCTAAAACTATACAAGGCACGAGTTAGACCACACCTAAAATACTGTGAACAGTTTTGGTCCCCTTATCTAAGGAAAGATATACAGGCATTAGAGGCAGTCCATAAAAGGTTCACTAGGTTGATCCTGGGTATGGAGGGATTTTCTTATGAGGAGAGGTTGAGTCAGTTGGGCCTGTACTCATTGGAGTTTAGAAGAATGAGAGGCGACCGTATTGAAACACATAAGATTCTTAGGGGACTTGACAGGGTAGATGCTGAGGGGTTGTTTCCCCTTTTAAAACAGAGATGAGGAGGAATTTCTTCTCTCAGAGGGTAATCAATCTGAGGAATTCTTTACCACAGAGGGCTGTAGAGGCTGCGTCATTATGTGTATTCAAGGCTGAGATGGACAGATTTTTAATCAGTAAGGGAATCAAGGGTTAAGAGGAAAAGGCAGGAAAGAGGAGTTGATGATTGTCAGATCAGCCATGATCTCATTGAATGGCAGAGCAGGCTCAATGGGCCAAATGGCCTACTTCTGCTCCTACATCTTATGGTCTTTAAACTTGTCTTTTTAACATTTTTACACATTGTTTTTGTACGATGGCCTTATTTGCTGCTAACCCTAGTTTCCTCTGTCTTCCACTTCTGCTTTCTACTTTTCTGTCCACCATTCCTATCTTTGTTTCCCTCTCTTGTGTCTCCCTGCTCAGGCTCCAATCCCCTTGCCACTCTAGTTAAACCCTTCCCCACAGTACTAGCGAATACCCTTGCGAGGATACTGTTCCCAGTACTGCTGGGGTGCAACCCGTCCAGTTTGTACAGGTCCCATCTTCCCCAGAATCAGTCCCAATGCCTCTGGAATCTAATTCCCTCCCTCCTTCACCATCTCTCCAGCCATGCATTCATCTGGTCTATTCTCCTATTCCTGATCTCACTAGCACATGGCACTGGGAGTAATCCCGAGATTACTACCTTTGAGGTCCTGTTTTAAAATTTATTTCCTAGCTCCCTATATTCTGCTTGCAGGATCTCATCCACCTTTTTACCTATGTCGTTGGTACCGATACGGACCACAACCCCTGGCTGTTCACCCTCCCCCTTCAGAGTGTCTTGCAGCCGCTCAGTGACATCCTTGACCCTGCATCAGGGAGGCAGCATACCAGAAACTTCTCTCTGTTCCCCTTACAATAGAATCCCCTATCGCTATTGTTCTCCCACTCTTTTTTCTCCCAACCCTGTGCAGCTGAGCCACTCATGGTGCCTTGGACTTAGCTGTTGCCACATTCCCCTGAGAAACCAGCTCCCTCAGCAGTATCCAAAATGTAAAATCTGTTAGAGAGGGAGATTGCTCCAGGGGACTCCTGCACTACCTGTCTATTGTTTGTACTCTGTCTGTCAGTCACCTATTCCCTTTCTACCTGTGCACTATTTGCCTGCGGTGTATGCATCTCACTGTATGTGCTCTCCATGAAGATCTCAGCCTTGCGGATGCTGCTCAATGACTCCAGCCACAGCTCCAGCTCCAAAATGCAGATTTCGACTAGCTGCAGCTGGAGACACTTGCTGCACACGTGGTCGTCCTGGACATTGGAAGTGTCCCTGACTTCCCACATTGCACAGGAGGAGCATTCCGAGCTGCCCTGCCATGACTTACCCTTAATTTACTCCCTTTACTTTTACTTCCTCTAATTTAAGGAATATTAAATATATACTAGGGACCTTCCTTCTTATATTTTAAACACTACTTAATCCAAACTAAAGACCAGTTTTTACTTTAAAGACTGGACAGTAGAAATACTAGCCAGGTCCTACTTACCAATGACACTGTTCCTCTCGCACTGGATCCCAGTCCCACTCTGTTCTTGGGCCTGGTTCCCCTCTCTCTTTAAGGCCACCGATCCTCTCGCCTTATCAAATGCCAAAAGCAAAAGCAAAGAAGCACCTCCTTTGCTGCCTCCCCTAACTTCCTTAATCACCCAACTCCCAGCGCTCTATTCTAAGTCGCAGTCAAGTGCTAAGTCGCACTAAGTTGTCTGGCTTTATATGCTCCTAAAGCAAAGGCTAGCTGACCCAGTCACAGAGGAGCCAGTTTCAGCTGCTTCTTTAACTAAGCCCAGCTGCTCGCCCAGTGGAGACCTTGTTAAAACCCCTGCTTAAGGCTGGAAACTTTAGAATTTAAACTGTATATTTCAGTTAAATGCTAAATACAAACAAAATTAGGTTTTAACATTAGGACTCCTTACTCACCATCCACCAGCACCCAGTTCTGAAAGTTGCTGCCTGGGTGTGAAGGCATGTCAGCACCCGCCCGCCCACCCTAACCGGGGCACTCAGCATCGCAGCAGAAACCCAGTGTGATCTTTTGTCCCAGAAAAAGTTGACGAGCTTTTTCTGTATCTTGGTGACAAGTTCAGGAGAAGGGATCCAAGCTACCCACTATCACCACAGCATATTGACCACCGGATGCTTTATGACCAGTGTGCGACCCCTGTAGGACAGCACTTGACTGGAACAGTCCTGCCAATGCTCTAGGCGAGTGATGACCTCGGCATTCAGCTCTTGCCAGTTCGCTGGCCAGGACCCCTCAGCTGAGCTAAGGCAGATTCTCAAGTAGAGGAGATGGGTGGTGCTCCAGGCAAAGAACCTGAGCCCCTCCGGCAGAGAGTCCAACTACCACTGACTCACCAAGAGTCCAGGACATTTTCCACAGTTGATTCTAGCGGAGGATGCCAGGGAATAGGCCCACTGCCATCCTCGCTTGCTCCGCAGGTCAACGGGATCCATAACTGTGAGGAGCACTTCATCAGCATAAGCCAAGAGGATGACCTCCACACCCGGCCTGGGCAGAGCCAATTCGGACAACCTCCTCCACTGGAGGCACAGGAAGGGCTCCATGCAGGTGTCATATTACTGACTGGACATAGGGCACCCTTGATGTACTCCTCTCCTGATGGGATGGGGGCACCATCAAGGACCCACTAATTGCAATCAGACATTTCAGCGGCATACAGAAGTCAGATCCAGGTGACGAAACGCATTCTGAACCCAAATGACAGCACACTCCCAAACAAATATTTGTGATCCATCCTGTCGAAAACCTTCTCCTGATCTAGGGAGAGGAGGGCACCCGACAGACCAGCCCTCTGGGAATGATAGGCCAGATCCCTGACCAAGTGGATGTTGTCATGGATTATCTGGCCTGGAGCGGGTAGGATGAGTTAGGGTGGATCATGTGCGCCAGCACGGTGCCAAGATGAGCAGGGGGTAGAATTAATATGACAGGTGATTCTTCACCTTGCTCTCACACTGTTACAATGAAACTTAATGGATAGCGTCTTATCTTTTTATCTTTTTTTTTATTCGTTCATTGACTCATAGACGTGTACAGCACAGAAGGAGGCCATTTGGCCCATTGTGTCTGCGCCAGTCAACAATGATCTGACTACACTAATCCCATTTTCCAGCGCTTGGCCCATAGCCCTGGAGGCTATGGCAATGCAAGTGAATATCTAAATACTTCTTAAATGTTACGAGAGTTTCTGACTCAACCACCCTTTCAGGCAGTGAGTTCCAGACTCCCACCACCCTCTGGGTGAAAAACTTTCTCCTCAATTGCCCTCTTATCCTTCTACTTCTTACCTTAAACCTATGCCCCCTGGTTATTGATCCCTCTACTAATGGAAAAAGTGCTTTCCTAAGCCCCTCATAATTTTATACACCTCTACCAGGTCCCCTCTCAACCTTCGCTGCTCCAAGGAAAACAATGCCAGCCTATCCAATCTTTCCTCATAGCTCAGACCCTCCAGGCCAGGCAGCATCCTGGTAAATCTCCTCTGTGCCCTCTCCAATGCAACCACATCCTTCCTATAATGTGGTGACCAGAACTCCCCTTCCCCTACAGCCTTCCCGGCTCAACGTTGAGGTCAACAATTTCAGACTCAGATTTGATTAATCTTTTCCATCATTTTGTTTCCTTTTTCTTTGCATGTTTCAGTCTTACTCTTGTTTTGCTTTCGGACCACAGCTGTTCATCATTCTGCCATTCATACTTTCCCTAGAAACATCTTGTGTTTCTTTACTTGTCCCATTATTACCCCCTTTGGCTCTGCCCCATCAACCCCTTCGTCATTTAATGTCTCCCATCTTCCACCCTATCACAGACCTTCCCTTTTGTTCTTTTCCCACCTTCCCACATTTCACTTGCTTGAAACCTATCCGATTTCTGACCCTCCCAGTCCTGATGAAAGGCCAGCGACCTGAGGCATTAACTCTGTTTCTCTCTCCACAGATGCTGCCTGACAGACTGAATATTTCCAGCATTTTCTGTTTTTAAACCAGCTAATAACCTGTATGAAATGGACAACCCATTTAAATAGCACTGCTTCATGATCCTTGTTTTCTGTTATCACCATGACTTGCAGCATAAATTTATCATGTGACAGCCCAGCTTCTCAATCACTCAGTGTGATCCTTATTTAAACATTGTAACGAGTATTTGAAATACTTTCAGTGGAGCCCTGATGTCCACAGAGTAGTCCAATCGAATATTGCTGGAGTACATTTCTGATGTGGAATGGGTGCAATCGCCATCCACCATGTTAGACCCTTAGGAGCTTGTCTTATGCTTGTGTTGGCATGGATACTGTCCATTGGCATGAACAATTCACTCCCTCAACCACCAATGCACAGTGGCAGCAGTGTGTACCATATACAAGATGCACTGCAGCAACTCAGCAAGGCTCCTTCAACAGCACCTCCCAAACCCATGATCTCTACCGCCTAGAAGGACAAGGGCAGCAGATGCACGGGAACACCACCACCTGCAAGTTCCCCTCCTATCCACACACCATCCTGACTTGGAAATATATCGCCGTTCCTTCACTGTTGCTGGGCCAAAATCTTGAAACTCCCTCCCTAACAGCACTGTGGGTGTATCTACACCACAGGGACTGCAGCTGTTCAAGAAGGCAGCTCACCACCACCTTCTCAAGGGCAATTAGGGATGGGGCAATAAATGCTGGCCCAGCCAGAGTGGCACCTTTATCCTGTGAAAGAATAAAAAAAAATGTTGCTGAAGTGACTCAGGGGTACTTAGAAGCTTGGCAGCTGCCCTCATGACTGACGTGTCCCCTGATTGACATCTGAGACACCCTAGTGATAATTTGTGTCAGCTCTTCCTGCCCCTTGTGGATGCCCATCCTGGATGGGAAGCACTCAGTGGATGCAGTTGACCCACCACCAGTTGTTTCCATGTCACTGCTCTCAACAGTGATCATCTCCTATATGGAAGAAGTGGCGCAACATGAAATCAACTCATGTACGGACAATGAAAATAGTGCTTCTTAAAGAAAAAATCATTCTCAGGATGTGGGTGGTGATGGCAATTGCATGTTATGGTGTTGTATAACTGTAAGTCTTTTATTTTTGCACCCTTGTAACCATTTCCTTAGGTTGGAAAGTCTGAAACACGTACTCTGTGCATCAGTCATGGACTGAGTGCAGTATTTAATTCATTCTCACCAAACTCATCCTGTGAGTGCTGTGTTCAGAAAAGCTGCCTTCTGACAGACGGCCAACATGGAAAGATGGAAAACAAGCCACTCAGCCAACGAGTGGCAGACCTTTGCCCCCGGGCTGTTAATGAGCTGCTTCATTGTTTTGCAGAGGTCGTCTGAGGCCTTTTGCTAAAAATAAGTTTTAATCAAGGCCACTCGTCCTCTGTACAGAGCAAGTGAGCGAGGTCAGCCTGAGTCCTCGTGCTTCAAAAATGTGACCACATTCAGAGACAATGTATTGCCTGCAAACGCCTTTGACAGCCCTTGAGCAGGTTGGTACATGTGAAAGAATTTCCATTCATAATTCCAATCACACCTCTGTTTACAGGGTTAGTTTCGATGCACGCAGCTCTTCCTTGGAAAGCAAATCACTTTAATGAGGTAACCTCAGCCAAAGGGTTATGGTGAAGAGTGCCGTTTCTAAGGAAGTTATTTCAATACAAATATTTTCCAGGTTATTGTAAGGGTGGCCCAGTTGTACTATTAGTGATAGAGTTGAATTGCAGGCACTTCTTGGGTAGAAACCTTAAGTTTATTTACAACATACTCAGCAGCAACTATACATGTGCTTTCAACTCCTGCTCCATCTTTACAGTGTCTGCTGAGGTACTCTCCTATTGGTAACTACAGACCATGTGATCCTTCCTAACAAGCATTATTCTTAAGGGTACATTACACACTGAATAAAACCATATTTACTCCATTCCTCCCCCTTTAACTCAGCTATACATATTACATTTACAAGTACATATTCTTCAAGACAACGTTTACACTGGGTAAGGAATTTACAAGTTCAGTCTTTCAGGTGGTTTCCTGGGATGTGTGGGACATTGCAGCTCCACAACTTCAGATTCTTTGTCAGGAACCTCCTTTTCCGGAGTTTCCTGAACATCAAGTGCTTCGGTGGGCACTTGCAGTTCTGTATCCTCAACTCTTACAGGAACATCAGACGTGTCAGTTCTGGGTCGAATATCTTGAACAGGAAACACAGACCTGGTCATGATCACTTGTGGAACCAAATCATGGTGATTTGTCTCTCTCCTCCTTAAATGGTCCACATGTTTACGGAAGATCCGGACTTCCGCCTCCACGTGGTAAAAAAGAGGCCCAGTCACCACACTTATTTCACCTGGTAACCACTTTGGTCCTTCCCCAAAGTTTTTCATGTATACCAGCTCTCCCACAGTGAATTTCCTCTCACTGCTATGCCAGTCGTGTCTAGTTTTCTGGCTTACCTGACTCCTTTCCACCTTCCCCTCTAAATTTGGCATTATTAAACTCAATCCTGTCCTGAGATGATGTTTCAACAATAACTCTGCAGGTGTGACACCCGTTGTTGTGTGAGGGGTAGTCCTGTAATGAGAAAGAAAGTGTGCTAGCTTGGCAGCCAAGGAATCACTAGTTAGCTTTTTCTTGCCTGCCTTGAACGTTTGTACTGCCCTTTCGGCCAGTCCGCTTGGGGATGGTGATATGGTGTAGTTTTTACATGCGCGATACCGTTGAGACTGATAAACGGTTGAAACTCAGCACTCGTAAATGCTGTGCCGTTATAAGAAATGACTACTCTTGGTAGTCCGTGAATGGCAAAACTCTGACGTAGTTTCTCAATTGTACCGCCTGATATAGGTGACTTCACCTCATCTACATCCAACCATTTTGATTGAGCGTCAACAATGAGCAGAAACATTGGAAAGGTCCAACATAGTCAATGTGTAACTACACCCAGGGTCTACCTGGCCACTCCCATGGGTAATGGAGCTGTCACTGGCAACTTCTGCAGTTGCTGACATTGCCCACAATGTTTTACTAAACTCTCTAATTTGCCATCCATCCTTGGCCACCATAAGTAGCTGCGTGCTATGGTCTTCCTTCGGGAACTTCCTGGATGGGAACTGTGTAGTTCAATTAAAAGTGTCTCCCTTCGCTTTGGAGGAACTATCACTCGAGCACCCCACAATAGGATGCCATCCTGGCTGGTTATTTCATGTCATGAGGGAGGGTGAGCTTTGAGGAGGATGCAGAGATGCTTCAGTGTGATTTGGACAAGCTGAGTGAGTGGGCAAATGCATGGCAGATGCAGTATAATGTGGATAAATGTGAGATTATCCACTTTGGAAGCAAAAATAAGAAGGCAGATTATTATCTGAATGGCTATAAACTGAGAGAGGGGAAAGTACAACGAGATCTGGGTGTCCTCGTACACCAGTTGCTGAAGGTAAGCATGCAGGTGCAGCAGGTGGTAAAGAAGGCAAATGGTATGTTGGCCTTCATGGCGAGAGGATTGGGGTACAGGAGCAGGGATGTCTTGCTGCAATTATAGATGAGATGAGACCACACCTGGAATATTGTGTACAGTTTTGGTCTCCTTATCTGAGGAAGGATGTTCTTGCTATAGAGGGAGTGCAGCGAAGGTTTACCAGAATGATTCCTGGGAAGGCGGGACTGACATATGAGGAGAGATTGAGTCGGTTAGGATTATATTCACTGGAGTTCAGAAGAATGAGGGGGGATCTCATAGAAACCTATAAAATTCTAACAGGACTAGACAGGGTAGATGCAGGAAGGATGTTCCCAATGGTGGGGGAGTCCAGAACCAGGGGTCCCAGTCTGAGGATACAGGGTAGACCATTTAGGACTGAGATGAGAAATTTCTTCACCCAGAGAGTGGTGAGCCTATGGAATTCGCTACCACAGAAACTAATTGATGCAAAAACATTGTATGTTTTCAAGAAGGGGTTAGATATAGCTCTTGGGGCAAAAGGGATCAAAGGATAAGGGGAGAAAGCGGGAGCAGGCTATTGAGTTGGTTGATCAGCCATGATCATAATGAATGTCGGAGCAGGCTCGAAGGGCCGAATGGCCTACTCCTTCTCCTATTTTCTATGTTTCTATGTCTTCTGTTGAAGTACGGTTTCATTTCATCAGCTATGGGCTCCTGTGGCCAACCATGTAGCACTTGTTCTCGGACTTGAGATAAGACTGGGTCTCAATTTGTCCAGTCTCTAACCTGTTCAGCACATACCGGTGAGGAATCTAAGAAACTTAACAGTAAAAGAAGTTCCTGGGACGTGCTCATCATTTTCTTGTAAAGGCAAACGACTAGGGGCATCGGTGTTTGTGATTTGATTGCCAGGCCAATGTACGAAAGTGTATTCGTATGCTGCCTGAATTAAGGCCCATCACTGTAATCTTGCTGAGGCTATGGGTGGTATAACCTTGTCCTCACTAAACAATCCTAGCAATGGTTTGTGGTCTGAAACGATTGTAAAATGACGGCTGCGAACATACTGATTACATTTCTTGACACCAAAGATGACAGACAGGCCTTCTTTATCTATCTGCGAGTATCCCTTTTCCATCGTGGTGAGTGTTCTTGATGCATATCCTATTGGCTGTTCCGTGCCGTCGTCTATCCGATGAGATAGCACTGCTCCCACTCCATAGGGAGATGCTTCATTGTCAGCATCGATTCTTTCTTCTGGTCATAATGCACTAATAGGTTGGACGAGTGCAACAATTGTTTCACCTTTATGAAAGTTTCTTTCTGGTGCGTCTCCCCAGACCAACATTGGTTCTTTATGAGTACAGAATGCAGGAGGGCTAGCGCTGTAAATAAATTGGTTAAGAACCGCCCAAAATAGTTGATCATTCCTAGGAATGATTTGAGCTCTGAGGTGTTCTTTGGCGCAGGTGCCTCTCTTATGGCTCTCACTTTCTCCTCAACCCGGTGGAGGTCCTGTGAATCTACCCGGTGACCCAAATAGATTAGCCCCCCAACTTGGAACATGCACTTATCTTTTCTAAAAGTATTCCAGCTTGCAAGAAACGATTTAAGACTTCTAAGTTTGCCAAATGCTCTTTTTCAGTGAATCCTGTCACCAATACATCTAAATAGACTACAACCTGGGGCAGTCCCTGCAGTATGCTTTCCATTGGTCTCTGAAAGATGGCACAAGCTGAGGAGACACTGAAAGGCAGTCGTGTATATTGGTACAACCCTTTGTGGGCATTAATTGTGACAAATTCCCGGGAGGCATTATCTAACTCTAGTTGTTGATAAGCATGACTCATATCAAGCTTTGTGTACAATATCTCTCCTGCCAGCTTAGCAGGTCTTCGAGTTATGGATTGGGATGCCTATCCAGCTTGGTTACTTTATTAACCGTCAGTTTGTAGTCACTACAAATTCGGACACTTTGGTCAGGTTTAGGGGTAGGGACTATGAGCACTGCCCATTCTGTGAACTGAACAGATTGTGTAGCGCCCAGTTTCTCTAGCCTGTTCAGCTCAGTGTCAACTTTTTCATGCAGGGCGTATGGCAACGGTCTTGCCTTCATGAAGCGAGGGGTTGCTTCTGGATCCCCCTAAATCTTGGCTCACAGGCCCTGGATTTTCCCCAGTTTGTCTTTGAAGACTGTGGCCTACTTTCCAAGTCGCTCTGGTAGCCCACATGTTCTCAATTGGAAACTATCAGACCATTCTAACTTAATCTCCTTTAACCAATTGTTCCCCAGTAGGCTTGGGCCTTCACCTGCTACCACCATCAAGGGTAGCTTTGCCGATTGGCTTCCATAATGGACAATTACTCTGCTTATGTCTTTTACTTGAATGTCTTCACTGTATACGTTTTTAACTTGGCAGCTGCTTGTTCTAGGCTTAATTGATGTTCACCATTATTCAAATGTCTGAAGGTATTTTCCCCAATTATTGCACTGGAAACTCCCGTGTCCACTTCCATTTTAACAGGTTTGCCATTTACTTTCACTGTGACAAATATTAGTTCTGTCTTTCCAACTTTCAGATTAAACAATGGGTAAATGTCAGAATTTGTTGTTTTAGGCTCTTCTACATTGTAGGTTTCACTGGGCTTCTTCTTTTCTTTACAAGCCTGCTTGAATCTTTCCTTGCACTGCCTCAACATATGTCCATTCCTGTGACAATAGTAGCATTCGATTTTTTTTTAAACTGCCAATCGCTAAAAGATTGATTGTTTCCACCTCTATTAAAATTATTCTTCGATCTCACTGCTAAGTTATTTTTCTTCATTGTTCAGCCAGCTTCCGCTTCTCAGCAGAGACTCGCTTTTTCGTGTCACGTTTGCTTGAGGTTTCCCGCCTGATGTGGAGGACGGTGCCATTTTGCGCACCCTGTATTGCTTGTGAATCTCTTGCAGCGCTTTCCATGGCCAGCGCTATCTCTAGCGCCTTCTTGAAATCCAGATTCACTTCAGACAATAACCTTTTCTGAGTAGTGTGCTCTTTCACATCACACATTAAATGATCTCTGGTCATGTCGTTCAGAGGCGTACCTAACTCACAATGTTCCGTTAGCTGCTTCAAATTTGCCACGTAACATGCAATTGTCTCACTCGGGGCTCTATTTTGTGAATTAAACCTGAATCTCTGCATCGTGACTGAGGGCTTGGGTTGAAAGTGATCCTTCATGAGGTCCACCAATTCATCGAAATTCTTTGAATCTGGGGCATTGGGTGCCGTCAAACTTCAAATCAAACTGTAGGTTTTGCTCCCACAAGTATTAAGAGGATCATTTGCCTCTTCTCTTCCCCTGTAATCTCGTTCACTTGAAAAAGAATGTGAGGCGTTCTATGTATTGAGACCAAGCACCTATGGCTGGTTCAAAAGTATTAATTCTCCCGAATTGTGGCATTTTGAGAGAGGATAACTTTTTGAATTCTAATGCAGCTTGCTGCTTACAATCATTGGGCGAGTTACTGTATTGATTTCTTTTTAACTTGATTTCTTCTGTTCAACCCTGTTTTATCCTCGTCGCCAGTTTGTTGTAAGGGTGGCTGAGTTGTACTATTAGTAATAGAGTTGAACTGCAGACACTTCTTGGGTGGAAATGTTAAGTTTATTTACACATTCTCAGCAGCAACCATGTGTGCTTTCAACTCCAACTCCATCTCTACACTGTCTGTTGAGGTAGCCTGTGATACTCTCCCATTGGTTACCACAGTTCATGTGATCCTTCCTAACAAGTATTATTCTTAAAGGTACATTACACACTAAATAAAACCATAATTACAGGGTGGTTACCCCATATTGCTCTCTTACTTACTCAAGCCAAGACATTGATGGAACGAAGCATTGTTCCATCTCTTAAAATAAACTGCCCATCTCAATCTTAATGAAGTGGAACATAGACGTTGTTGTAATGTAGGAGACATGGGATTCAATTTGGAGGCAGTACGATCCCATGGACAGCAATGAAACCATGGCTGATGTGAAACATTAAAAAAAAACTGAGGTATTATCTTGGATTATTTACTGACTGTGAGGGTAGGCAGGAAATCCACTCCTTGGCTTGTACTTCTGCTGGAAATGTTGAACTGGACACTGGGACATGCTTATGGGCAGCCTGGCTCAACAGCTCAAGGCTGAGCCAGATCATATGTGGAGAAGCACAGTCAGTCAACTCCTGGACTACCTGTAGGAGAGTGAGGAGTGAAGGAAAGTGAAACAGATAAATTCAAATTCATATTTATTTGGTGTTAGCCATGGATGAATAAGAAGGCTGTGGGTTCAAGTCTCACAACAGAGACTTGAAAACATAATGCAGGTTGGCACTTTGATGCAGGACTGAGGGAGTGCTTCACTGTCCTTTGGAATCGAAAGAGATGTTAAACCAAGGCCTTAACTGCCATCTCAGGTGGATTTAGTAAAACATACCATGGCAATATTTTGAATAATAGCAGAGGAATTCTCTCCTGTGTCCTGGCCAATATCAGCAGCAGTAACATCACATTGCTGTTTGAGGGGGCTGGGTGCAGGAATGGGAAGTTGTGTAGAAATTGGCTGTTTTGTTTCCTACATCACAACAGTTGGTTGTAAAGTGTCTTGGGACATGCTGAGACCGTGAAAGGGGCTGTATAAATGTAAATCTTTCTTATAAGAAGTAACTTATCCACTGTTTTGCCCTACAGACCCTGATGAATATTTCTGTAATATGTTTTATGCCTCTTACACCTTACAGGAATTTGTGCTTATTTCAGTTTCTGCATGTGCGGAACAAGCTACAGTTCACACCCTGTTGCATACAGCCTTCTATCCTGTGTGGGTCAAATGTTAACACAAAATAGCAGAACTGCTTCGGCATGGGACCCTTTCTCAGTTACGAGCCAGTGATCAGGTTCAATAAAGTCAGCTGTCACAGTAAAAGAAACATACTTATTTATTTTGTTGAATTCCTCAGAGACGTGGAACCCACTTTTTAGTCACCAAATCTGCAGGGGCCGATTCTCAATTAACGATGGCCCGAGATTGATCCCAGGTTACCATCAATACCATGGGATAATATTTATTTATATGATGTGCTTGTTGCACAGGAGCAGACTGACTATTCATCAATACTCCAGATGATTAACTGCAAGAATTCATGTTATGAACTGAATCCTTTCCAATCATTTAAGCAAACTTAACTTACAAACCTTCATGAAGCCCCCATTGTATTTTAACAGAAGCTTATTACCTTTGCATTACTCATTATTGCCTGCTGTGCCACCATATGAAACTAGGGGGTGAATTTTACAGGGGGGGACAGATTACCTAACGCCACCCCAGTCGAAAGGTTGGTTGGCACCTTGCCAATTGCTCCGCAGCTATAATACCCTGGGGGTGGCCTTCGTTAATTGAGAGATTAGCCAGCAGCTTTGTAGTCCCTACAGTGCCTGCAGCCCTCAGGAGGAAGAAGATGTCTTCCACTAGTCTCTAGTCCAGGCATTTTGGTCAGGCAGAGGTTGGAGACTCCAGCAAGGGGGAGGAGATGGGGTCGGTGGGGGGAGGGTTTTCGAGACTGGGTAGGGGCAAAAGTTGAGGGGATACCATCTTGGGGGGGGGTTGCCCCTGATATGCGCAAGAGATTCCTGGAGAAGGTAACACCCCTCTGCCATCCTTACAGCGACCTGTGCTGTCAAAGCTGCCCGACTGCTCGCCATTCCCTGTCTTTGACCATACGGAAAACTGAGGTGGAGGCGGATTGAGGTCCTTATGTGGCGGCTAATTGTCCACTTAAGGGCCCCAATAGGCCTAAGGGTGGGTGGGCTGCCTGATGCCTTATCTGGCCCCCCAACCCCCCGCCCCCGTAATATAGGGGACACGGCGGTGGACTGGCCAACCGCTTTATTTTGTGTGTCACCCCCTGCCTTCAAATATGCTGGTGGGGGGGGGGGGGGGGGGGGAGGGGCATAAAATTCACCCCTAGGTGTGGCAAATTAACTTTGTAACCTGGTAAGTGATGTTTTATCACTCGGATCCACAGCATCACAGCCTTCTTGCCCTTTTATGGAAAATTGGAGCAGTCAAGCGTCAGATTGCACTACATATAATAATGGTGAGGGTTTACTTTACAGACCGTAAAATTGATTTGCAAAACGCCGCTTCTAGCAGACAAACCTGCAGAATTGAGCTGCTGGCTGCTCCCGCTAGGCCCATGTGGTGTGAGACTGGAGTCATACACACAGATCCGCCCCCTGTGTGCACCCAAAGAGGTTGAAAGAGCAAGGCCACGATGTAACAGATGTCAACGGGCTGATGCAAGGCACAAATACTCAAACTGGTTATCGAATGTGCAGGGGATGCCTTCCTTATTCACTCCTGAAACACCAAACAATAGGATGGGCCCTGTTTTGAGGCTATTTAAAAAGTCACTCAAGAAGTTGCAGCTGAGGTGCTTTTTACTTACTTGTGCTTAGCGAAGTTGGTGGAAGCAATGTGGTGAGTTGCTGGGGAGTTTGAAGGTTTCTGCTGACCACAGAAAGGCTGACACTATTGTCTTGCTTAAGTATGGGGGGGAAGTAGTTGCAGTGCCATTTCCTCAGCAACATGAGGAGAACTGACAGAGGAGGAGGCAGTGAGGGGATCCTCTGCCAGGAGGGAGGTGAAGAAGGGCTCTGCTTAAAGACCCTGCCTTGAGAGGGTCTTCTGGGAGCGCCAGTCCTACGTTGGGATAAGCCAGGAGCAGTGCCTCAGGAAGCTTCGCTTCACTAAGGAGGTAGGGATGAAGTTGTGTCACTTCCTTCATGAAGGCCTGGAGCCTCAAACCAGGGTGAAGACAGCCATCCCAGTGGCTATGAAGATCAGCATTGCCCTTTCATTCTTCACAACCAGTTTCTTCCAGGTGACAGCAGGCAACGTGTCGCAATTTGCCATCCACAGAAATATTCGGGAGGTGACAGAGGCACCGTACAGGAGGAGAGAGGACTTCATCCTCTTCTCCTTGAGGAGGGAAGACCAGGATGAAAGAATATGTGGATTTGCCAGGATAGCAGGCTTTCTGATTCAGCAGGGCATCACCGACTGCACCCATCTGATTCTGTGTGGCTCCTCACATCAACTGGGTGCCACATTGCAACTGCGAGGGCCGCCAATGTGCAATTAGTGAAGAAGTTCATCTCGGTGTATGTCCGCCATCCTGGCAGCGTCCATGATGCTTTCATCTTGCATCACCAGCCCGGTCCTGGTAGTACCCCTGCACTTACCTTTCACTTTGGCTCCTCGTGGCTGGGGACTGTGGGGGCTGTAGGGATTGTAGGGAATTCAAAAGGGAATTGCATAAGAGCCTGAAAGAGAAAGGTGTGCAAGGCTACAGGGAAAGGAAGTGAGAGTGGGACTAGCCAAATTGCTCTTAGAGAGCTGGCATGAGCTTGACAGTCTGAATGACCTCCTTCTGTGTTGTAACCATTCTATGTTTCTATGATAACAGGTCCAGAGTGATGGAATCAAGCAGCACATTTAACTCCTTAAAAGAGCCCCAATTAGTTTCACTCCCCTGCTCTTTCTCCATAGCCCATCAAATTTCCTCTTTTCAGCAATATATCCAATTCCTTTTTAAATGTTACTATTGAATCTGATTCCGCCATCTTTTCAGGCAGTACATTCTGGATCATAGCAACTCGCTTAGTAAAAAAATCAGCCCTGCATCAATAAATGTCTCTTCACATCGCCCTGGGTTTTTTCTTACTAATCACAGTATTTTAACCTGTTGTTCTGACATTCCTGCCAATGGCAACAGTCTTTCCCCAACTACAGCGTCAAAACCCCGTGTAATTTTAAACACTTATCATCATTAAATTAAATAGTCAGTATTTTATAATCAACATCTATCACCTTCTCTAACAAGAATAGCAATAACAGTTGTTCACATAGGTTCACATAGTCTGATGCTGAGCCATATAGGAGATTATAGGGCCATGGGGAGACTACAGGATATTAGGATTAGTTTTAATTTGCTCTAACAAAGAGCTGGAGGCACAATAGGACAGATGATGTCCTTCTGTGGTGTCAACATCTATGGTTCTATAGATAAGGCCCCAAGGTCGTTCCTGTTGTAAGATAATTGTAATTGTCAGGTGAGAATAGCAATGGGCTTGGTTGTGATGCCAAGCTGTGGTCAAATAAGCAATGGAGCTCAGTCTCAGTTTTACGCATAAGGAACAGGCGATAGGCTGAGACAATGAAGGTTTGTACCCCGGCAATGTAGGGAATTTAAAAGAACAGAGAAAATAAAATTGTCATTCAAGCCATTAAGTAGTGCAGCGATTAAGGAGTTTAAAATAATAAAGTGATTCAGTGGAGTGGATAAAGCTATTCCCTCTGATGGGAGAATCCAGAACAAGATGGCAGCACCTTCAACGCAGAGCTAGCCCATTCTGGAGTGGAATCTAGGAGTACTTTTCCAAAAAAATGGATAGTGGAAACCTGGAACTCTCTCCCCAATAAGGCTGTGGATGTTGGGTCAATTGAAATTTCCTAGATGGATTTTTGTTAGGTAGGGGTATCCAGGGGTGTAGTTTAGGAGTGAATGAAAGGATTAGAAGTACAGATCAGCTATGATCTGACTGAATGGATGTAAAGGGTTGAATGGCCTCCTCCTGTTCCTATACCTATGGGAGTAGCAGAATTTAGCAATGTAGAGCAAGCCATGTAGCGTGTGAGACATTCATAGCTAATTTATTTAAATAATTAAATCAACCAAAGTACAAATTTAACAACAGGGTTTGGAAAAACAGAGTATAGTCATATAGTTAGAACAATCAACCATAAAATAGGTCATGTTTACATCCATATGTTGTCATGTTACTTACCATAATCTCTCAGTCACTTAGCTGAGTGAGGAGAAAATTCACCAGAACCAACTTCTGTAAATCATTCAGAAATCCATAGCCTGTTTCTATTTATGGTCCAATTCTCATTGTTTCAGATTACTTCCATCTGTCAGAGCAGATAAACATTCATCTTGATTTCTAACATTTTAAAAAACTGCCTGTTTACTCCATTTTCAAAAAAACTAGTTGAACACAATACACACTCCTGTGTCTAGAAAGTGACAAAGTTGAGGAGTTTTTTTGTCGCATGCAGTGACTGTGAATAAATGAATTTTTAAAAAAGAACAATTCGTTATACAGACACATTTTCAAAAGCCCGTGGTGAGGGTGAGGCTGGGTTCAGGTGTGCATCGAAAATTGCACTCCTGGTTGGCCTGTCGCTTTCCGACTCCTCCGGAATGCGCTGCAATTTCCAAACAAGGGTAGGGGGGACGGGGAAGCCAGCAACCCACTTGCCCCCGATTAACTGGCTCTGAAACTTGTTGAAGAGTTTGTTAACAGCCTGGAGAGGGCCAGAGGATGGGAAGAGTGTACAGTCTGGTGCATGTTAGCACACACTTGTCGTGAGCATCTGTAGGGAGCCATGATGCGATGTTGGCGCTGAATTAAAATGTTGTTAAAAAAGAGTTATGGAAACTGAGGTGCTGAAGTGGTGGCACAAAGATGCCATTGATTGAGCAGAGAGGGTCAAGTGCCCTGTGATTAACCGTTTGGCCACTTGTCAGCACCATGAAGCTGCCATCTCTCTGATCTCCTGCCTGGTCTATTCCACAAAGCAATGGCAAGCCCAGCCATGGCTGGCATCTCCCTTTGTGCATATTACACTCCAGAGCCTCCAGGCAGCGTCTGGTGTCACTAGTTAGGCGCTGAGCTCCACTCCTGCTTAATTAGGGGCTTTGCATATTAAAATAGCACTACAGATGTGGCGCAGGGTCGGGAACTGGATATGATCCCTGGGTTGAAAATCCAGCCAACTGTATTGTACGTATATGCAGGGTTTTTTTTGAAGAGTAACTTTAAGAGACATTTCTTATTGAATGAGGGAGTGACTTAACTTAAAGAAACCCCAGGGAAGCAACGGGCATAAATATTCACTGATTACTAATCTATATTAATATTTGATTATATAAAGATTTAACTTCATTCTCACTTCTTCTTGTTCTATAATGAAAAGCTCAGTGTCATCTGAGCACAATTTCTTGCATTTGTTTCATGCCCTCTCCTTGGCTCATAGGTGTCTCTTTTGTCTTGAGCCACTAGGCCCCACACCTGGGACATGAGAACGTACTGATCCTTCAGTGCAGTACTGAAGGTGTGTTGTATTTTTGGAGTGATGAAGTAGTAATTGCTCAAAAATAACCAGATTAACGTCCTGTGTCATCCAAGAATGCCTAAAAAAGGGCCAATGCCTTATTGACCTCGAAAAAATTTCAGGTGACTGGGATAACAGCCTAAAACAGGAACTAGAGATAGACTGGATCATTCCCATTTGATGGGACATGACAAGACACCTCAGGTGCTGGAAGTGTTGGGTTGACCAGCTATGCCAACTGTGGAGGTAGCAGTTGATCTAAGATAACATGGGAGGGTTAATTTTGGAGAGAGCACAATCATTGAGCAAATCCTACCGGGCCACTGCTAAATTTGGCAGGGCCTTTTTCTTAGGCTTTCCTGGCAGCTGCTTGAATTGAGCACAGGCCTCATTTCAATATTGAAATGAGACTCCCTGCACCCATTTCCGGATCTACCCAGGATCTACAGTGGTCTACAATTGTTCCTTAATAAGACTCCTGGAGGCGCAGGGTAAACCTGAAGGAATGTTTTGCAAAAAACAATTACCTTGAAATGAGTTCACCAGGAGGTGCAGCAATTCTCCATTCCCACCACCATAAGACTCTGGCCCCTGCTGCCCTGTACACAAAGCCCCTCCGCTTTCCTGAACTTAACTGCAGCTGCCAATCAGCAAGCAGTGTAAGGGAGTTCATTTGGCGTCTGCAGTTTGGCTAAATAATGATAATAACCCTGAGGACAATACTAAATTGGCTGCATGCCACAAGGACTATGCCCAGTTCTGGCTGCTAATACCTAGCTTACTCCCGCCTCCTTATACCTTATATACTCCCTCTCACTCCCATTGGTCCTCTGAATCTGGTCTTTGGTGCAGCTCCTTCATTTTCCCACAGCATTGTGGCACAGTCTTCAGCCCCTACTCTCTAGAAATTGGACACATTCCCCTTTTAGCTCCCTCTAATCTTACAGGGCCTTTAAAACCTTCTGTAAACCACTCTTGACCCTTTTCACTCACCACTTGTGAACTTTCTCTCCATGCTGTGGCATCTATTTGCTTATTTATTAACACCTCCCTTTATAAAATTCATTGCAATATTTTTTATATTATGGTGGTGGTGTGTTACAGGTCACTCGGGGAGTCCGAGTTGCTGTGGCAACATGCACTTTTACATGCATGTTGTAGACTGGAACTCGGAATAGTGATGGTAGGGGATCCAACATTCTTTCCATCACATGGCTGACCAGGAATCTCTCCCATTCTTATTGCCTGCCATTGGCATGTGTTGGAAGGATTTGCAGGTTGATAATCAACCTGTTTGGCCATGTTAGGAACACACCTTCCTTGGCCATCAATCCCTGGAGTGGGTCTTGAACCCGGAGCTTCTGTCTCAGAAGCAGAACCACTGCCCCACAAAACCCTCCCCCCATCTTTTATATTATAAGAGTTGTTAAACATTATTAGAAATTATTGCATGATTTTCAGTGTAGGGACACCTCAAGGGAAGAAAATATACCTCAGGCAAGTAATGAGATGTTGCAGTCAACCTTTCCCAATGAAATGATGATGTAGTCACTACACCAAAGAATCCTACAGTTTCACCACCCCAAAGCAAGAAATCCTGGAATGAATTTGTAGTAACTGAAGGCATAGCCTCTCCTGCCGTCTATCAGGGGTCACGTGATGTTCTAGGAGGCTCCGACCAATAAGCCCTAAGTGGGGACAATCCGGGGAGGTTGGGGCTTCCTGATGAGAGTCCTGATCGAGCATGTAGCACCTGAAAAGCTCTCTGTAATAAAGTTTATCTGTTTCTTATTGAAACCTGTCTGCTCTGTCAAGTCTAGAGGTCTAGATAACTAATTCAAATATTATTATTTAAATATTTGCATGACAAATACAGCCTGAATATAAGTTTCATTTCTAAGCCAGAGCTCAGCATCTGGAGTCTAATCACACTCTCACCAGTAGGATTAAAGCTGCTGCAGGTATAAATGATATGCTTTTCTCTAACTCCAGTCTGAAGGCCTCAGAAATTGCCACATTTTTTCCCTATAGTCATTCAACAACTGTTATTTTCTACATATGATTCTATATATGTTCATACAAAATAGAAGCTGAAGTAGGCTATTTGGCCCCTCGAGCCTGCTCCGCCATTCACTAAGATCATGGCTGATCTGTTTGTGTTTCAAATTCCACATTCTCATCTACCCCATTTGATTCCCTTGCTGAAAAAAATCTATCTACCTCTGCCTTAAAAATATTCAGTGACCCACTTCCACCGCCTTCTGAGGCAGAGAGTTCCAAAGTCGCACAACCCTCTGAGAGAAAAAAATTCTCCTCATCCCTGTCCTAAAAGGGTGACCCCTAATTTTAAAACAGTGCCCCCTAGTTTTGGACTCACCTTTCCACGTCCACCTTGTCAAGACCATTCAGGATCTTATATGCTTCAATCAAGTCACCCCTCACTCTTCAAAACTCCAGTGGAAACAAGCCCAGTCTGTCCAACATTTCCTCATAAGACAACCCACTCATTCCAGGTATCAATCTAGTAAACCTCCTCTGAACCACCTCCAACACATTTACATCCTTACTTAAATAAGGAGACCAAAACTGCACATAGTATTTGAGATGCAGTCTCATCAATGCCCTGTATAACTGAAGCATAACATTCTTACTTTTATGTTCAATTCCTCTTGTCATAAAGGATAGCATTCCGTTAGCCTTCTTGATTACATGCTGTACCTGAATACTAACCTTTTGTGACTCATACACTAGAACACCTAGATCCCTCTGCACCTTAGAATTCTGCAGTTGTTCTCTGTTTAAGTAATACTCTGCTTTTTTATTCTTCCTGCCAAAGTGAACAACTTCACATTTTCCTACATTATACTTCATCTGCCGGATTTTTGCCCACACACTCAACTTATCCATATCCATCTGCAAACTCCTTATGTCTTCTCCACAACATACTTTCCTACATACCTTTGTGTTGTCTGCAAATTTAGCTGCCATGCCTTTGCAGCTCCCATCTAAGTCATTGATGTAAATTAAAAGAAGTTGAGACCCCAGCACAGACCCCTGTGGAACTCCACTAGTCATGTCCTGCCAATCAGACAAAGACCCATTTATGCATACTCTCTGTTTTCTGCCAGTCAGCCAATCCTCAATCCGGGCTAATATGTTACCCCCCCTATTCAATTTTTTCTGAAACGTGACTATATGGGGCAACTATCTGGCTGGCATTTAAGCATTAGGACCCAGGGGTTTACATCCAATCCAGATTCAGGGGTTCCATGCTAAATTCAATTTGGACAGCCTCCAGTTCATAGAGGGAATGGACCTATAACAGAAATTGGCACTAATTTCACTTAGCGATGATACAGGCTGGCTAATGCTGAGAAAGTAAACAAAAATGCCATATTGGGCAGTAAAGTGTACGATTCACAGGTGGTGCTTGAGATCTGTTGCTGAGTTATTAGAGTAAAGGTTCATGTGACAGTCCACTCTGGTGCCTGATTTGGGAGTGCTCAACTTTAGCACTGCCTAAAAATTGGAAACATTCCATTCCTCAACACAATTAGGGGCAATTTTAGCGGCAAAAATACCCCGTGTAATTTACTCATACCCAATGGGGTAGATAGTGAGATAGTGGCATAGTGGTAATGTCACTGGACTAGTAATTCAGAGGCCCTGGCAAATTCTCTGGGGACATGTATTCAAAACCTACCCCCCCGCCCCCCTCCCCTCAATGACAGCTGGTGGAATTTAAATGGTTAAAAATCTGGAATTGAAAAGCTAGTCTCAGTAATGATGACCATGAAACCATCATCAATTGTCGTGAAAACCCACTTGGTTCGCTAATGCCCTTTAGGGAAGGAAATCTGCCGTCCTTACCTGGTCTGGCCTACATGTGACTCCAGACCCACAGCAATCTGGTTGACTCTGAACTGCCCTCTGAAATAACTGAGCAAGCCACTCAGTTCAAGGGCAATTAGGGAAGGGCAGCAAATGTTGGTGTTGCCAGTGATGCTCACATCCCATGAAAGAAAAAGGAACTCACTGCTTTTCTTCCCATTGGTTGTGATCTTAACCTGCTCTTCTGATTAGGCAAGGGGGCCACTCAGCATATGGCAGACAGGTCTTTCTTTTTATATATGTAGATGATGATGTTGCCTGCGCTGCAATTTTAACCAGTGGGCAGAATGGCCAACCTGGTGAGCAGCTGGGGCCAGAAGAGGCCCTGAAAGATCATTTTTAACATTTTTAACTCATTTTCTTGGGGACCAAGAGGTACAGGAGTGACGGAATGTTTAGCTGTTTGGCAGAACCTTTAGCCACAGTGTCTTGCACTCTGGAACATTCTTCCTAAACCCCTCAACCTTGTCTCCTCTCTTTGCACCTTCAAAACCCTGCTGAAGATTTACCCTTTGGCCACTTGTTCAGTCACTTTCTGAAAACCACTTGTTCACTGCCTGCTTGATGTTCTCTGGTTTTCATGTAATTGCTTCGGGATGTTGGTTGCATGAATGCACAAGTTTGAATTTACGGTTATTTTAACCGTATTGCTCATGACGTCCAATCTCACTACCTGACTAATGATCTCGTAGATCCTGGGATGGGCAGAGCAGGATCCTCAGCCTCAAGCTTACAGGTTATGAGGGTAAGTTTTCTGCTTCTTTGTTCACCAGACAACCATCATGAACTGGAACTGGCACAATTTTCTAACGTGTGCTCCAGCTGGTGAGATTCCCCATCAAAAGCAGAAAATTGTCTTCTTAATTTCTTTGGTGGGTTGCCAAACTGATGGACTGCAGGCTAACATCTCAGTCAAAAAAATTGAATGCAACCTCTCAGGAAGCTTTGACATATGATAGAGATTTTTACCTGAGGATTTTGGTTTATATTTGCATACATGACAGGATCTATCCTCTTAATCATTGATTAGTATAACCAATGACCATTATGTTGCTGAAATGCTGTGTTGAGAAATAGACCCAGAAGTGTAGTGACCCATATTTCTGATGCGTAGTGGTGGCCTCATCACCTTTTGTAGCAACCTGTAGAAGTTAAAAATTCTTGACATTTCCAATCTCCATCATTCAACTATATTTTCAATGTGAAGCATTGACATAATCTCTCTGTCAGCTCTATCAAGAAGGGCTTTTGCGCATGTAAAATGCATATGTGAATGGTTTCATTAAAAAAAATTGGACTCAGATTATTTTGTCTATTCCTGATAATATCGTGGCCTGTAATTTCAATCGTGTGCCACAATACAGAAGATCAGGTATGGAGGTACTTCTGGCTCAAGAACTTCCTATATCGGAAACGCCATTGATAGGTCCACCACTTTTAGCCTGTTCAAGTTAATTGCGGGCCTTGCGAATCAACCTTGTGCTCAGATTCCCAAATATGCACTCCCAGCAAACAAAGTTATATGTCAGGAGCGCTGAAGAAGGAAAGTTTATCCCTGACTTCTTTAGCGACTTAACATAAGCAAAAAACAGCAACAGATGGATCTCAGAATCTAGGGTCCAACATTCTTCATTCTGCTACAGCTGGAATAGACTTATATCTCAATCAGACTATTAATGAAATTACAGGGACACATGGCTTTCAAAGCTGTGACTTCTGAGCCTGTGATTATATTAGCATCATTGAGAAATGACACACCTGGAATAGTCATTCTTTCATGGCACTTAAATAGCTAACATGCTACTTAATCATGGACAGTGTCAAAGGCTTGAGTAATCTGACTGTGCAGAAAAAAAACATCAGAAGCCAGCAGAGAAAAATAATTTGATTGACAGGGTCCTTTTTGTTCTGTCAAACAGAGTAATAGAATGACATAGATTTGGATCTTCCTTCCGGGGGTAGGGGCGGGGACCAGAGACAGACTGTTCCAGGTCCTGAACCCGTCCATGGGGGGAGACAGTGAGTCACCTGTGATTTTCATGAGGGCAGCTAACTAATGGCCTGGAAGCAGGCTTGCCGTCCAATTAAGGGCAATAGGTGAGCTCTTGAAACAAAAACAAAAATACCTGGAAAAACTCAGCAGGTCTGACAGCATCTGCGGAGAGGAACACAGTCAACGTTTCGAGTCCGTATGACTCTTCATCAGAAGAGCTCTTGAAGCTGGAGGACCAATCAGAGGCCTTCCAGCTTGAAAGGAGCAGCAGCTGTGATTGGAGCTAAGTAAGAGAATACAAGAACATGAGAGATAGGAGCAGGAGTAGACCATTGGCTTGTCGAGCCTGCTCCGCCATGTAATATGGTCATAGCTGATCTAGGGCTTCAAATCCACTTTCCTGCTCACTCCCCATATCTCTTCATTCCCTGTGAGCCCAAAAATCTGTCCATCGCGACTCTAAATATATTCAACGATGGAGCATCCACAACCCTCTCGGGTAGGGAATTCCTAAGATTTACAACCCTTCGAGTGAAATAATTTCTCCTCCTCTCAGTCCTAAATGATCATCCCCTTATTCTGAGACTGTGCCCTCGTGTTTTAGATTCCCCAGCCAGAGGAAACAGCCTCTCAGTGTCCACTCTATTAAGCCCCTTCAGAATCTTATGTTTTGATGAGATCCCCTCTCATTCTTCTAAACTCCAGAAAACATAGGCCCAATTTACTCAGCCTCTTATCAAAGGATAACCCCCTCGTCCCAGAGACCAATTTAGTGAACCTTTGCTGTACTGCCTTCAATGTAAGCATATCCTTCCTTTAAATATGGAGACCAAAATGGCACACAGTGGGCTGAGTTCTGTGGGGCCGACGGGGTCCTCACTCATCAGTTGAAGAACCAGTGGGGAACCCCCATCAGTTCCATGGGGGAGATGGAATGAAGTAACCTTCAGGCACTAAAGTGGCCACCAATAGGCTTCCCCCATGATTGAGGTCCCCAGTGGCCTTTCAGAGGCTAGCAGCAACTGGTTAGCACCAACGCTGGTGGGAGTGGTGGCTGCTGGTAGCACTGCACCCACCAGAGGCCCATAAATGTCCCAGACCAAAGGTGAGCGAGGTTGGGTTGGGAGTCGCAAGGGGGATTGTTGGGAGGTGGGGTGCAGGGTAGTTGGGAGCAAGGGCAGTGGTGTGGCTTTCGATGGATCCCCCCCTCCTAATACTCGGTCCCTCAATTCCCTCAGGATGATTGACGATATTATCTGTATGAGTGCAGCTCCAACAACACTCAAGAAGCTTTACACCATCCAGGCCAAAGCAGCCCACTTGATTGGCACCCCATTCACCGCCTTCAACATTCACTCTCTCCACCACTGACACACAGTGGCAGCAGTGTGTACCATATACAAGATGCACTGCATGACCTCACCAAGGCTCCTTTGACAGCACCTTCTAAACTCATGACCTCTACCACATAGAAGGACAGGCAGCAGATGCATGGGGATATCAATTGTAAGTTCTGCTCCAAGCCACTCACCATCCTGACTTGGAAGTGTGTTGCTCTTCTGTCACTGTTGCTGGGTCAAAATCCTGGAACTCTCTCCCTAACAGCACTGTGGGTGTACCTACACTACAGGGACAGCAGCGGTTCAAGGGACAGCTCACCACCACCTTCTCAAGGGCAACTAGGGGTGGGCAGCACATGCTGGCCTAACGAATGACACCCACATCCAATATAAGAATTGAAAATCTATATATGCTATATCTATAGTAACCAGATAGAAAACTTCTTGATAAAAGGAGAATACTGCGGATGCTGGAAATCTGAAATAACAACAGAAAGTGCTAATAAAACTCAGCAGGTCTGTCAGCATCTGTGGAGAGAGAAGCAGAGTTAATGTTGCGGGTCTGTATGACTCTTCTTCACTCTAAAGAAGTCATATGGACTTAAAATGTTAACTCTGTTTCTCTCTCCACAGATGCTGACAGACCTGCTGAGTTTTACTAGCACTTTCTGTTGTTATTTTGGAAAACTTCTTGTACCATTCGCTTCTACCATTGCTGTGATGATACTTCAAAATCATCATGTTGACAAATTCAAGACCTGGCATGTTTGTCAGGCCTTGCTGTATACAGTTTAGCTGCCAAGTTCATCTGTATTACAACTGTGAATGCACTTTGAAAGTACTTCATTAGCTGTGAAGAGCCACATTGGGATATTCCCAGAACGTGAAAGATGCTCGTTCTTTCCAAACAGTATTTTTGAGGGCTGATTGGAAGTGGGAGGCCCTGTGATATCCAACCAAAGTTAGCAACTCTAGCCTTGGCCCCTACTCACACAACTTTCATGGGGGTTAAAATCTAACCTGTAGTGTGCAGTAAGGTTATATTTTGTAGCTTTCACTAACTTTTGCCCAAACAACTAAAACTGTACTTAGAGCCTATAATTAATGCACAGAGCTGTCCCCTCAGCTGATGAATCATTGCTCCTCCATGCTAGACACCTATTGGATAAAGCACTGAGGGTGGCAAGGGCATAGAATGTACTCTGGCTGGGGGACTTCACCAAGAGTGACTTAGTGGCACCACTACTGCCTGAGCTGGTTAAGTCCAGTAGGACATAACTGCAAGACTAGGCCGGTGACTAGTGGTGAGAGAACCAGCAAGAGGAAAACCTGTTTGATCTCATCCTCATCAGCCCACCCGTCATAGATGCATTGGTCCATGACTGTGTTGGTTAGTGGGACCACTGCACAGCCGTTGTGAAGGTGAAGTCTTCACAATGAGGACACTCTCCATGATGTTGTGTGGCACTAGCACTGTGCTAAATGCAATAGGTTCAGGACAAATCTAGCTAGTCAAAACTGGGCATCCATGAGGCACTGTGTGCCATCAGCAGCAACAGAATTGTACTCGAACACAACCTATAACCTCATAGTCCAGCATATCTCTCACTTTACCATTACCATGAAACTAGGGGACTAGCCTTGGTTCAATGAAGACTTCAGGAGGGCATGCCAGGAGCAGCACCAGACATACCTAAAAATGAGGTGTCAACTGGTGAAGTTACAAAAAGGACAACTTGCATGCCAAACAGCAGAAGCAGCAAGTGATAGACAGAGCTAAGCGATTCCACAACCAACGAATCACATCAAAGCTCTGCAGTTCTGTTTCATCCATGAATGGTGATGGACAATTTTCGCATCCTAGATAAGACTGAAGTTTGCAACATGCAGCCAGAAGTGCCGAGTGTACGATCCATCTCGGCCTCCTCCAGAGGTTCCCAGCATCACAGTTGCCAGTTTTCAGCCAATTCAATTCACTCCATGTGATATCAAGACATGTCTGGAGCCACTAGGCACTGCAAAATCTTTGGGCACTGACAACTTTCGACAGTAGTACTGAAGACTTTTGTGTTCTTAAACTAGTTACACACATATCCAGGTTGTTACAGTACAAGTGCCAAGCAATGACCATCTCCAACAAGACAGAATCCAACCATTGCCTCTTGATGTTCAATATCATTGCCATCACTGAATCCCTTACTATCAACATCCTGGGGGTTTCCATTGGCCAGAAACTGAACTGGACTAGCCGTATAAATACTGTGGCTACAAGAGCAGGTCAGAGGCTAGGAATCATGCGACGGGTAACTCACCTCCTGACTCCCCAAAGCCTGTCCACCATCCACAAGGCACAAGTCAGGAGTGTGATAGAAGACTCTCCACTTGCCTGGATGAGTGCAATTCCCACAACACTCAAGAAGCTTGACACTATCCAGGACAAAGCAGCCTTTTTGATTGGCACCGCATCCACAAACATTCACTCCCTCTGCCACCAACGCACAGTAACAGCAGTGTGTACCATCTACAAGATGCACTGCAGGAATTCACCAAGGCTCCTTTGACAGCACCTTCCAAACCCACGACCACTACCATCACACCAATCTTTGAGCAACGCATTTACCCCTCTAATCTTCGCTGGCTGGGCCTGCATTTATTGCCCATCCCTAGTTGCCATTGAGAAGGTAGAAGTGAGCTGCCTTCTTGAACTGCTGCAGTCCATGTGGTAGAGTTACACCCACAATGTTGTTAGGGAGGGTGTTCCAGGAGTTTGGCCCAGCGACAGTGAAGGAATGGTGATATATTTCCAAGTCTGGGTGATGAGTGGCTTGGAGGGGAACTTCCAGGTGGTGGTGTTCCCATCTATCTGCTGCCCTTGTCCTTCTAGATGGTAATGGTTGTAGGTTTGGAAGGTGCTGTCTCAGGAGCCTTGGTGAATTCCTTCAGTGCATCTTGTAGATGGTTAACACTGCTGCTACAGTGCGTCGGTGGTGAAGGGAGTGAACATTTATGGATGTGGTGCCAATCTCGTGGGCTGCTTTGTCTTGGATGGTGACAAGCTTCTTGAGTATTGTGGGAGTTGCACTCATCCAGGCAAGTGGAGATTATTCCATCACTCCTGACTTGTGCCTTGTAGATGGTGGACAGGCTTTCGGGAGTCAGGAGGTGAGTTGCTCATCGCATGATTCCTAGCCTCTGACCTGCTCTTGTAGCCACTGTATTGAAATGGCTAGTCCATTTCAGTTTCTGGTCAATGCTATTCTGCAGGATTTTGATAGTGGGGGAGTCGGTGATCGTAATGCCATTGAACAGCAAGGGGTGATGGGTGGATTTTCTCTTGTTAGAGGTGGTCTTGGCCTGGCACTTGTGTGGTGCGAATATTACTTGCCACTTGTCAGCTTAAGCCTGGATATTGTTCATGTCTTGCTGCATTTGGACATGGACTGCTTCGGTATCTGAGGAGTCGTGAATGGTGCTGAACATCGTGCAATCATCAGCGAACATCCCCATTTTTGACCTTATGATGGAAGGAAGGTCATTGATAAAGCAACTGAAGATGGTTGGGCCTAGGACACTACACTGAGGAACTCCTGCAGTGATGTCCTGGAGCTGAAATGACTGACCTCCAATAACCACAACCATCTTCCTTTGTGCTAGGTATGACTCCAACCAGTGGAGAGTTTTCTCCCGATTCCCATTGACTGCAATTTTGCGAGGGCTCCTTGATGCCACACTTGGTCAAATGCTGCCTTGCTGTCAAGGGCAGTCACTCTCACCTCATCTCGGGAGTGCAGCTCTTTTGTTCATGTTTGAACCGAGGCTGTAATGAGGTCAGGAGCTGAGTGGCCGTGTTGAAACTCAAACTAGGCATCAGTGAGCAGGTTATTGTTAAGCAAGTGCTGCTTGATAGCACTGTTGATGACCCCTTCCATTACTTTACTGATGATCGAGCATAGACTGATGGGGCAGTAATTGGCCGGGTCGGATTTGCCCTGCTTTTTGTGTATAGGACATGCCTGGTCAATTTTCCACATAGAACTATAGAAAAGTTACAGCACAGAAGGAGGCCATTCAACCCATCTTGTCCATGCCAACCCGAGGACACCCAGGTGCCCTTTCTAATCCCACCTTCCTGCACCCGGCCCATAGCCCTGCAGCTTACAGCACTTAAGGTGCAGATCCAGGTACTTTTTAAAAGAGTTTAGAGTTTCTGCCTCTACCACCAACTTGGGCAGCGAATTCCAGACACCCACTACCCTCTGCGTAAAAAAGTTCTTCCTCATGTCCCCCCTACACCTACTGCCACTTATCTTGAATCTATGTCCCCTGGTTCTAGAATTCTCCACCAAGGGAAATAATTTTATCCTGTCCACTCTATCTATCCCTCTCATAATTTTGTACACCTCAATCAAGTCACCTCTCAGCCTTCTTTGTTCAAAGGAAAATAACCCCAATCTATCCAATCTCTTCTCGTAGCTACACTTTTCCAACCCTGGCAACATTCTTGTAAACCTCCTCTGCACTCTCTCCAGAGCTATTACGTCCTTCCTGTAATGCGGTACATTGCTGGGTAGATGCCAGTGTCATAGCTGTACTGGAACAGCTTGGCTAGGAGCGGAGCAAGTTCTGGAGCTCAATTCTTTAGTACCATTGCTGAAATATTGTCAGGGTCCCATAGCCTTTGCAGTATCCAGTGCCTTTAGCTGTTTCTTGATATCATGTGGAATGAACTGAATTGACTGAAGACTGTCATCTATGATACTGGGGGCCTCTGGAGGAGGGCAAGATGGATCATCCACTCAGCAGTGCTGGCTGAATATTGCAGCAAATACTTCAGCCTTATCTTTTGCACTGATGTGCTGGGCTCCTCCATCATTGAGGATCAGGATCTTTGTGGTACCTCATCTTCCAGTGAGTTGTTTAATTGTCCAACACCATTCGCGACTGAATGTGGCAGAATTGCAGAGCTTAGGTCTGATCCATTGGTTGTGGGATCGCTTAGCTCTGTCAATCACTTGCTGCTTATGCTGTTTAGCACACAAGTAATCCTGTGCTATAGCTTCACCAGGTTGACACCACATTTTTATGTATGCCTGGTGTTGCTCCTGGCATGCCCTCTTCATTGAACCAGGGTTGATCCCCTGGCTTGATGGTAATGGTAGCGTGGGGGATATGCCAGGCCATGAGGTTACAGATTGTGCTTGAGTACAATTCTGTTGCTCCTGTTGGCCCATAGCACCTATGGGTGCCCAATCTTGAGTTGCTAGATCTGTTTGAAATCTATCCCACTTAGCACGGTGGTCGTGCCACACAATGCGATAGAGGGTATCCTCAATGTGAAGGCAGGATTTCACCTCCACAACGACTGTGCAGTGGTCAGTCCTACCGATACAGCCATGGACAAATGCATGCGCGGCAGGCAGGTTGGTGATGATGAGGTCAAGTATGTTTTTCCCTTTTGTTGGTTCCCTCACCACCTGCTACAGATCCAGTCAAGCTACTTTGTCATTAGGATTTGGCCAGCTCGGCCAGTAGTGGTGCTCCCAGGCCACTCTTGATGATGGACATTGGAGTCCCCCACCCGTAATACATTCTGCACACTTGCCATCCTCAGTGCTTCCTCCAAGTGGTGTTCAACATGGAGGAGCACTGATTCATCAGCTGAGGGAGGGCGGTATGTGGTAATTAGCAGGTTTCCGTGCCCATGTTTGACCTGATGCCATGAGACTTCATGGGGTCCGGAGTCGATGTTGAGGATTCTCAGGGCAACTCTCTCCCGACTTTATACTGCTGTGTTGCCACCTCTGCTGGGTCTGTCCTGCTGATGGGATAGGACGTACCCAGGGATGGTGGTGGTGGTGTCTGGGACATTGTAAGATATGATTCCATGAGGATGACTATGTCAGGCTATTGCTTGACTAGCCTATGAGACACCTCTCCCAATTTTGGCACAAGCCCCCAGATGTTAGTAAGGAGGACTTTTCAGTGTCGGCATGAACATGTTCGTGCCCGCATGCATCAAGATTTGGACAACATTCAGGTTTGGGTTGATATGTGTAAGGTAACATTCTGACACAAGTGTCAGGCAATGACCATCTCCGACGAGAGAGAATCTAACCATCTCCCCTTGACATCCTGGGGGTATTGACCAGAAACTGAACTTGACCACACATATTAATATTGTTGCTACAAGCGCAGCTGAGAGGTTGGGAATTCTGCAGTAAGTAAGTCCACCAGCTTCAAGGCTCAAGTCAGGAGTATGATGCAATACTCCCCACTTGCCTGGATGAGTGCCGGTCCATCACTCAAGCAGCTTGACACCCTCCAGTACAAAACTGCCAGCTTGGTTGGCACCCCATCCACCGCCTTAAATATTCAATCCCTCCACCACTGTTGCACCATGGCTAAAGCATATAGCATCTACACAATGCGCTGCAGCAAATCACCAAGGCTTCGTCGATAGCACCTTCCAAACCCACAATTTCTATCAAGAAGGACAGGCAGCAGGTGCCACCACCTGTTTAATCTCCTCTCCCAAGCCACACACCATCCTGACTTGTTGCTGGATCAAAATCCTGGAACTCCCTTCCTAACTGCACTGTGGGTGTACCTACACCACAGAGACTGCAGCAGTTCAAGAAGGCAGCTCACCACCACCTTCTCAAGGGCAATTAGAGATGGGCAATAAATGTGACCCAGCCACATTCCAGGAATGAATAAAACATGTGGAAATGCCTAATAACAACCTACAGCCCGCAGCTGAAACGTTAACTTGTCTTTTTCTCTTTTTTATTTGCTGATCAACCAGCTTTTCGACAGATCACTGCTTTTATATCCGACAGGCTAATTTCATTCTCCCACTGTCTCCAATGCATATCTCCTGCTAAGGCCTGTTACATGATTTCATCCTTACAGATTTACAAAAATGACTGACCTGTTCCATGAGGCAGCTGATATGTATTTCTTCAGCTGCTCACAAGCCATATGGAAAGGGACAGCCTGGAGTTCCTCCCACCAGTAATTATTTCAACATCGTGCTGTACACAGCAGTGGCTGCTGAACCCATTCTCACAGACTGTAAGATGGTTGCCATTAGGAACATTAGCTAATGCAGGCCCCACTCCTGGAAAACCAAGAACTGTGATTGTACTCAAAAGAAGTTGCAATCTGTGACTGTTGGTAACTCAAAAGAGTTTCCCTAAACTTATTACCTGAGCCAAAGTTCACAATTGGCAGCTTAACAAGTGGCTTCAGCTGTGCTTACTGCAGCTGGGTTATAATTGCAGCAAATCCCACCTCCCTGTGAAGTTGCATGGACCTACCAGTGGACTTAACTATGGAGTAGAAATTAATCCCCATTTGATGTGCTCTCAGTGCACTGAAGTGTAATTTTCACCTCCCCAAGGGTACAGCAGCTTGTCTGCCTGTTAGCTGGCATGATCGAGGCCTAAAATTGATGGGCCAAGGGGTGGATTTTTCTCTAATCCCTTTCTCTCTCTCTCTCTCCCACTGCTAGTGTAACTAATTTCAGACTACTGTTTGCAGTCTTCCGTGAGGACACTTATTGGAGTGAAGCAGGTCAACTCTTTCCCAGGGTAGTCAGCTGTGGTAAATTCAGGACCCCCCACCCTTTGGTAAAAGGCCTGGTGGGCAAAGCACAAAACGGTTCCTCCCTCTGCTGGTCAACAAGTGTTACTCAGAGGCCGTGACCCTGGGAATTGTTCATGAGGGAAGGCCTCCAGTCCCTGAGACTATTAACACAGCCTACCACTCAGATAATTACATTGTGGAGACATACATCACAACACATAATGCTTAAGTGACTTTTAATGGTGCTACTCATGTCCAAAGCATTTCTTTCAGAGCTTTGTGAACACAACAAAAGTGTGATTATAATATAGGCACTTGTCAGCACAACAATCAATTTGGGAAATAAAACATTGAGAATGTTCACCTTAGTAATGTAGCTGGGAAAGTGAATGTATACCGAGAAACATAGACAGTTTAAAACATTTAATGCACAATTTCACTAGTTTAATGCTTCTGCAACATTAGATTTCCCACTTAACAGTTGTGGGGATCTGAAGTATTTTCAATGTAATTACTCTCAGATATCCCTGCAAGCACTTTGCAGCTTCCATCGTTTCCCTTATTTGATTTTTTTCCCCATCTCCTATCTGTTATTTTCTTTCTGAACTTGTTTCCCCCCTGCTCCCCACCCCTCCAACCTTAGCCTATTCTCCTCACACCAACATCCTTCACAGTTGCTTAATTTCACGCAACCTTTCTCCAGTCTGATCGGAGACCAAATGGACCACCCACAGATTCAGCGCCCAATTCTGTTCCAGAAGCTAGCTGACCGGATCTGTGCTACTATTCCAGGGCCAAACACTCAAGTGCTCATTTTCTCCAAGGTAACAGCGTCACTCAGAGCAGCTGACATACACAGTGTAGAGCGACTTGTGGCTTCAAGCAGCAACAAAGCTCTGGGATCTGAGCCCATGATACCAGATGGACAGCAAGCATCCCAACTGCCACACCACTGGGTCAACGCAGTTTTCATTATCTTCATGCTAGGTGTCATCCTCTGTTAACGAGCCAGCAGTTCTGCTGTTCACATTGTACTGGGGAGAGATGAAGATTTTACAAATATGAATTTGTCTGCAAAGTTTATCTTGAGTGTCTCTCAATATAATTTCCCCAGAATATTTTCAGTAGCCCCTCTCTGTAATGCCCTGTATAATGGTATGACATTCACTCCAAATTATTAGATAAAAACTAAAAGCCCCTCACCCTAAGCACATCAAATGAATGTTTAGGCTCACTGGAAAGATAACACACTCCAATTTTAAAAATATTGTATATTTACCTGTTTTTTTTCTTTTTCCTCTCTCTCTCTCATTTTCTTCCCCCCACCCCGCCCTTTCATAAAGCCAACAATTTATACTGGACTGCAATTCTCCAGGTTACCTAGCGGCCTTCTGGCACCTCAGCCAAGAACCACTGTGACAACTTCAGCTTTAGATGCCTGTAAGGAAGCGGGCGGTGACTTCACAGCTATGCCTGATCCTGCCCTCACCTGGATCAAAAGGGTTCCTCTGCTATTGGGATGGAAAGATGTGGAGGATGTTCCCTGTAGTTATTGACAGGTTAGGGATTAACAATAAGGATTTGGGGGCAGGGGTTGGTGGGTGGGGAATGGTGGTGGCGAGAGAAGTTGGATAAATTTATTGAAGTCTTGCTTAATTACCTTTGTGTTTTTGGTAATACTTGAGGAAATAGGTAGGGCAGAATCCATGGAAAATGGGGAGGTTTGACAATCAACATGATATTTTCTTACTGAATGCTTTCCAATCATATCCATTGCTTGCACACTAATAATGCCTACTCCAAGGACTTGAGCACAAAATCTACCTGACCCTCCAGTGCAGTACTAAGGGAGTGCTGCACTGTCAGAGGTGCTTTCTTTCAGACGAGATGGTACTACCTATCAATTATACGATTCGGTGCACCATCGATGTCTTTCTGTCATTGTTAAGTATTGTCATGTACAGCTGGAATAGAATTGTGGACCAAGAGTGCAAGGTTGTCTGGCTAGTCCTTTGTGTGAGGGGCCAAACTCAACCGACTAAGACAGTTCTATCATACATTCAGGCCCCAAATAATCAGCAGGGCAGAATATGCATGGTTTTGTTTAGGTTTTGATGACCTTCTTCTCAAATAATTGAGAAACCTGAGACATTGTACGACGTTTGAAACTACTTTCTGTCAGGAAGCCAACAAGTGCAAAGGTGTAGGCTGGTATTGACCACAATTATTAATTACAACAACAGCCCCTCATTTAGCTGTCATCACCAAGTTCAAGTAGGTATAATTGGAAACTCCTGACTGATTTTGTCAGATAAGGCTGCAGACTTTTACTTACATGTAGGCCTTTGAGAGTTACAGTGGGAGTTTGCCAGGAAACATTTGGAGCTCAGCTATCTTGATGGAGTATTGCACAGTTGGCTGCACATTTCCCATTAACAGTTGCACTTCCCTCTTTTTTTCAAAAATGCAAGAAATACACATTCTTTCACTATCACTTCAAACATACTGACAAGATCATGAAAACATGAGTGTTTCATTCCTGAGAGTGCAATTCGCTTAGTGGTAATGAAAAACCAATTGCTAATTAAGAAGAATCTATAGTAATTATTTAATGCAGCTTTCAAACAGCTCACAAGCTACTCAGCTTGTACAAATGTCAACATTTCCATTAATACTGATGGAGAAGGCCTATTATCTGTGGCTTTATGACAGTGAGAAATTTCTGGTTTACTGACCATTTCCTGATAGTATTGATAGGGAGAGGAGTAGACCACTTGATCTGTAGTAAGAACATAACAGGAGTAGACCATACAGCTTCTCAAGCCTGCCCTGCTGTTCAGTAAAATCTTGCACCCCCATTTGACTTTCCTGCCCTATTCCATATCCCTTGTTTCCCTCACTGCTGAAAAATCTATCGATTTCACTCTTGACTGAGCATCCACAGCCTCTGAGGTAGAGAATGCAAAAGATTTGCAATCCTCTGAATGAAGAAACTTCTTATCTCAGTCCTAAATGGTTGGGTGGTGTAGTGGCATTGTCACTAGGCTGGTATTCCAGAGACCCAGGGTAATGCTCTGGGGACCTAGGTTTGAATCCCATTCTGGCAGATAATGGAATATGAATTCAATGAGGAAAAAACAAACCTGGAATTAAAAGTCTAATGCTGACCATGAAACCATGGTAAATTGTCGTAAAAACCCGCCTGGTTCACTAGCGTCCTTTAGAGAAGATTCATGTGACTCCAGATCCACAGTAATGTGGTTGACTCTGAAATGGCCTAACAAGCCACTGAGTTGTCTCAAGCCACTAAAAATCCAATAAAGAGGAATGAAACTGGGCAGATCACTCGGCATTGACCTGGGCACCGGAAATAACACTGGCAAACTCATCCCTGTTGACCCTGAAAAGCCCTCCTTACTAACATCTGGGGGCTCGTGCCAAAATTGGGAGAGCTGTCTCACAGTCTAATCAAGCAGCAGCCTGACATAGTCGTCTTCATGGAATCATACCTTACAGCTCATGTCCCAGACACCACCATCACCATCCCTGGGTATGCCCTTTCCCACCGGCAGAGGTAGTGACACAGTGGTATACGTTCAGGAGGGAGTTGACCTAGGAGTCCTCAACATCAACACCGGCCCTCATGAAGTCTCATAGCATCAGGTCAAACATGGGCAAGGAAACCTCTTGCTGATTACCACGTACTGTGCCCCCAAGCCCCTTCCCCACAAACCCCTCAGCTGATGAATCGGTACATGTTGAACACAACTTGGAGGAAGCACTGAGGGTGGCAAGGGTGCAGAATGTTCTCTGGGTGGGGGACTTCAATATCCATCACCAAGAGTGGCTCGGTAGCACCACCACAGACCGAGCTGGCCGTCTTCTTGCCAAAGTGAACAACTTCATAATTTCCCACATTGTACTCCATCTGCCATATTTTTGCCCACTCACTCAACCTATCAGTCTGCAACCTCCTTATACCGTCTTCACAACATACTTTCCTACCTATCTTTGTATCACCTGCAAATTTAGCTACCATGCCTTTGCTGCTCTCATCTAAGTTATTGATATAAATTGTAAAAAGTTGAGGCCCCAGCACTGATCCCTGCGGGACTCCACTCATTACATACTGCCGATCAGAAAAAGACCCATTTATGCATACTCTCTATTTCCTGTCAGGCAGCCAATCTTCTATCTAACCTGCCTGCCATAGATGCATCTGTCCATGACAGTATCAGTAGGAATGATCACTGCACAGTCCTTGTGAAGACGAAGTCCTGTCTTCACATTGAGGATACCATCGTGTTGTGTGGCATTACCACCGTGCTAAATGGGTTAGGTTTCGAACAGATCTAGCAACTCAAAACTGGGCATCGATGAGGTGCTGTGGGCCATCAGCATCAACAGAATTGTACTCAAACACAATCTGTAACCTCATGGCCCGGCATATCCCCCAGTCTACCATTACCATCAAGTCAGGGGATCAACCCTGGTTTAAAGGAGAGTGCAGGAGGGCATTCACATGGTACAGAAGAAATTTACCAGGATGCTGACATGATTATGAGGGGCATAGATAGGATAAATAGGAAGGCATTTTTTCCATTAGTAGAGGGGTCAATAACCAGGGGGCATAGATTTAAGGTAAGAGGTAGAAGGCTAAGAAGGGAGTTGAGGAGAATTTTTTTTCACCCAGAGGCTGGTGGTGGTCTGGAACTCACTGCCTGAAAGAGTGGTTGAGTCAGAAACTCTTGAAACATTTAAGAAGTATTTAGATATTCACTTACGTTGCCATATCCTCCAGGGCTATGGGCCAAGTGCTGGAAAATGGGATTAGAGTAGCCTTTGTTGACTGGCATGGACACGATGGTCTGAATGACCTCCTTCTATGCTGTAAACATCTATGAGTCTATGAATCTACTAAAACTATACACAGTACTCCAGGTGTAATCTCACCAAAGCCCAATATAATTGCAGCAAGATTTCCCTTGCTCTTATATTCCAATCCCCTTACAATAAATGCTCACATGCAATTTGCATAGTGAGTGTGCTCTGAACTTTTGTTAGGTGATAAGTCTATCTATTTAATTCCTATTCCTTGCCTTTACTTTTTAAATGATTACTAAAGAATTATTCATAGTGCATCATGATTAGTTGTTGGAATTTCATATCCCTAAGTATCCTTACATCCTACGTTTCAGACCCCTGGATTGACGTTGCATGGTAGATTTTTCACGGAGTTCCCCTTAACCCTTTGGTGGAAAGTGCAGAGACATGGGAGAGCTTCCATTGACCTTCTGTTGAAATTATGCCAAGTGATCAGAAGAATCTGCATGGAAATTCCAAATGATACTCTTCTGGGTCAGTACATTGCACATTCCACAAACTCTCCTGAACTTACTTTTCTCTCTCTCTCTCTTCCCCTCTCACTCTCTCTCTGTCTTCTCTCCTCTTTGCATCCCTTTGCTTCTTTCCTTTCCTCTTTTCTCCTCTCCTTTTTCTTCTAATCTTTCTCCCTCTCTGCTGTGATCTCCTCTTCCCTTCTTGCCTCTTTCCCCTATCGTCTTTTCTTCTGGGCCTGCTAAATCCCTCTCTGAAATATATTGCTTCCTTAACATTTTTTTATTCATGCAAGGGATGTGGGCTTCGCTGATGTTGTAGGGTAGCCAAGTTGTGCTATTCGTGATAGAGTTGACCTGCAGAAACTTCTTGGGTGGAAGCATTAAGTTTATTTACAATATACTCAGCAGCAGCTACACGTGCTTTCAACTCCAACTCTATCTCTACACTGCTTGAGGTAGGCCGTGCTACTCTCCTATTGGTTACTACAGATCATGTGATCTTCCTTAACAAGTATCATTCTTAAAGGTAAATTACACACTTAATAAAACCATAATTACTACATTCCTCCCCCTTTAACTCGGCTATACATATTATATTTACAAGTACATATTTTTCAAGACAGCATAATATTTACACTGCATAAGGAATTTACAAGTTCAGTCTTTTAGGTGGTTTCCTGGTACGTGTGGAACACTGCAGCTCCACAACTTCCGATCCTTTGTTAGGAACCTCCTTTTCCGGAGTTACCTGAACATCAGGTGCTTCGGTGGGCACTTGCAGTTCTGTATCCTCAGCTCTTACAGGAACATCAGACATGTCAGTCCTGGTTTGAGTATCCCCAACAGGAAACGCTGACCCGGTTGTGATCACTGGTGGAACCATGTCTTCATGATTTGTCTCTCTCTTCCTTAAATGGTCCACATGTTTCCGAATGATCCAGCCTTCCGCCTCCACGTGGTGCGATAAAGGTCCAGTCACCGCACTTATTTCATCCGGTAACCACTTTGGTCCTTTCCCAGAGTTTTTCACGTATACCGGCTTTCCCACGGTAAATTTCCTCTTGCGACTATGCCAGTTGTGTCTAGTTTTCTGGCTTCCCTGACTCCTTCCCACTTTCCCCTCTAAATTTGGCAATATTAACTTCAATCTCGCCTGGAGATGGCGTTTCAACAATAACTCCATAGGTGTGACACCTGCTGTTGTGTGAGGGGAGTCCTGTAATAAGAAAGAGAGCGTTCTAGCTTGGTTGCCAAGGAATCACCAGTTAGCTTTTTCAATCCTGCCTTGAATATTTGAATCACCCTTTCGGCCAGTCCATTTGAGGAAGGGTGGTATGGTGCAGTTTTCACGTGAGTAACACCATTGAGGTTGATAAACCGTTGAAACTCAGCACTCGGAAATGCCGTGCCGTTTTCAGAAACGACCACTTCTGGTAGACCGTGAATGGCAAATCTCGGACGTAGTCTCTCGACTATAGCGGCCAACGTTGGTGACTTCACCTCATATACACCCAACCATTTTGAATGGGCATCAACAATGAGCAGAAACATTATTCCCAGGAAAGGTCCAACGTAGTCAATGTGTAACTGCACTCAGGGTCTACCTGGCCACTCCTATGGGTGTAATGGAGCTGTCACTGGCAACTTTTGCAGTTGCTGACATTGCACACAGTGCTTTGCTAAACTCTCTATTTTGCCATACATCCCAGGCCACCATAGATAGTTGTGTGCTATGGTCTTCATTCAGGAAATTCCTGGCTGGGCACTGTTGTTCAGTTAAAAGTGGTACAGTGTTGATTTCTTTTTAACTTGATTTCTTCTGTTCAATCCTGTGTTATCCTCATCGACAGTTTGTTGAAGGGTGGCCGAGTTGTACTGTTAGTGATAGAGTTGACCTGCAGACACTTCTTGGGTGGAAACATTAAGTTTTTTTTTCAATATACTCAGCAGCAACTACATATGCTTTCAACTCCAACTCTATCTCTACACTGACTCCTTGAATAGCCTGTGCTACTCTCCTATTGGTTACTACAGATCATGTGATCTTCCTTAACATGTATCATTCTTAAAGGTACATTACACACTAAATAAAACCATAATTGCTGCAGCTGGCTAGGCCAGCATTTAGTGTCCATCACTAATTGCCTTGAGAATGCGGCAGTGAGCTGCCTTCTTGAACCTCTGCAGTCCATGTGGAGTAGATACACCCACAGTACTGTTAGGGAGGGAGTTCCAGGGTTTTGATCTAGTGAAGGAACAGTGATATATTTTCAAGTCAGGATGGTGAGTGGCTTGGAGGGGAAGTTCCAGATGCTAGTGTCCCCATCTATCTGCTGCCCTTGTCTTTCTACATGGTACCGGTCATGGGTTTGGAAGGTGGTGTCCAAGGAGCCTTGGTGTGTTTCTGCAGTGCACCTTGTAGATGCTACACGCTGCTGCTACTGTGTGTCAGTGGTGGAGGGAGTGAATGTTTGTGGATGTGGTGCCAGTCAAGTGGGCTGCTTTGTCCTGGATGGTGCCAAGCTTCTTGAGTGATATTGAAGCTTCACTCATCCAGACAAGTGGAGAGTATTCCATCACACTCCTGACTTGTGCCTTGTAGATGGTGGGCAGGCTTTGGGGAGTCAGAGCATGCTGCATCCCACCCTCAGGAATGTATTACTTTGTCAGATCCATGTCCCTAGTTCCTGCCTCACACATCTTAATTTTTACATGTAGCCCCACTTTCACTTTCAAAACCAGGCCTCCTGCCTCAGTATCCACTCTCAATGCATTCTTTACAGGTTTATAAAGGAACACATCTAATGCACTAAGATAAAAGCAAAAAATTGTGGATGCTGGAAATCCGAACCAAAAACAAAAATACCTGGAAAACTCAGCAGGTCTGACAGCATCTGCGGAGAGGAATACAGTTAACGTTCCGAGTCCGCATGACTCTTCACCGCAGTGCACATAGCAGTTTGAATTGCGAGGATTGAGGGGGAAATGAAGAAAGTGGGGGAATTTGGGTTAATTACAAAGGGATAAAATCTTAAAGGACAAAGGTAGAGCAAGTGAAGAGGGGAGCAGGAGAAAGGTCAAATAGCAAAGGATCAAAGTGGAAGAGATGGCACGATGCATAGTGAATGCAAAGGGTGAAGAAAGAATAACAAGGTGAAGAGAAAGAAGAGATGAGAAGGAACAGAGGGGAGTTGCAATGCAAAAGGGGTCCTGGAAGAGGAAAAAATGGGGAGGGAAGCAGAATGCTGGTGGCTTATTCAAGTTTGTAGCTTTGGTTCAGTGATAGCATACTCGTCTATGAGTCAGAAGGTTTTGGATTCGAATCCAAATCGAGAAACCTGAGCGCACGATTTAGGCTGACACTTCAGTGCATTAATGAGGGAGTGCTACACTGTTGGAGGTGCCCTCTTTTGGAAGGGATATAAAATGAAGGCCCCTTCTGCTAGTTCAGCTGGAAGCAGAAGATCCTATAGCACCTTTTGAAGAAGAAGAGGGGAGTTCTCCCCGGTTTCCTGGACAATGTATAGCCCTCATCAAACATCACTAAAGGAGATTTTATCGTTATTTATCTTTTTGATGTTTGTGGGATCTTGCAGAGTTCTAATAGACTGTCACATCTTTTACGTGACTACACTTCAAAAATAATTAATTGCCTGTAAAACACTTTGGTGGAAGTAGTAAAAGGCACTATATAAATACAAAGGGCCTAGTGTGGTACAGGATTCGCGTGGCAAATATTTGGACAAGTTGAAGTAAATGGAGGTTGAGCAATAGGAGCTAACAAGATGAAAGTAATTGCTAGAAACAGTTATAAGAGTTCCATCAGTGAAGAGGCTGATGGAAGGTAGGAGGCTGTTGATATTACAGAGGCGGAGTTATTGAAAATATGCATCTTCTGAGCAAAACAAAAATCACGGATTACAATAAATTGCATGCTTCCTACATATTTAGAGGCATAAAATATGTTGTGAACAAAATTAATACAAAAAGGGTGCATCTTTATACAAAAAATCCAATGACAAGAAAATATTGAGCTAACACGCAGCTTTCCTTTTTCATCATTTCTGCATTGCTATGAAAGATCTTTTGTTTTTATGCTGGTATCCCCACTTGAACATTGGTACAGTTCTCCATGATTGTCATACTTTCTATTGACCGTTTGTCTGCTGCTCTTGTTTTTGTGTTTTCCCTCAGATTAGCATCGATACACATGAATGAAAGAGGTTCAACCACCCCAATGGTCCCAATCAAGTTACACCAGACTATTAACTAAACAAGCAAAAAAGAGTTTCCCTTCTCACACCCGGATGGTCATGTGCTGATGTGATCTATGTAGGGGAGGTGGTGATCGTGGTGTAGTGATAATGTCACTGGACTAGTCACTCAGGAGCCCAGGCTAATGCTCTGGGGATATGGGTACCAATCCCACCATAGCAGTTGGTAGAGTTTAAATTCAATTAATGAACCTGGAATATAAAGCTAGCCTCAATAACGGTGGCCATGACAACTATCATTGATTTTTGTCAAAACCCACCTGGGCCCTTTAGGAGTGAAATCTGCTGTCCTTAGCTGGTCTGGCCTACATGTGACACCAATGTGGTTGACTCCTAATTGCCCTCTGAAATGGCCTAGTAAGCCATGCAGTTCATGGGCAATTAGGGATGGGCAACAAATGCTGGCCTTCCAGTGATGCCACATCCCATGAGAAAGCATAAAGAAAGAAAAAACCATGAACTTTGAGAAATGCAGATGTATGGTGAAAGTGGGGCAAGTCCATGCTAGCCCGAGCAGAGATGAAGGCAGGAATGTTGAGTGAAGAGGTGCCTTAACTATCACTGACAACCCCATCCCATTTTAAAGATTGGTTTCTGCCTCTCTGGCCTCCTTGCAGCAGAAGGGCACAGCAGTGCAACTGCCTCTGTGCCGACCTGGTGCCTATAGAGGAAGCTATCTTTGGTCATTGCCAAGTAGATATGTCAAGGCCTGTAGACGTGGTTGGTGGTATATTGGCAAGCATGGATAGTGTGAGTCTGCTGCCAGTCTGACCTCTGTGATACACCTTTTCTCACCTTGTATCACTTCAACCATTAATGTACTGCAATCTGGCTAATTTAAAAACAATTATTAATTTGACTTGCTAAATACAATGGAGTCTGAAGCCAGGAGTTAGTTTATTTTCTGCCCAGCAGCTAATTTACAAATTCTAATTTTCCTTAAGGATCTTGCTGCCTTGAAGACATGCGTATTATTTTTAAAATCAGTTTTCTGGTTATTTTGAAAACAATGATCCATCAACATTGCTATTACCATAAATACTATATAAAAAAAAGCCCAGCTTTCCTAGCTGACATGTGCAATGCACTGGATCAAATCACAGATTTTGATTCATAAGGGACTCAGATGGCTTATTGAAAATGCAGCCTAGCTGGGAACATGAGAAACTGCCCTATCTGGAACACTAAGTTTCCTATTAGTTACTTCAGTTACCTGGATAGATTGATGAAGCTGGAATTGTTCTCCTTAGAGAAGAGAAGGTTGCGAGGAGATTTGATTGAGGTGTTCAAAAGCATGAGGGGCCTAGTCAGAGTTGGAGGAAGCACTGAGGGTGGCAAGGGCACAGAATGTACTCTGGGTGGGGACTTCAATGTTCATCACCAAGTGTGGCTCGGTAGCACCACTACTGACCGAGCTGGCCGAGTCCTAAATGACACAGCTGCTAGACTGGGTCTGTGGCAGGTGGACAGGGAGCCAACAAGAGGGAAAAACGCACATGGCCTCATCCTCACCAACCTGCCTGCCACCGGTGCATCTGTCCACGACAGCATCAATGGGAGTGACCACTGCATAGCCCTTGTGAAGGCAAAGTCCCGTCTTCACAAGGAGGACACCTTCCATTGGGTTGTGTGGTACCACCACTGTGCTAAGTGGGATAGATTACGAACAGATCTAGCAACTCAAGACTGGGCATCCATGAGATGCTGTGGGCCATCAGCAGTGAATTACACTCAGCCACATTCTGTAACCTTATGGCCCGGCATATCCCCCACTCTGTCATTAGCACCAGGTCAGGGGAGGGCATTCCAGGAACAGCAGCAGGCATACCTAAAAATGAGATGTCAACCTGGTGAAGCTACAACTTGGGACTACTTGCATGCCAAACAGCGTAAGCAGCATGCAATAGAGCCAAACAATCCCACAACCAAAGGATCAGATCTAAGCTCTGCAGTCCCGTCACATCCAGTCATTAATAGTGGTGGACAATTAAACAACTCACCGGAGGAGGACGCTCCATAGATATCTCCATCCTCAATGATGGGGGAGGCGGCCAGCACATCAATGCAAAAGATAAGGCTGAAGCATTTACAACAACCTTCAGCCAGAAGTGCCAACTGGATGACCCATCTCGGCCTCCTCTGGAGATCCCCAGCATCACAGATGCCAGTCTTCAGCCAATTCGATTCACTCCATGTGATATCAAGAAATGGTTGAAGGCACTGGATAGTAAAAGGGCTATGGGCCCTGACAGTATTCCGGCAATAGTACTGAAGACTTGTGCTTCAGAACGTGTCTTGCCCCTAGTCAAGCTGTTCCAGCTGAGCGGCTTGCTAGGCCATTTCAGAGGACAGCTAAGAGTCAACCATGTTGCTGTGGGTCTGGAGTCACGTATAGGCCAGACCAGCTAAGGATGGCAGATTTCCTTCCCTAGAGGACATTAATGAATCTGTGGGTTTTTATAACAACCCAGCAGTTCCATGGTCACCATGACTGATACTAGCTTTTCATTCCACATTTATTTAATTAACTAAATTTAAATTCCCTAGCTGCAGGGGTGGGATTTGAACTCGTGCCTGCAGATTTATTAGTGCAAGCATCTGAATTACTGGTCCAATAACATGCCCATGATGACACTGTACCTCCACAGTGTAATTATGAAAGGGGCAATATTGTATAATATTTAACATGTGACTAAGTTTGACCAATTGGCCTGAAATAACGGTCGTCTGGTGCTTAGAGGAACGTGGTGAACATCCATGTGGTCTACAGTAAGATGGGCTGATCACAATTAACGATTCACTTTAGACTTGGGCAGGCTGACCTGTACACAACTGTGAATAAAAGCACAAGTTTTGACTCATAAGGGAATTCTTAGCATTATGTCGAGCTGTGTAGAGCAGGAAGGTTGACTCATCTAGCATCTGCTGAATAAACAGTTATCTCTCAGGTCAGCAGTATGGGTAAATACAATCAGCTTCAACAACAAAGTACAATCATTTCTGCCAACACTTTAATTTTAACAATCAAGATGATACACTAGTTTAGAATGGATAGATGCAGAGACTTTTCACAATACTCTAATAAGCTTATTATATTATGTTTCAACTGTGGCTTAATCTGTAGCACTGTCATATCTGAGTCAGAATGTTGTGGATCAAGACCCATGGAAGACACTTGAGCACAAAAAAATTGAGGCTGATACTCCAGTGAAGTACTGAAGGAGTGCTGTACTGTTGGAAGTGCCATCTTTCAAAAGAGATGATAAACTGGGTCCCCACCTGCATTCTCAGGTGAACATAAGAGACCACATGGCACTATTTTGAAGAAGAGCAGGGGAATTATCCCTGGTCTCTTGGCCAATATTTACTCCTCAATCAGCATCACAAAATCAGATGATGTGGTTATGACACCATTGCTGTTTGTGGGAATTTGCTGTATTCAAATTGGCTGCTACATTTCATTACAATATACTCCAAAAGTACTTCATTGACGGTAAAGTACTTTGGGATGTCCTGGGATTGTGAAAAGCACGATGTTTTTTTCATTCTTTCATGGGATGTGGGCATCATTGGCTAGTCCAGCATTTATTGTCCATCCCTAATTGCCCTTGAGAAGGTGGTGGTGAGCTGCCTTCTTGAACTGCTGCAGCCCATGTAGTGTAGTACACCCATATGCTGTTAGGGAGGGAGTTCCAGCACTTTGACCCAGCGACAATGAAGGAATGGTGATATATTTTCATGTCAGGGTGGCAAGTGGCTTGGAGGGGGCCTTCCAGATGGAGGTGTTCCCATGTGTCTGCTGCCCTTGTCCTCCGAAGTGGTAGTGGTCATGGGTTTGGAAGGTGCTGTCGAAAGAGCCTTAGTGAATTCCTGCAGTGCATCTTGTAGATGGTACACACTGTTGATACTGTATGTTGGTGGTGGAGGGAGTGAATGTTTGTGGATGTCAATCAAGCAGGCTGCTTTGTCCTGGATGGTGTCAAGTTTCTTGAGTGTTGTTGGAGTTGCGCTCATCCAGGCAAGTGGAGAGTATTCCATTACACTCCTGACCGGTGCCTTGTAGATGGTGGACAGGCTTTGGGGAGACAGGAGGTGAGTTACTCGCTGCAGGATTCCTAGCCTCTGACCTGCTCTTGTAGCCACAGTATTTATATGGCTGGTTCAGTTCAGTTTCTGGTCAATGGTAACCCCCAGGATGTTGATAGTGGGAGATTCAGAATGGTAATGCCATTGAATTTCAATGGGCGATGGTTAGATTCTCTCTTGTTGGAGATAGTCATTGTCTGGCACTTGTGTGGCATGAATGTTACTTGCCACTTGTCAGCCCAAGCCTGAATATTGTCCAGGTCTTGCTGCATTTGGACATGGACTGCTTCAGTATCTGAGGAGTTGCGAATGGTACTGAACGTTGTGTAATCATCAGTGAACAACCCCACTTCTGACCTTATGATAGAAGGAAGGTTATTGATGAAGCAGCTGAAGATGATTGGGCCGAGGACACTATCCTGAGGAACTCCTGCAGTGATGTCCTGGAACTGAGATGATTGACCTCTAATAACCACAACCATCTTCTTTTGTGCTAGGTATGACTCCAACCAGCAGAGAGTTTTCCCCCTGATTCCCATTGACTCCAGTTTTGCTAGGGTTCCTTGATGCCACACTCGGCTAAGTGTGGCCTTGATGTCCAGGGCAGTCACTCTCACCTCACCTCGGGAGTTCAGCTCTTTTGTCCATAATTGAACCAAGGCTGTAATGAGATCAGGAGCTGAGTGTTCCTGGCGGAACCCAAACTGGGCGTCAGTGAGCAGGTTATTGCTAAGCAAATGCTGCTTGATAGCATTTTTGACAACTCCTTCCAGTACGTTACTGACAATTGAGAGTAGACTGATGGGAAGGTAATTGGCCGGGTTAGATTTGTCCTGCTTTATGTGTACAGGACATACCTGGGCAATTTTCCACACTGCTGGGCAGATGCCTTTGTTGTAGCTGTACTGGAACAGCTTGGCTAGGGGTGAGGCAAGTTCTGGATCAAAAGTCTTCAGTGCTTTTGCCAGAATATTGGGCTGATAGCTTTTGCTGCATCCATGCTTTGAGCTGTGTCTTGATATCACGTGGAGTGAATCAAATTGGCTGAAGACTGGCATCTGGAATGCTGCGGACCTCCGGAGAACCATCTTTTGCACTGATGTGCTGTGCTCCTCCAACATTGAGGATAGGGATATTTGTGGAGCCTCCTCAAACACAAGTCTTCTCTCTAGCCTGTTTACCTTGAACCTGGTTAGAGCGAAGCGATAACAAGGAAGGGATTGAACAATACCTTTGGCAAACACCAATGATTTTTTTGCATCAATGTTATGATGTGGTTTTTCCCACATTAAAAACAGATACTCAGTGCCCTGAGGCGATGTGGGTGGGGCCGATGACAGAGAGATAGAGTGACAAGTTTTTTCATGATAATTACAGTAGAGAGTGTTAGACACAGAAGTAATTTGACTAGGGTAAGTCTTGGCAGGTTAGATGTGATTTTGCCCTGATTAGTTATATAAGTAAGATTTGCAAAAACAAATCCAAAATAATGGATTCATGTGGATGTTGAGCAAACATCAAAACCGATTGGTTCTGAACCTCCCTTGATGGCTCCATTGGCACCGTAATGAGCCATAGTGACAGGAAAGGTCAATGGTCTATGCTGAGTAATTGTGGCAGTGGAAGGGGTGCTACAATTAATCTCCACACTCTTGGGCAAAGTAAGGATGGTGAGGATATGGAGGAGAGAACCAACCAGGGTTCCTGCTCCGGACTACTATCCTTTGGCCACTCTTTTGAAGTCAATATCTAGTGAGAACAGGATCACATTTGACCACTAAATGCTCCATGGCCATTTGGCAGTTCAATACCCTATGCATTTTGGTCTCCTTATCTGAGGAAGGATGTTCTTGCTATAGAGGGTGTGCAGCGAAGGTTTACCCGACTGATCCCTGGGATGGCAGGACTGACATATGAGGAGAGTTTGAGTCGATTAGGATTATACTCGCTGGAGTTCAGAAAAATTAGGGTGGATCTCATAGAAACCTATAAAATTCTAACAGGATTAGACAGGATAGATGCAGGAAGGATGTTCCCGATGGTGGGGGAGTCCAGAACCAGGGGTCGCAGTCTGAGGATATTGGGTAGACCATTTAGGACTGAAATGAGGAGAAATTTCTTCACCTAGAGAGTGGTGAGCCTGTGGAATTCGTTACCACAGAAAATAGTTGAGACCAAAACATTGTATGTTTTCAAGAAGGAGTTAGATATAGCTCTTGGGGCGAAAGGGATCAAAGGGTATGAGGAGAAAGCAGGAGCAGGCTATTGAGTTGGATGATCAGCCATGATCATAATGAATGGCGGAGCAGGCTCGAAGGGCCGAATGGCCTACTCCTGCTCCTGGTTTCCATGTTTCTATGCATGGTCAGTGGGCCGCCTGGGTATAGTGCTGGAATCTTGCAGGAGTCTATGGTAGTCTACCCGACATGAATCAGGAAAGGTAAGGCATAGAGGGGATATTTTAAAAAAAATCTATGGGGCAGATTTCCTTCTTTTACACTTGAGTGTGAATAGTAGCCCAGATGGAAAGAAAACTAGGGTGAGATCTACCTGCCTCCCACAATGCAGCCAGCCTGCTTTAACGTAGGAGTTCAAAAATCAGGTGCAGTTTCCTCTGTGTGTTCTCTCAAGGTGACTCATTACATACCAGGTGCAGAACATGTTGAGTTTCTCTTTGGTTTGTAAATTCTTCATGAGGTTTTGGGCTGGCTTGTCGTGGTCCCAATTAGGGGAGAAATGGAGGTGGAGCTGGGAAAAAATGGTGGCCGGGTCCCAGATCCAGAAGTTCCCATTCCTTCATTTCCGGCGTCGGCTATTTTCACCGGCTCGGGAAAGGGGGCGGGACATGAAGCCCGGCCTCCTGTTGTTGAAAGTTGCCTGTATTGTTTTAAAGGCTGGTTGAGATCCCCCATGGAGGCGACCGCAATCGGGAAGGCCTCCTGATTCATGTCTGATGAGTGAGGCCGTGACCTGGAAGTGAGAAGAACGTCTGCTGCTTTACAGTTCATCAGGCAATGCTGCAATCTGATGTCTACCTGTGTCACCCATTGTCAGAACTGGCGAGCTTTGGATGGGAGGACTGCTTTTTCCCAATGGCTTATTTGGCTAATTTTATTTTTATTTTGAGAGATCTATGGGCATTTGAAGGGGTTGCAGTGTGTTATAATGGAGCCAAAAGTGAACACTTAGGTGAGTGGGTGAGGGGAGTGAGGGTGGGTATGGAGGAGGATGGGTGGTGAAAGTGGGGTTGAAGAGGGAGAGGGTGCATAAATGCATTGTTTTATTTATTGTTTCGTGCCATCCACGTCCTTAGCCATGGAGACAGGCCTTGAAACGGGGCCGCACCAGCATTGGCCCTGCACCCATTTCTGTCTGTGGCCCGTATCCTAGAGATCAAATTACCAGGTGAATGCGCTGCCTTTTCGAAGTTGGGACTGCAATGTCGGAAAATGGCCCGACCTGCGGTTCCCAAACTGAAGATGAAAATCCAGCCGCTGAAATCCTAGTGAGAAGGACTGTCAGCACAAAAGCAAATATTGCACAGCTAAGCAAGACATCACGGGGTTGGTCAAAACCTTCTTAGATTTCAAATAACGTGTTGTGTGTGGTTTTTAGAAATTACTCATTAGACAGCAGCAGACACTTCTTGCATTTGCAAGAAGGCTCTCTGCCCACTGCTTTAAAATGGACAGATTAATCTCCCCACTAAAATATGAGAATGATAAGCATTATTACAATATACAGCTATTATTGCCAATATTAATTTCTACCCTTTGATATTCTATTGATATGAAAGGTAAAATTATGACAAGTGCAGTCCTCATAAGAATGCTTCACGTATTCTGTAACAAACTGCTTGCTGCACTAACACCCATGTTAATGCCATCATATAATAGAAAAGAATTTTGTCTGCTTGTTTTATTGGAATGATGTTTAATATGAATTGCATACACTTCTTGGGTTAGTCAACTGTAATCTTTATTGTTAGTTTATAAATTTGTTTGTTAGAATCCTGAGGGGCAGTCAAGGCAAGGGGTTGTCATGGATACAGGCTGTGCTCAGTGATGATGAGTGCAAATACACAGCTGTTTGATTATTTTTAAATTGATGGTCACATTGTCAAATCGATTTAAAATAAATGCTACTTTGCATGGGTGAGATTTACATTCATGTTCTGAGTCATATGTACCTACTTTCCGTGTTAACTGGCTTAGAGTATTAATAGAGTTGTTAATTAAATGATAATGCCCGCTCGCTGAATTGCTCTTGGTGTAACACCTTATCAGGATTGCATATCACATGCACATCACATTAATTTCTTTGCAATGCATGCATGTTGTTCGTAGGGATATTCTACTGTCGAACACAGCAAAGTAGCTCGAGCAGCCTCAAATGTGTCGAACGACTGGTTAATCTGTTATAAAAACAGAAAATACTAGAAATATTCATCAGGTCAGGCAGCATCTGTGTAGAGAGAAACAGAATTATTCACATTGATGACCTTGCAACAGAACTCTGAATCAGAATTTGTTGGGTTGGCTGAGGGAGAAATATTAGTCAGGGCACCAGGAGAACTCTCTGGTCTCCTTTAACTAAAGGGATCTTTAGCCAACTCAACTGGTTTCACAAAAAAAAGAGTCCCAGTCTGGGGTCTCATCTGAAGCACAGCTTCTCTGACAGTGTAGCACTCTGCTCATAGGATGTGTTCACGGCCTTGAACCCACAACCTCCTTGACTGTGAGAGGCTGCTTATTCGAATCAGCTGCAATATCAGTTGTGGGGTCCTTGATGGCAACTTTCAAGCAGAAAGAGCTCTGTTCAGGAAAATTGCCTAGCCCTCATCTACACTGTGTATTGCTGGAATATTGGAACTCCTATATTGGTGCCTATAAGACTCATTCATCTCTACGTGCCTTCTTCCATCACAGAAGTCCTTGCTCCTGGGAAGATGGATTACTCTGCAACAGCTTCAGCCTGCTAATCTCTGAAGGAACATGTCACTGGACTTCTGATTCTGGAGTCTGGACTCATGTGAAATTCTTATTTTTATCGTGCCTTGCCCTGTACCCCTTTCTTTCCCTTATTCCCCATTTATTGTATAAGTGAAACCCTCTTCCCGCATTTTGAGTGTGTGTAAAGTAAACCAACCCTCTTATTTTACCTTATCTCAAGTTTGCTGTGAGGTTATTAATAGAAGATTAGATAACTCCAAAACGGAAGGTTTGGGAAAGTATGCCACCATAAAGGGAGAAGTCAGAAATCAAAAACACCTTTCTGTTTATGGATGGGTAGTGAGTGTAGAAATCACAGCTGTTTAAACTAACCCCCTCCCCCCCACCGCCTATAATGCAGGGGTTAATATGGAAAGTAGGTACATATGGCCTAATCACCTGTCATATTAGGACAAAGGCTGCTGTTATGGAAAAGGCCTGGGGAAGTTAGGCCTGCTGTCAGTCTGAGGCTTTTGCTGAGATCATTTCCCACCCCACCCTCCCCACAGCACCCGCGTCTGACCTGCCAGGCAAGTCTGGATGAGAACTCCTTTTTCACTTGGCCCCAAAGGGTAAGTAAAAAACATTTAAATGTTTGAGCCTCTTCTGTCCCCAATCATTATTGTCCCCACCATCCTCAGATGGCAGGCAAACCCTGCATTTCCCTGCTCTGACTATTGATGCATACGAAAGTAAGGCCCTGCCATCTTTGGGTGAGTGTCTTTTTAACCTGCTCAGTAAGAGTTAAAATTAGGAATAGTCAGTTCCAGAGCAGGTGACTAACCTGGGAGATTTTAAATGCCCATCTCCCGCTTTCTGTAGAATGAATAGGTTTGGTACTGCCTCAATTATTAACACGAGAGATGGATTGTTCAGCTTGACAACTCTCTGTTTAAAGAAGTTACTCTTACTCTCTATCCTAAATATTTTACATTTAACTGTGTCTTTTCCAACTCTTTTCCCAATCATTGTATGCTCCCCAATTCCCCCTGTACTCGCTGACCTACAATGACCTAGCAATGTCTAGATTTCAAATTTTCATCTTTCTTTTCAAGTCCTTCCATGGCCTTGCCCCTCCCAATCTCCTTCAACCCCACAATCCTCCAAGATATCTGCACTCATCTAATTCTGGCCTCATTTGCATCCCCAATTTTAATTGCTTCACCATTGGAAGCTCTGTTTTCAGTTGTCAAGGCCCAAGTTCTGGAATAAAAGCAAAAAGCTGCAGATGCTGGAAATCCAAAACAAAAACAAAAATACCTGGAAAAACTCAGCAAGTCTGACAGCATCTGCGGAGAGGAGCACAGTTAACGTTTCGAGTCCGAATGACCCTTCAACAGAACACCTTCCCTACACCTTTCTGCCTCTCTTTCCTCCTTTGAGACACTCCTTAAAACCTACCTCTCAAACCAGGTTTTGGTCATCTGATGTAATATCTCCTCATGTGTCTTGGTGTCATACTTTGTTTCATAATGTTTCTGTGAAGTGCCTTGGGAGGTATCAATACATTAAAGGCACTATATAAATATAAGCTGTTGTTGATGATTGGATTTAAAGTTACCTTGGTCTTATCCCAGCACATTGCCTATATCCAAAACATGTTAATATTCACTTTGGGCAGACAAATGAGGCATCAAATCCACATCATTAAAAGTATTATCACAAAAATGGAAAATAATGAAAAGTAAGTGGAAAAAATAGGTAGAATATTTGGCCATGGTCTTTGAAATGGAATTGGAATGGTACTGCACACGTCCAAATTATGTGTACTTGAAAATTTCCCACATTCTAGAGAACAAAGCTGGGAATTTCCTCAGGGTTTCTTCCGTTGGGCAGTAACTTTGAACAAAGTTCAACGGAAAATTTATTTACGTAGTGTATTTTCCATTGAAATCATAGTTTTCTAAACTGATGCATTGGAGAGATTCACTGACAACTCTGATTCCAAGTCTTGCATGATTATAGAAACATAGATGTTTATAATAAAGAAGCAGGCTATTTGTCTTATCATGGTGGTGCTAGCTCCTTGCTAGATCAATGAACATTATTCCCATTGTCTTGACTACCTGCCAGAGCCTTGTACCTTCCTCTGCTTCAAATGTTCGCTCAATATTCCCTTAAATCTCCTGGTCCAAATGTTTATTTTAAATTCACATATTCATTTGAAGGTTGTTAGGACTGGTCCCTGAGCAAGGTCCCCCTCAATTTGTTATGATCCTGGGCCAGATACCCCAAATTGTTATGCTCCTGGGTGAGGAGGAATGAACTGGCTCCCTTTCTTTATTCAAACCCCCTCGGTTAGTCGCAACAAGGTTAATTTAAAAAGGACCCCTTCCCCCCGGATACCTTTTCCCAGTCCAAATGTATTTATGTTTTAGAAGGAGCCAATTTAACCAGGCTTTCTTGAACTAAAGAAAGAGTGAGTTTGTTTGTTTGTTACTAAAACACAAGAAAAAATAATAAAAATGCCACGCACATACACACAGGTTATGAATGAGAGGTGAGTCCAGAAATAAAGGTTAAAAAAGATATACGAACCAGTCTTTGGCTTGTCCATGAGGAGTAGATGGTAAAACATTGCGGCTGTTAAGTTGGATGAATCCGGTAGCGTTGACTTTGGCAATTGAGCAGTTGGTTTGGAGATTCTTGGTCCTGCAGGTTAGCTGAAAGGAGTTGTCCTTTTTGACTGTGGTTTTGCTGACTTGCGACTTGCTTCCAGCAATCAGAGAGAGAGACTTTTTTACTTGCAAGCGCAGGGATGCCTAGTTAATGTTTTTCAACTCTGATCTTCACAGCACACACTGACAGGTATAGCACACATTAGAACACCAGACTAGCACACAGAGGCCAGGGTTGCAGTTGGCTTTTAACCCCTTTTCTTGTGTACTCCTAGAGGGGAAAAGCAAGCATGTCTTTCACCCAGAAACTGCTTTCTTTCAACTCAGCTCAAGTCCACAGTCTGGGATATAACTCAACAGGAGATGGTTTCTGAGATGGTAATCAGTTTTATTTTGCATTTCATCTCTTCCTTTGAAGTGTCTCTGTCTCAAGGAGGCTTTGACACCTTTTTAGGTGCAACATTCCATTCTCTCTGGACTAGTTGGTCAAGTTTAATCCACATAGAAATTTTCCAGCAAGTGGTTACTCTACAGTCTCAGCCAGTTTTTGCTTGTATGTCCTTTTTTAAAAAACACACGTCTTACTTAAAAAGCTCAATATGTCGGTAAGTAATTTGGGGCTATGGTCCGTGGTCATGACAAGGTGAGGACTTATAAGGACCTATTTCAGTAAAATGCATTCACTTTTAGAGGTGCGATTCCATAAAATTGGCCCCCATGATATAAGATGCAAGAAAGGTAGATAAGATAAAGAGAGACAAGAGACAGAAAGATACATCAAAGGTGTTTTTAGAGGTTTAACATTCTGTAGATTGTAACCCAAACGATGGGAAACTGAACGTCTGGGAAAGAATAAGTTAAATAAAGCAGGCAGTGGTAAAGATGAGTAGTGATGTCAATCCAGTGGGTGCAGAGTTTTGAGCTCTTGGAGCTTGGAAGAGAGAGGAAATTTGATCAAATCTGTGTAAATGTAGGTCACTATTTTCTACAGATTGAAAGGAAACAGCAAGTGGCTAATGTTCCTGAACAATATAGTGTGTAGATACCTGCACAAAGAAACAACCCTCTGGGTTTCTGAGGAGATTCTGCAGCTAAATCCAATGGGCTTGAGGTCTATATTATTTCCATTGTCCTTTATGGATTATTTTTTAATTTCCTTTTTTTAAATTGATCTGTTTTCTTAAAGCTACATTTTCACTTGGTTCCTTATTTCCTGATTTCCTTTATGTGGGTTATATTTTGAGATAAAGAATAATCCCTGAGTCAATAGGCATTGTTGCTCTCGCTTTCAGGTCTTTCATATGAGTTTATTACCTTTTGATTCTTATAAAAGTAGGTCTAATTTTGAATGAAGCACTGAGGAAAACTCCAGCTGGTGTCTTTATCTAAATTTGCATTGTTATTGTGTCAATACACCACGTTCTGTGCAGTCCAAAGGTACAGGAATTATAGAGTAGTTATAATAGGGGACTTCAATTATCTTAATTTTAAAAAATTCGTTCATGGGATATGGGCTTCGCTGGCTAGACCAGCATTAATTGCCCATCCCTAATTGCTCATGAGAAGGTGGTGGTGAGCTGCCTTCTTGAACTGCTGCAATCCATGTGGTGTAGGCACACCCACAGTGCTGTTAGGGAGGGAGTTCCAGGATTTTGACCCAGCGACAGTGAAGGAACAGTGATATATTTCCAAGTCAGGATGGTGAGTGGCTTGGAAGGGAACTTCCAGGTGGTGGTGTTCCAATGTGTCTGTTACCCTTGTCCTTCTAGATGGTGGTGGTCGTGGGTTTGGAAGGTGCTGTCTGTAGACTGGAATAATAATAGTTTAAATGGCAGAGAGGGCCAAGAGTTTCTAGAGTGTGTTCAGGAGAATTTTCTACATCTGTATGTTTCCAGTCCAATTAGAAACAAGATACTGCTTGATCTAGTTCTCAGGAATGAGGTAGATCAAGTGAATTAAGTGTCTGTAGGGGAACATTTATGGAGCAGGGACCATAGCATCATAAGGTTTAGGTTAGCATTGGAAAAAGATCCAGAATAAGAATAAATAATTGGGGGAGGGCCAACTTCAATGGGGTGAGAACGGATCTGGCCCAGGTAAATTGCTATCAAAGATTGGCAGGCAAAACTGTAACTGAACAATGGGTTACTCTCAAAGATGAGACAGCTCAGGTGCAGTCAAGGGGTATTTGCATGAGAGAGAAAGGCAGGGCAAACAGATGCAGAACTCCCTGAATGACAAAAGCGATAGAGAGTAAGATGAAGCAGAAAAAGGATGCACATGACAGATGTCAGGTGGATAATATAATTGAAAACCAAGCTCAATATTAAAGGTCCAGAGGGATGTGAAACAACAGATAAAGAAACAAAGAGAATGAGGAAAGACTGGCAGCCAACATAAAAGGGAATCCAAAAATCATCTAAAGGCATATAGATAATAATAGGGAGGTAAAAGAGGAAGTGAGGCTGGTTATAAGAGACATAAAAGGGGATTTACTCTGGAGGCAGGGGGCATGGCTGAGGTACTAAATGAATACTTTGCATCAGTCTTTGCTAAGGAAGAAGATACTGCACAGGTCACAGTGAAAAAGAAGGTAGTTGAGGCACTGGATAGGTTAAAAATTGATAAAGGGGAGATATTAGAGCGTTGATAAGTCACCAGGACCAGATGAGATGCATTCAAGAATACAGAGTGGAATAAGGGGGGAAATTTGTGGAGTATTGGTCATAATCTTCCAATCTTCCTTAGATTCAGGGGTGTTGCCAGAGGACTGGAGAATTTTAAATCTTACGCCCTTGTTCAAAAAAACATCTAAGGATAAGCTCAGAAATTATAATTAAAAAAACATTTTTCAAAATTCATTCATGGGATGTGGGCTTTGCTGGCTGGGCCAGCATTTACTGCCCATCCCTAATTGCCCTTGAGAATGGTGGTGGGGAGCTGCTTCCTTGACCACTGTAGTGCATGTGGTGTAGGTATAGCAACAGTGCTGTTAGGAAGAGAGTTCCAAGACTTTGGCGACAATGAAGGTACGGCAATATATTTGCAAGTCAGGATGGTGGGTGACTTGGAGGGGAACTTCCAGGTGGTGGTGTTCCCATCTATCTGCTGCCCTTCTCCTTCTAGGTGGTAGTGGTTGTGGGTTTGGAAGGTGCTGTCTAAGGAGCCTTGGTGAGTTCGTGCAGTGCATCTTGTAGGTGGTGCACACTGCTGCTATTGTGCATAGGTGGTGGAGGGAGCGAATGTTTGTACAAATGGTGCCAGTCAAGTGGCTGCTTTATCCTGGACGGTGTCAAGCTTCTTGAGTGCTGTGGGAGCTGCACTCATCCAAGCAAGTGGAGAGTATTCCATCACACTCCTGACTTGTGCCATGTAGATGGTGGACAGGCTTTGGGGTGTCAGGAGATGGGTTACTCGTCGCATGATTCCTAGCCTCTGACCTCCTCTTATAGCCACAGTATTTATATGGCTAGTCCAGTTCAGTTTCTGGTCAATGGTAACCCCCAGGATGTTGATAGTGGGGGATTCAGTGATGATAATGCCATTGAACATCAATGGGCGATGGTTGGATTCTCTTTTGTTGGAGATGGTCATTGCCTGGCACTTGTGTGGCGTGAATGTTACTTGCCACTTGTCAGCCCAAGCCTGGATATAGTCTAGGTCTTGCTGCATTTGGACATGGACTGCTCCGGCATCTGAGGAGTCGTGAATGGTGCTGAACATTGTGCAATCATCAGCGAACATCCCCACTTCTGACCTTATGATGGAAGGAAGGTCATTGATGAAGCAGCTGAAGATGGTTGGGCTGAGGACACTACCCTGAGGAACTCCTGTGGTGATGTCCTGGAGCTGAGATGACTGACCTCCAACAACCACAACCATCTTTCTTTGTGCCAGGTATGACTCCAACCAGCGGAGAGTTTTCCCCGATTCCCACTGACTCCAGTTTTGCTAGGGCTTCTTGCTGCCACACTCTGTCAAATGCGACCTTGATGTTAAGGGCAGTCACTCTCACCTCACCTCGGGAGTTCAGCTCTTTTGCCCATGTTTGAACCAATGCTTTAATGATGTCAGGAACTGAGTGGCCCTGGCGGAACTCATGCTGGGCATCAGTGAGCAGGTTATTGCTAAGCAGGTGCTGCTTGATACCACTGTTGATGACTCCTTCCATTACTTTACTGATACTGGAAAGTAGACTGATGGGGCAGTAATTGGCCGGGTTGGATTTGTCTTGCTTTTTTTGTGAGGGCATACCTGGGCAATTTTCCACATAGCTAGGTAGATGCCAGTGTTGTAGCTGTACTGGAACAGCTTGGCTAGGGGCGCGGCAAGTTCTGGAGCACAAACCTTCAGTTCTATTGCTGGGATATTGTCAGGGCCCATAGCCTTTGCAGTGTCCAGTGCCTTCAGCCATTTCTTGATATCATGTGGAGTAAATCGAATTGGCTGAAGACTGGCATCTGTGATTCTGGGGACCTCCGGAGGAGGCCAAGATGTATCATCCGCTTGGCACTCTTGGCTGAAGATTGTAACAAATGCTTCAGCCTTATCTTTTACACTGATGCGCTGGCCTCCTCCATCATTGAAGATGGGGATATTTGTGGAGCCTCCTCCTCCAGTGAGTTGTTTAATTGTCCACCACCATTGACTGGGTGTGACAGGACTGCAGAGCTTAGATCTGATCTGTTGGTTGTGGGATCGCTTAGCCCTGTCTATCACTTGCTGTTTATGTTGTTTGGCATGCAAGTAATCCTGTGTTACAGCTTCACCAGGTTGACACCTCGTTTTTAGGTATGCCTGGTGCTGCTCCTGACATGCCTTCCTGCACTCTTCATTGAACCAGGGTTGATCCCTGGCTTGATGGTAATGGTAGAGTGGGGGATATGCCGGGTCATGAGGTTACAGATTGTGTTCGAGTACAATTCTGCTGCTACTGATGGCCCACAGCGCTTCATGGATGCCCAGTTTTGAGTTGCTAGATCCATTCGAAATTTATCCCACTTAGCACGGCGGTGGTGCCACACAACACGATGGAGAGTATCCTCAATGTGAAGTCTCTACAATGATTGTGCAGTGGCCACTCCTACCAATACTGTCATGGACAGATGCATCTGCGGCAGGCAGGTTGGTGATGATGAGGTCAAGTATGTTTTCCCTCTTGCTGGTTCCCTCACCATCTGCTGCAGACCCAGTCTAGCAGCTTTGTCATTTAGGTCCAGTCAGTTTAACATCAATGCTGGGAAAGCTTTTACAAATGATAATTTGGGACAAAATTAACTCAATTGGACACATATGGGTTAATTAAGGAAAGCCCAGTGTGGATTTGTTAAGGGCAAATCGTGTTTAAATAACTTGCTTGAATTCTTTGACGAGGTAACAGAGAGGATTGATGCGGGCAATGTAGCACATGAACTTCCAAAAGGCATTTGATAAAGTACCATATTACAGGCTTGTCAGCAAATTAGAGCCCATGGATTATAAGGGAGAATTGCGGCATGGGTACAAAAATGGCTGAGTGACGGGAAACAAAGAGTCGTGATGAATAGTTATTTTTTTGGAATGGAAGAAGGTTTGAGGTGGGATTCCCCAGGTTCACTGTTAAGTCCACTGCTTTTATTGATACATATTATGACCTGGATTTTGCTGATGCCTAAAACTTGGAAGTATTGTGAACTGTGAGGAGAATAATGAAGAGGAACTTCCAAGAAGACATTGGATGGTGGATTGGGTGGACAAGTGGCAGGGGAAATTGAATAGAGAGAAGCGTGAGGTGATTCATATTGGTAGGAAGATCAAGGAAAGGCAAGAAATTAAAGGACACAATTCTAAACCCTGGTTTCAATGAGGAGTGGAGGAAAGCATGCTGTGGGGCAGCAGAAGGGATATCTAAAAATAAGGTGCCAACCTAGTGAAGTTGGAAGACAGGACCAGCACAAATTCCAGGTCAACAGAGTAGTTTTGATAGAGTACTTAACTTGAAGATTTTGGTGAATGAGGGAATTCAGTGCAGTGAAGGAAGATGCACTGTCCTGGTCTTTTACAGACCAAGGAGTGATCTGAGAGAAGGGGTAGGAAACCTGAGCACTGGGGTCCAGAGGCATTACATAGGTAAGCAAGAAAGAGATTTGTTGGTGAGTTTTAAGGTTTTATTTCCCAATTTAAACTAGAACTAGGAAAGTATAAGTGCCGGACTAAATTTATAGCTTAACTAATTAAACTACTTGCTATAACTATAAATAATTGTTGAATAAAGATCCTTCCTAACAGAACTGTGGTTATACTTACACCGCTTGGACTGTAGTGGTTCAAGAAGGTAGCTTACCACCACTTTCTCAAGGGCAATTAGGGATGGGCAATAAATGCTGGTCTAGCCAGCGAAGCCCACATCCCATGAATGAATTTAAAAGGAATTCACCGATTGCCAAGTATATTGGGGCATTCTGAGAAATTAGATTCCCACCTGAATTCCAATCTGAATTATTCTATCTTCTCTGACTTTTGCCCTCATGACTTCTCTTAGAGAGTGTTTTTCATTCTCCTCTATGAAGTATGAAATAAAACCTGGCCCCTTCCCTATGTTATCCCAGATGAAATCTTGGCAGGCTGACCTGAAGTTAACATTGATGGATATCTGCAGATAAGTTAGGTATTTCATCCTCCTACTGGAAAATTTGATCTGGATGCAGGGATTAACTTAAACAGGAGAGAAATTAGGAACCAGACGTAAAATGTTTTACAGGTATAACAGATGGAGTTCTCTCCATTTGAGTGGGTGGATAGGAGCCAAGAGTCACGGAAAATCCTTGATGACAGGGCTACCTTCAGCAACAGTACAGTTGTAAAGTGACCCTAAAGGGTTTTGAAACATACCAAATTGTTTTGATCCCATCGACTGTGCCAATATAAGTTGTTGACGTTTTGTTTGTGTAAACTTGTCCAGCATTTAAATCATTTATCTCTTTAATGTCATCTACTATGTCCGAAAATAAAGCGGCATAGACCATATCTACTGTTTATTGTGGTTTTACTGTACAAGTTCAGTCATGCCAGATTGGCTTGAATACAGTAATGGGCTCTCAGCTTTGGTATGAGCAGGCTAATTTTGCAGCGTCCAATGGCTCATGTTATGTTTTTATGTTTTGTGGAAAATATTGCAGTGGGATTAAAGAACATTTGGATGCGATCTTTTTATAAGTAAAAAAATATGTGACCCATTTCCAGTTTGCTGCAACCATAAGGCGACTTCTTACTGGAACATAGGTCTCCTTCCAACCTGTTGCAATAAATACTATTAATATACGTAAATGATTTGGGAGCTGCAGAAATAATTTCCACACTCCTACTGCTCTTGACTTCAAGAACAATGTGGCCACATCATGCCTAAAGTGTTAACTCTTAGCATGCCATTCCTGAGTTTATTCCTCCTGGCCTGGTTTTCCTCTGTGGACTGCTAATAAAGTACGTACCTTATGTTTTAAGATTTGTTTAAATTTGCTGTGGAAACGAGCTGACAATTCTCAGTACGTGTCACCATCCACTCCAGAAACCAATCAGAGATGGCCAGTCGAGCGGTTCAGGCGGCTTGAGCATGGGAACAGTTGCCATGATTGACGGGGGAGAAATGGGTTCTGATTCATGGGGCACTGGCACCACTGGGAAAGAGAGAGCTGTTCCATTAGGACGGGCTTCATTTGAACCACGTTGGGACCAGTGTCCTGGCAAATCATATAACTAGGGTTCTAGATAGGACTTTAAACATTAGAACCAGAATGAGTAATAATGGTTAAAAAGTCAAAGCTTAAGGCTCTTTATCTGAATGCATGCAGCATTTGTAACAAGATAGATGAGTTGACGGCACAAATAGAAATAAATGAATATGATTTGATAGCTATTACAGAGATGTGGTTGCAGGGTGACCAAGGCTGGAACTCAACATTCAAGGGTATTAAACGTTCCGGTAAAATAGGCAAAAAGGAAAAGGAGGTTTGTTAATAAAGGAAGGTATCAGTGCGGTAGTGAGTAGTGTAATAGGTGCAATAGATCATGAGGTGGAATCAGTTTGGGTGGAAATAAGGAACAGCAAGGGGAAGAAGTCACGGGTGGGAGTTGTCTCTCGGCCCCCGAAGCGTTGCCTCACTGTAAGACAAAGTATAAATCGGGAAATAATGGAGGCATGTAAGAAGGGCACTGCAATTGTCATGGGTGATTTTAATCTACTTAATTATGAAATCTATCTAATTTTAATTTATTAATTATTTAATAAACTAGACAAATCAGATTGGAAGGGTAACGTGGAAGATGAATTTGTAGAGTGCATCAGGGAGTATTTCTTAGAGCAATACGTTGCAAAACCAAACCAGGAACAGGCTATTTTAGATCTAGTAATGCGTAATGAGGTAGGATTAATAAGAGGTCTTGTAGTTAAGGACCCTCAATGGGATAGCGATCACAACATGGTAGAATTTCAAATTCAGTTTGAGGGTGAGCAACTCGGGTCTCAAACCAGTGCCCTCAACTTAAATAAGGACAATTACAGAGGTATGAAGAAAGAGTTGTCTAAAGTGGGTTGGGAAAATAGACTAAGGGGAAGGTCAGTGGATGAGCAGTGGCAGGCATTTAAGCAGATATTTCATAAAGCTCAGCAAATATTTATCCTGATGAAAAAGTAGGACTCGATGAGAAGGATGAACCACCCGTGGTTAACAAAGGCGGTCAAGGAGAGTATCCAATCAAAAACTAAGGCATACAAAGCGGCGAAAAATAGTGGTAGGCCAGAGGATTGGGAATATTTTAGGAACTAGTAGCGGATGGCTAAAAAGCTAATAGAGAGGGAAGAAATTGATTATGAAAGTAAATTGGCAAGAAATATAAAAATAAACAGCAAGAGCTTCTACGGGTATATAAAAAGAGAGTGGCTAAAGTGAGTGTGGGGACCCTTGGAGGATGGGACTGGAGGATTGATAATGGGGAACAGGGAAATGGCGGATGATTTAAACCAATATTTTGCATCGGTCTTCATGGTGGAGGACACTATAAACATCCCAAAGATATCAGCTGAGCAAGGCGCTAATGGGAGGAAAGATCTTGTAACAGTCTCTATCACCAGGGACAAAGTATTTGAGAACCTAATGGGACTAAAGGCAGACAAGTGGCTAGGACCTGATGGCCTGCATCCAAGGGTTTTAAAGGAAGTGGCTGCAGAGATAGTGGAGGCATTGGTTGAAATATTCCAGAACTCACTGGATTCCAGGAGGGTCCCAGCGGATTGGAAAACCGCTAATATGATGCCACTGTTCAAGAAGGGAGGAGACAAAAAGCAGGAAGTCTAACATCTGGCATTGGGAAAATGCTAGAGTCTGTTATTAAGGAAGAAACAGCAAGGCATTTAGAAAAGTTTAATGCAATCAAACAGAGTCAACGTGGTTTTGTGAAAGGGAAAGCACGTTTGACAAATTTTCTAGGGTTCTTTGAGGATATAACAAGCAGAGTTGATAAAGGGGAACCAGTAGGTGTAGTGTATCTGGATTTCCAGAAGACATTCAATAAGGTGCCACATAAAAGGTTATTGCACAAGATAGGAGCTCAGGGTTAATGGGTCTTTTTCAGATTGGAAAGATGTGACTATTGGAGTGCCACAAGGATCAGTCCTAGGGCCTCAATTATTTACTATCTATATAAATGACTTGGAGGAGGGGGCATATTAATGTATCCAAATTTGCTGATGATACAAAAATAAAAGGGAAGGCATAATTTAGGAAGGACGTGAAGGCATTGGAGAGAGTGCAGAAAAGATTCATGAGAATGGTTCCAGGGATGAGGAACTTCAGTTATGAAGATAGATTGGAGAAGTTAGGACACTTTTCCTTGGAGAAGAAAAGGCTGAGAGGAGATTTGAAAGAGGTATTCAAAATCATGAGGGGTCTGGACAGAGTGGATAGGGAGAAACTGTTCCCACTCACGAACGGCTTAAGAACAAGGGAGCACAGATTTAAAGTAACTGGTAAAAATGACATGAGAAAAAACTTTCACACAATGAGTGGTTAAGGAATTCTCTGATTGAGAGGTCCTGGCCACTTTTCTGCCTTTAGTCCCATAAGTTTCTCAAATACTTTGGCCCTGGTGATAGAGACTGTTACAAGATCTTTCCTCCCATTAGCTCCGTTCTTAGCTGATATCTTTGGGATGTTTATAGTGTCCTCCACTGTGAAGACTGATGCAAAATATTGATTTAAATTATCTGCCATTTCCCTGTTCCCCATTATCAATCCTCCAGTCGTATCCTCCAAGGGTCCCTCACTCACTTTAGCCATTCTCTTTCTTTTTATATACCCATAGAAGCTCTTGCTGGTTGTTTTTATATTCCTTGCCAATTTACTTTCATAACCAATTTTCTCCCTCTTTATTAGCAGGTGAGGACATAAGGAATCTGCAAGGAGATATAGACAGGTTGAGTGAATGGGCAAAAATTTGGCAGATGGAGTTTAATGTAGGAGAGTGCGAGGTCATGCCCTTTGCCAGGAAGAATCAAAAGGCAGACTATTATTTAAATGGAAAGAGACTCCAAAAAAGTGCAGCACAGAAGGATCTGGGTGTTCTTGTACATGAAACACAAAAAGTTAGCATACAGGTGCAGCAAGTAATTAAGAAGGCAAATGGAATTTTGGTTTAATTGCTAGGCGGTTGGAGTTTAAAAATAGGGAAGTCTTGTTACAACTGTACAGGATGTTGGTGAGGCCACACCTGGAGCACTGTGTACAGCTTTGGTCCCCGTATTTAAGAAAGGATATACTGGCATTGGAGACAGTTCAAAAGAGATTCACTAGGCTGATTCCTGGGATGAAGGGGTTGACTTACCAAGAACAGCTAAACAGGTTAGGCCTTTTATTCATTAGAGTTTAGAAGAATGAGGGGTGATCTTATTGAAACGTACAAGATTCTGAGGGGGTTTGACAAGGTAGATGTTGAGAAGATGTTTCCATTAGTGGGGGTGTCTCAAACTAGGGGACATAGTTACAGAATAAGGGGTCACTCATTTACAACTGAGATGCAAAGGAATTTCTTCTCTCAGAGGGCAGTGAATGTCTGGAATTTTCTACCCTAGAGAATTGTGGAGGCTAGATCACTGAAAGTATTTAAAGAGGAGGTAGATAGATTTTTGAAATATCGGGGAGTTGAGGGCTATGAGGAACTGGCACGAAAAAGGAGTTGAGGCCGGGGGCAAGTCAGGCATGATCTTATTGAATGGCCGGGCAGGCTTGAGGGGCTGAATGGCCTACTCCTACTCCTATTTCTTATGTTCTTATGTTCTTATGCAGCCAAAGTGTAAAATCAGGCTATGAACCCTCCTTGAGACAGCGCTGTCAGGAACGAGACAATCAACAGGGGAAGTCCCGCTGGAAGAGGATCGGTCCTAGTAAGGTAAGATCCTAACGGTCTGCAGTTCGCCTAGTCTGAGTAACTAGCGAGGAGCTGTATGTTTTAAATCACTCTGTATTGTTCTCAAGCTTAAGTTTTTGGCAATTACACTGTTGGATTTGTAGTGAAATTGTGTCAATTGTGATTCTCAATCTTCCGAACATTACACACGTAAAAATGACATGTTAAGGGTTGACTGACTCATTCCACACATCCCTCTTTTGACTTTCATTCAGAATAGCTTCCAAGGCCAGTTTTCAGATGAAGGAGAGAAAAAACACTGGGGTGAATTTTCATTTCCACGGCTCTCAGGTGCAAGGCTTTACATGTGGGAAGCACATATCAGAAATCTGATTCACAGAATCACAGAATTGTAACAGCTCAGAAGGAGGCCATTCGGCCCATTGTATCTGCACCGGCTCTCTGAATGAGCAATTTAATTGGTGCCGTTCTCCCACCTTCTCCCCGTAACCCTGCACATTCTTACTTTTCAGATAACAGTCTAATTCCCTTTTGAATATTTCAGTTGAAACCTGTCTCCACAACACTCTCAAGCAGAGCATCCCTTAGCCACTCTTTGTGTGAAAGTTTTTTCTAACGTCATTTTTACCTGTTACTTTAAATCTGTGCTCTCTTGTTCTTAACCCTTTTGCGAGTGGGGACAGTTTCTCCCTATCTACTCTGTCCAGACCTCTCATGATTTTGAATACCTCTTTCAAATCTCCTCTCACCCTTCTTTTTTCCAAGGAAAAGTGTTCTAACTTCTCCAATCTATCTTCATAACTGAAGTTCCTCCCGCCCGTGGATGAGGTTTCCTAAAAAATACAAAGTCCGCTTGGCCTTTTTGCTTGCCCGTAAGGCTGAAGGGGTGGGGGCAGTGGAAATTTCATTCAATTGTTACTTTAATGGTCTTAATAGGCCTGTTAATTGTCGGTGGACACGCTGCCGACTCCTGTGCCCACCGACCGAAATATTGCGCGAACGTGCAATGCTTGCCCGACGTCATCGAGCGTCATTTTACGCTCGAGCGGGTTGGGCACGCGCCTGCCCGCTCGGTGAAAAATCCTGCCCAGAGTTCCTCCAAATTTGGTCTCTTGCACTTACCTGATTTTAATTGCACTGTCACAGGTTGCCATCCCTTCAGTTGCCTGGGCCCTAAGCTCTGGACTTGCCTCTTTTACTCAGCTTTTGATCACCTGACCATTGTTGGCAGCTACCCGCCCGTTCGGCTCGTAACGTAACCTGTGATAGCGACGGATTCCTGAAAAGGGGAGCAAAAGTAAGTTAGAACAACAATAAAGGGAAATAAGGAGAAGCAGGAAAATTAACTCCAGACTTGTTTTAGGATCACCCCACTTGTGCTGAGGCAAAAGCCCATGAAAAAAATACAATAAAAGAAAATTTGAGTTGGAACAAGCTTGCTTCGTTTGAGGAGCATTGGCAATTACGACAACAGTAAATCTTGTAACCATGGTGGGTGTAGACATCAAAACAACCTTGCCAAAGCTTTACATACTTTAAATGTTTCAGCTTGATTCTTTTAATGTACACATGCCTTGAAGTTATACTTTAATAAAGCTATTATTGTAATAAAAATTATACTCTTCTACTCAGTGGGTATGTTGTAACAGAGCTAAAAGAACACTCTTTTTAAGTCGGAGATCAGTAATTCTTTGTGTAAAGAAGCTGCCTTCCAGCTGTCAGAATGAGTAGTTTCTGTGTATACAAAGTTGTGCAGAATTTGCCTTTATTCTCCAAGCCATCTGTCAATGTAGAATACACGGGGTATGACAGATTACACACTTCTATCAGGTAGATACCAATCTGTGCAATTTACTCAGGTGATTCCTTGACTGCGGTTGTTGGGGAGGTCTGTGTTGGTAGGAGGGCTGGTTTGGCAGTAGGTTGAGCAGGATACAGTCTCTGTAGGCATTGGGAGGGGCAGCAAAATGCCCGGGGGCTGCTTATCTCAGTTGGCTAAGAGCATGGTGCTTAGTAACGCAGGTGGCATGGGTTCACTTTCCATACTGGTTGAGGTAGTTCTTGGGACCTGTCTCTTTGCGTTGCACCATTGTGATATCACGGCATAGAGATGTATGGAGAGCCATGATTAGCAACCCTTGTACAGCAAGGATACTACATGAATAGAGAGAGTGCTAGGTGCCAGCGGTTGCTGAATCATTATTTGGGTCCAGGCTCATTCTGATTGTTGGGCTGTGGGGTTGGAAAGGTGGTGAGGGTGGAGTGGGAATGCAGTGGGGTATGAGGAGCAGAGGTTGTAGGAAGGTAGTGGGGGGGCTAGAGTGATGGGGGAATTAGGATGTGGATTCACTGAAATCTGGGCAAGTGACAGTCAGGCTGTGCTAGTAATTGTGGAAGTGCCAGGAGTCTTTTGGCATTTTACATTTCTAAATAGTAATCTCCCATTCAAATTTGTCCTGAACTTTTCTCATTTAGTTAAGGCTACCCATATAAGATAGATCAAAAATACAAGCTACACTGTGCATTGTCTGAGATAAAAACAGAGTGAGTTTTAATCAAAAGCAAAAAGCTCACAATTTCCACTGGGTGAGAAGCTTTCTTTATTATTTTGAAGGCTCAACTGAACAGCAGTAACGTAACATATACACTCACCATAGTGGAGGACCAGGGATCGCCCAACTGGTTGAAGTACTGATCCTGCAGTAAATAGTATTTTTTAGACTGTACCATTTCTACCACCATTTTCTTTCCTCTTATTTGCACATTCCAGTCTTAATTTTTTTTTCTCTTGTTTTTTGCTTTTGGATGGCAGCTTAGTCATTCTGCCATTCATACCTCCTCTGGACACATCCTTCATTTCTTGTCCCATTAATACTCCCTTTGGCTCTGCTTCACCAACTCTTTTCGACAGCACCTTCCAAACCCTTGACCTCTACCACCTAGAAGGACAAAGGCATCAGTTGCACGGGAACACCACCATTTGCAAGTTCCCCTCCAATCCACTCGCCATCCTGACTTGGAAATATATTGCCGTTCCTTCACTGTCGCTGGGTCAAAACCCTGGAACTCCCGCCCTAACAGCACTGTGGGTGTACCTACACCACATGGACCACAGTGGTTCAAGAAGGCAGCTCACCACCATCTTCTCAAGGGCAATTGGGGATGGTCAATAAAAAATGCTAGCCTAGCCAGAATAAAAAAAATAACAATGTCTCCCATCTTCTGCCCGATAACAAACCTTCCCTCTTATTCTTTTTCCACCCTTCCCCAATTTACCTACATAAAACCTATTACATTTCTGACTCTTCCTGATTTTGATGAAAGGTCATCAACCTGAAACATTGGGTGGAATTTTAACTGTGGCTGATTTGTTATAGGGCAGAAGATGGGAGACATTAAATTATTTTTAAAAATTCTTTTACGGGATGTAGATGTTGCTGGCTAGGCCAGCATTTTTTATTTCCCACCCCCAACTGCCCTTGAGAAGGTGGTGGTGAGCTGCCTTCTTGAGCTGCTGTGGTCCATATTGTGTGGGTACACACACAGTGCTGTTAGGGAGGGAGTTCCAGGATCTTGACCCAGTGACAGTGAAGGAACGGCGATATAGTTCCAAGTCGGGATGGTGTACGGATTGGAGATGGTGGCCTTCCACTCTCCTGCTCCCCTCCCTGTGCCGCAGAGTTTAGCAAAGAAAGCCACTGACCTTAGACACAACTGCAGAAAGCATAGCGCATGCCACCTTTAAATGGGGGGGGGGTGGCAGAATGGTATTGTCACTGGACTGGTAATCCAGAGACCCAGGGTAAAGGCCTGGGAACCTGGGTCCGAATTTGAATTGGAATTTGAATTCAATAAATATCTGGCATTAAAAGTCTAATGATGACCATGAAACCATTGTCGATTGTCATAAAAACCCATCTGGTTCACTAATGTCCCATTAGGGAAGGAGATCTGCTGCTCTCACCTGGTCTGGCTGACATGTGACTCCAGACCCACAGAAATATGGTTGACTCTTAAAAATGCCCTCTGAACAAGGACGATTAGGGATGGGCAATAAATGCTGGCCTTCCCAGTGACACCCACATCCCACGAAGGAATAAAAAAAAAAATGAGTGAGCTGGGTGCCATGAGATTCTCATGCATCGCTGGTTTTACCTTGAAGTTAGGATATAATTATAAAACATTTTAGGCGGAGAAGCATGTTAGTGGGGTGGTGAAAAAGGCATATGGGATACTTGCCTTTATCAATTGAGGCATAGGTTACAAAAGTAGGGAGGTCATTTTGGAGTTGTATAGAACCTTGGTGAGGCCACAGCTGGAGTACTGTGTGCAGTTCTGGTCGCCACACTATAGGAAGGATGTGATGGCACTGGAGGGGGTGCAGAGGAGATTCACCAGGATGTTGCCTTGGATGAAACATTTAAGTTATGAAGAGAGGTTGGATAGACTTGGGTTGTTTTTATTGGAGCAGAGAAGACTGAGGGGCGACCTGATCGAGGTGTACAAGATTATGAGGGGCATGAACAGGGTGGATAGGGAGCAGCTGTTCCCCTTAGTTGAAGGGTCAGTCACGAGGGGACATAAGTTCAAGGTGAGGGGCAGGAGGTTTAGGGGGGATGTGAGGAAAAGCTTTTTTACCCAGAGGGTGGTGACGGTGTGGAATGCACTGCCTGGGAGGGTGGTGGAGGCGGGTTGCCTCACATCCTTTAAAAAGTACCTGGATGAGCACTTGGCACGTCATAACATTCAAGGCTATGGGCCAAGTGCTGGTAAATGGGAATAGGTAGGTAGGTCAGGTGTTTCTAACGTGTTGGTGCTGCCATAAGACCATAAGACATAGGAGCAGAAATTAGGCCATTCGGCCCATCGAGTCTGCTCTGCCATTCAATCATGGCTGACAAGTTTCTCAACCCCATTCTCCCGCCTTCTCCCCGTAACCTTTGACCCCCTTACCAATCAAGAACCTATCTATCTCTGTCTTAAATACACTCTCGGTCTTAAATACACTGCCTGGGAGGGTGGTGGAGGCGGGTTGCCTTACATCCTTTAAAAAGCACCTGGATGATCACTTGGCACGTCATAACATTCAAGCCTATGGGCCAAGTGCTGATAAATGGGATTAGGTAGGTAGGCCAGGTGTTTCTCACATGTTGGTGCAGACTCCATGGGCCAAAGGGCCTCTTCTGCACTGTGCGATTCTGTGAGTATTCATTGCATTGCATTTCAAGTACAATCCCCCTACCATAGGCCAGTGTGAGGCTTGACATGACATTTTTAAAATTCATTCCTGGGGTGTGGGCATCACCACGTTTATTGCCCATCCCCAATTGCCCTTGTTCAGAGGGCATCTAAGAGTCAACCACATTGCTGTGGGCCTGGAGTCACAAGTAGGCCAGACCAGGTAAGTACAGCAGATTTCCTTCCCTAAAGGACATTAGTGAACCAGATGGGTATTTGCGACAATGTTTTCACAGTCATCGTCAGATTTTTAATTCCAGATTTTTATTTAATTCAAATTTCACCATCTGCCATGGTGGGATTCAAACCTGGGTCCCCAGGTCATTATCCTTGAACACTAGCCCAGTGATAATACCACATTGCCACCACCTCCCCCGAGAACATGCCATTGAACCTAACCTTGGCATCTCAACCTGCCGTCGGGAAATTGAAATTTCGGCTCTCGCCTAATTCAGTCACCCCCGCATACCGTAGTTCCCGAATTGCAGGCGCCATAAAATCCCCACCCCCAAACCTGTTAGCTCTGTTTCTGTCTCCACGACTGCTGTCAGACCTGCCACGTATTTCCAGCATTCTCTGTTTTTATTTCTTAGACTGTATATTAAACACATTTCCTCAGTTTCTCCCTTCAGTACATGTGTGCATCTGGAATCGGCTTGTGGAGAGCCACATAAATGTATGAGGCCATTGAGTGTTCAGGATTGTTCCTTCTTCCCCATCCCAGTTTTCACTGATCTCCAGATTTGTGTTAGAATTTGGAGCCACAGGCACTGGCTGCTCTCCAGGATCTTGCTCAAACTATTCCTTCCCCATGTATGAACTGTTATCGAGCCATTTTCCATAGAGGCGGGGCTATGACAGCCAAGCCCCATCTAGCTTTTCAGCATGGGTTCGTGGATTGCAACCAGGAGGAGGGTCCCCTTTCACTTACCCTCCCAAGCCCGGTCCATTTGAGTTGCCTTTACCATTGCAATGAAGCAAATGGCTTGTAGTCATTTTACAAAATGTTGCATCAAAAACCTTGCCGATCTGAAGCTGGAGCAGAATAATTAAGGTAAAGGCAGAAGAAGCATGTGAAAGCTGTGTGTGGTTTTGGGCCAGGGTGAGGCACAGGCACAGCTGTTTTGCTTATGCAGAGAGAAAAGAGGTATTACTGGTTTTGAATTAAGCAAGCAATGAATTGGTCTTTAAGTCCAAATTACACAACACTTAAAGTTTCAAAACAGTGTGGTTAGACTGTCTACTTAGGATAGTGCTGTGAGAGGTTGGTTAGCTATTCAGGCAGTATCCATGTGCTATTTATGTACTTTTATCATCATATGATGGCTTTTCATTTGTGGCCTTTGGTAATTTTGATTTATAATTTATGTTTAAATTAAACCATCTGATGTTGCATTACATGGAATCAGGCAAGCCAGATGCAATTGGAAATCAACCTTGGTGAACTTAACAGTGAATGGAATAAGATGAATTGTCAAACCCCAACAAGGTAACAGAATGAATCGAGGGGCTTGCTCTTTGACAATACCTCAATTTTAAAATTCCTATCCCTCCATGGTCTCGCCATTCCCAGTTGCTGTAATCGCCTCCATCCCTGTCAGACATCAGCAATCCTCCAATACTGCCCTCTTGAGCATCTCAGATTTTCATCACTCCACCATTGGGAAACATGCCTGCAGGTCCCGTGGCCCTAAGCTCTGGAATGGTCACCCTAAACCTTTCCACATCTCTACCACTCTTTTTCTCTTTTAAAATGCTCAATTGTTGTTGTTGTTGTTGTTGCTCAATAGAATCAAGGTGAAGAAGGCAATGGTAGCATTCCCACCTTGGCTGAAATCAACTAACTCAGCACAGACCAGGAATCAGGCCTGAAACTCGCAGGGCCTACACAGCTCGGTATCATTTCCCCATTTGGTGCATTTTATCCACTGATTCCCCAGCTTTTCTAAATGTAATATAAACGCCCTAACTAAGAAAGAAAATGTTTTCAACATTGTAGTTAGACCATGGAATTGTACTTCCTCTTTCGCTGCTAAGCCATTAAGATTACGTAAAAGTCTTTTGTGCACGTCTCATCCAGCCTTGCCCAGGAGTTCAACAATTTATACAATTCCAAATGCAGGCTTTTAGTATCAGTGGTTTATTTGCAACGTATTATTTCAGAACCCAGCATGACTTTACAAGGTCGCCAGTTATAGCAGACCAACCTTTGCTTGTTTTACGATTGCATTCATATCAGTCAGATTTCTCTCAGCTATCACAGTGCAATAAAAGTTAGAATCAAGTATGACCAACCCCAATAACACTAGAAACACATCTTTTATTCTCTCCTAGTCAGCTTAACATTGGTGGTCGAAAAAAAATAATGCAATCCCTACTAAAGGAGAGAGGAAGAACATCTAGAAACTGAAAACATATTAATGAATAGTCAGCATGGATTTCAAAAGGGAAGATCTTGCTTGATGAACCTTATTGAACTTTTTTGAAGAGCTAACAGAGAGATTGGCACTGTATTACAATTCACTCAAAGAGTCAGAATTGCTGTGGCAACGTGTACTTTTACATGCGCGATGTAGCCTGGAGCTATGGATCGTGATGGTAGAGGCACCAATGTTCTTTCCATCACATTGCTGACCAGGAATATCTCCTGCTCTTACCGCCTTCCATTGGTGTGAGTTGTGATACTCAACCTGATTGGCCATGTTATGAACGCACTTTCCTTGGCCATCGAGTCCTGGGGGGGGACTCAAACCTAGAGCTTCTGGTTCAAAGGCATGGACTACCCATTGCACCACAAGGCCTTGAACAGAGGGACTAGACAATGATAATTCAGTAGATGTAATACATGTGGATTTTTAAAAGGCTTTCTATAGGGTGCTCCATAATAGGCTAATGAATAAGGTCAGAGATTGTCAAGTCGGGGGCATGTGGCATAATAGATTGCTAGCTGGCTTCAAGACAGAAAGCAGAGTGTGGGTGTAAAGGGTAGTTATTCAGAGCGGCAGAAGGTAAAAGTGGTGTTGCATAAGGATCAATGCTGAGATCATTGCTGTTCACAATTTACATTAACAGTATGGACTTTGGAATCAAAAACACAATTTCTAAATTTGCGGATGACACGAAATTGGGGGACAGTCAATACTGAGGAGGACTGCAACAGATTATTGGAGGGCATTAATAATCTTGCAGAATGGGCAAATAATTGGGAAATGAAGATCAACACAGGTAAGTGTGAGGTAGTACATTTTGGTAGGAAGAATAGAGAGGTCATTTATTAATTGGAAGGTGCGAATCGAAGTGGGGTAGAGGAACAAAGGAATCTTGAAGTACAAACACACCAATGAGCCACAGGCTAGCAAGGCCATTAAAAAAAACAAATTAAACACCAAGCTTTATTTCTAGAGGGACACAGTTGAAAAGTAGGGAATTTATGCTAAATCTGAATCGAACCTTGGTTAGATCACGCATGGAAAACTGTGCCCAATTCTGGTCACCAACCTAGTGTCAACAAAGGGTCTCCTCCTTTGGATATCAATGGCAAGCACCTGCATCGTTCTGGGCACATCAGCAGTGCTTACTTGCTTAATTAGGGGGCCCATATTTGATCATAGCCAGCATGATTGAGGGATGGGCCAGCAGGCACTAACCATACTCTGTCCAAAAGGAAGACAGTAGTGTCCACTTGATCCCCATTGTAAGGGGACCATAACTTCTTTAAAAGATTTTTCAGGGGTATGGGCTACAATCCTATCTTAAACACCCATATAGTTCCTATGACCATCCCCCCACTCATTGCCAGACTGAAATGTATTATTTAGATTATATGCTCAAAGTTTTGTGGAGTGGGATTTGAACCCAGAATGTCCTGACCCACAGGGCAAGAATGCTACCAACTGAGCTACAGCTGCTGTCTGTACTGCCACACTTTTGATTATAATGGTAAATGGTAAAGCTAAGAGTTAAGAGTAACATGGCAGAAACTTATGTCTGGGAGCTCAATAATTAGCCTCAATTCATTAGCTTAGATACGACATGATAATAGGAAAAAAAATACAGAGTGGAAATTTGGATTGAAACATGGCTCTTACACTACATAATTTCGATTGTATTATAGCAATTTTGTAGAGCAGTTTATTCATATTTTGGACCAGTCTGATTAGTGGAATTTGATGACATTGTGATATTGACAATAGAGAATTAACAACTGTGATGTGGTTACTGCAAATTTGTTGAGTAACAATACAGAGTTGATTTCTGAGAAATGCAACATGCAGCACTTTATTTCCCTTGGCCCTAGAGTCTGAGAAAGCCGGAAAATATCACAATTTGGAGACTCCCCTTTTAAGTATCTTTATCTTCAAGGAAAGTGTTTAATCAGTGTTAGAGGATTACACAGAGCACACTTGAAGAATTTGGCAGTTACCACACAATGTTGTTGAGTGTATAACCCGTGAGCCTGGTGATATGCACCATCTAATACAATCTTACGGCACAGAAGGAGGACATTTGGGCCATCGTGCCTATGCCAGCTCTTTGAAAGAGCTATTTAATTTGCCCCACAGTCCTGCAAACGTCTCCTTTTCAATTATATATCCAATTTCCTTTAGAACATTACTGTTGAATCTGCTTTAGACCGTGCATATCAGATCATAACAACTTGCTGTGTACAGAACAAATTCCCCTCATCTTCCCTCTGGTTCTTCTGCCAATTATCTTAAATGATCTCATTAGAAGCTGTTCCAGTTCACAGGGTGTAACAGGCTGGGGAAAGGGGTGGAGGCAATCTAATACGTTTGAATTTTGTTACATTTCAGCTGGGCCTGGTACTTTGAACTCAGTCCTATATATGATGGTCATCCAGGGCTGCTGGGAGATCAGCTGCAGGCCGTTCACGTAAGGAGCAAAGTATGACGATGAAAGGAAGTTTCACGACCATTTCGTCAGAGGTTTTCCTTTCTGCTACTTAGGTTTCACAAGCTTTTGTGGTAACTGATCTACTCCTTTTCAACATAGCACTTTAATAGTGCCTGCAATTGGTTTCTCAAATGGGAGTGCTTAGCTATTGTGAGCTTTTAAGAGGAGGGTGAGGGATACCAGCAGGGAGGTACCAAGTGGGCGAGGCTACTCCAGAAGCGTTCTGTGCCCACCCACTGGTACCTTCATACCCTCATCTATGGCCTGAATTGTACCTAGCTTTGGCAGAGAATTAGGGCTTGAAGAGGCCCCAAGTTGTGATACCAGACCCAATGCACAGATGCACATGAAGGCCTGACTAACTGCTATGCTGGATGGTTCTCAGAAGCTACACAATCACAGTATTCCATATATTAGTGATACAACAACAACTTATATTCATATAGCATTTTACACGAATATTACCAAATAAAATTTGACATTGAGCCACCTAAGGAGATATTAGGACAGGTGACCAAAAGCTTGGTCAAAGAGACGGGTTTTAAGAAGGGTCTTAAAGGAGGAGAGGGAGGTAGTGAGACGGAGATGCTTAGGGAGGGAATCCAGCTTGAGAGTTTAGGGTCAAAGCAGCTCAAAGAATGGCCACCAATGGTGAGGGCAGACAAAAATCAGGCATGCAGGTGCGGCCAGAAATGGAGTAGCACAGTGATCTTGAAGGATTGTAGTGCTGGGGTAGCTCACAAAGATGCAGAATGGCAAGGCCATGGAATGATTGGAAAATTTTAAAATTGAGTTGTTGCCGGATAGGAAGCCAGTTTAGTTCAGCGACACGAGGGTGATGGCTGCATGCAAGAAAGTACATTCCAGGATAAGCAGCAACCAGCAAACGCTGAATCCACCAAGATGCCACAAGACTTAACTTTGTGGGCATTATCCTACACTTCTAGCAATGACAAGGGGAATTGTTTTACATAAGGGTTTATGCCAGCAGAGAGCCAGAAGCAGAGCTCCTCTACCTGATGTAAGGACATTGAGTTTGAACCATAGGACTGGCACTGCCAGTGATAATGCCAGTCAGCGTCAACCTCAATCCTGCCTCCACCTCAACTCCTTTCAGTCATCAATGTTGACCTCTTGCATCATGGTGTATTCCTTGCAGGATTATCTCAACTTTAATCAGCATATTGCTTGCTGGGATGCCCCATTGCTTCTACACAGATTCCTGTTGGCAAATCAGGCTCCATTTTCTGCCCGTCACATTTTAGCCACCACTACGGCTGTCAAAGGGTTGAGATCAGCACACGAAACAGTTGTAAATAATTGTATGTCTCCTAGATGGACGAGTTAAGATGGGAACACATGGTTCTTCTCACTGAACCCTGCCTAACAATTCACAAAAACAGCATCAATGCATTGTGAAGCCACTTTTGCTTTTCTTGTGTATGACATCAAGTAGCATGGACTCTTGATTGCAATACTTTCTTTAATTCTCCTCAGCATAGCAACCTTTGAAAGACACAGACTCTGTATTGTTGGTATTCTGTTGCTATAACTTTAATGTGGCCAATAAAACGTTATTACAGTCCATGTACGGGAAAACATTGTTTTGTTAGCTCGGGCTTTGCAACTACTTGCCTATAAATCCCGAAATGACAAGTAGCCCATGGAATTTACATGACATTTGACATTTGACAGGGATCCAGAAAACCTACTGACTGTCATGCAGAGAACTAGATCAGAAACTAGCTGCAAATGCTCAGATGCGTCGTGAACTCAAACAGCCATGTTCCACCGAAAGAGTGTCCGCTGACTCATTTTTAAAAATCAGTGGATGATTAACCCTTCCTCCACCAGCAGGCCACATGATCCTGCAGAATTAATTGTAACTGCTGCTGTTTAATGAACGTCTCTAATAAATGTCCAAATATAAAGGACATTTTGGAAAACCTGTGCAAACCATCATGAGAGGCAGCAAAAAGGAGGAGGTGGGGGTGGGGGTGGGCGTGGGGGGGCTAGGGGGCAGTGGGGGATGCTGAGGGGGATGTTGAGGGGAGAGTGGTGGGGGTGGAGGTCAGTCTGTTCTTTTAAACTTTGATTGCCATTGAAAAGGAAAGGCGACAGCTTTGTCCCCCATGTCAGAGTGATTGGTTATGAAATAGCTGTAGAATTTTGGTGAGAACTCACACAGAGGTGTCAAGGCTGTCACTGTGCTGCGGTTCTGTAATTACGTTTGAAATACAACAACACGATCTGGAAAACATGTTGCCAGCCTGCAGCACCTCTGCCGCATGGACATTGATAGAAGTTGTGAAATTGTTATATGCTTTATATGCTAAAGGTCTCTATCGTTTTTCTCTTAAAAACGTGAGTATTAAGATACACCGTTTTTCACAAACACTGGACCTACATTTCTGTCACTACCTTTGATTCTATTGAACCAATACTGTTGTTATGGCAACAGATTAGGCTGTTGCCCACCATCCAGTTGAGAAGGCCAGCCAGAATATCCGGGCAGGCCAAGAAAGAAAGGATATAATGGAAGCCCTCCCAGGCTGAATATCCTGGGGGAAGGGAAAAGACAAGAAAGAAAGTACAATGGGGGCCCTCCCAAACATTAGTGGGTGCCTGGGATGAGATGTGCCTGAGCATTGTGGCAGCTGGCCTGAGCTATTCTAAGGCATACTAACTCGAAACCATCTTTATCTCTCAACTGGTTTAATGAGAAAAGAGCTAATGTCATCATCGCTGATCAGTTTGACACTAAACAATAAATTATATCATTTATTTACAACAATCAGGGGATAGTTAGCTAAGAGTTAGAAAGAGGCACATGATGATGTGGTGCTGCTTTGTACAATTCCACAATTCTTTCTTTAACAATTATGCAACAGCATGTGTTCTGTCTGTGTCTTCTGCATCTGGTACAAACAATCAGACATTATTAAAGAGTTCAGTCTTTTGGAAGAGAATTTTAATCATGTTCTCATTACTGAACATGCTGAAGTCCCACCATGTGTGAGGTCCCATAGTCTCTGACAGGATGTTTACAATATAGCCATTTGGAAAAAAAAATTATTGGCTTAGTGTTTATCATCCTGTGTCATTTTTGGTTTGCAGTTTTTTTCATCTTCACTGCGCAGATATGCCTAATCTGATATTGCAAAAGAGAATTGTTCCTGACCTTTGGGAAACACCTTTAATGAAGGAAGCGTACTGCAGATTTACAGCCGAGATTATCTCTTTTTTTCCTATAAGGAAGGTGATTGCTGAGAACCTGAAATCAATCATTTAATCCCACTGTGTATCATTTACAGTATATAGAACAATCTCTCAAACTGCTCTGTTTCCTTTTAAGTGGTATGTTTTCATGAGCGATTCACTGGCTTGTGAAATTCAGAACTGTGTTTAAAGGCACATTGTTTCGTTCTTTCTTTCATAATGCCTTGTCGCAGCTCTCCGAAATGTCTTAAAGTGCTTCATGTACAATGAATCACATTGAAATGCAATCATGGAAGCCATTTTGCACACAGCACAGCCCCACAGACTGCCATAAAATGAAGGACCAGTTTCACTGTTTTTGCTAGTTGTGATTGAGGGAACATTGCTGTCCAGGGAGAGTTGCCTGTTCCTCCAGTGCCCGAGGATCTTTAATGTCAACCTGAATAGGCAGACAGGGTTAGTGTTCACCTGAAGGAGCATTGTAAAGTAATTGGCTCAGCAATCTCAGTTTGTCACAGCAAAGACAATGTAACGCACATTGAAAATCCTCCCTGCATGATGAAAACCTCATTGTATCCTGAAAACAACAGCACATTGCTTATGCGCGATACCGTTGTGACATTAAGTGATACACTTGGCTGTCCCTCTCCCTGGAATAATGACACTACATTTTCAAAACCGTTATCTCTTTCAAGGACAGAACCCCTGTCACATTTTCTGCAAAATGCATGTGGTCTTTCTGTTAGGAGTAGGAATGGGTGATAAAATCCCAACTAGCAATGATGAATGCAAAATGTTGTTTAAAAAAAAAACACTGCAAGGCAGAGTCCCAGTTGGATGGGTGCCATGGAAAAGCTCCAGGTATTTACACGCCATATTATACTTCCTCCACTGTGCTCTGCCCCCTTTCCACAAGGTACTGAATTACTCCATGACATGGTTCTACATCGTCAGTTACTCTCCAGTACTTTGCTCAAGTAGCAGTTCTTCCTTATGTGAGTCTAGTCAGTGAGTGTAGTTGGCCATTTGACTGAGTCTATGATGGCTGATCCCAACCCTGTCTCTGACCAATTTCCAGAATGGAACAGAACCAGAGGGTAGTTGTAGAACTCCCCCCCACCACTGCTGCACTGCCTAACTCAACTTAGACTTGACACTGAACTAACATCTCCCAAAAGGTCCACACGACTCAGTTACATAATGCCTTTACCAATAACTCAGCACAACTGTCTGTTTTTCAAGGTAATTAACCCACTGTGTTGATAGTTACACTCATTTTAATGGACCCCAATCATGTCTTTGCATCTCTCAAGGTACTTGTGAATGAATTAGCTGTTAGATGGAGCAGCACCTGGTCAAAACTTTACACGGGCAGCTACTTAATGACAAAGCCGAGAGTCAAAACACTAAATACTGATCATGTATAATGACAGTCAGACAAAAACTTCCACTAAAGGGCCACCTGATGACAGACCCCAAAGGAATGGGTTCAATCCAGATACTTATCAATGAGTTGGCATTGACCTCTGCCCACACTTCTTTTTTCTTTTTGTGTTGTGTTTTTGGACAGTAGCTGTTGGTAGTAATTCTGCGTTTCCATTTAGACCCATCTTTTGTTTCTTCACTTGTCTTATTACTACCCATTTTGTCTTGCGCTATCATCCTTTTTGTCATTTAATTTCTTCTGCCTTCCATCCTGTTCTTCCCCACCCTGCCAACATGCCCTTCCCCACTTTCCCTTCCCCCCGTACTTGCTTAAAAACTATTGCATCTCTAACTTGTTCCAGTTCTGATGCCAGGTGCTCAAACACTGGGCAGAATTTTTCCGATGGCGGGATTTTCCATCCCCGCTGACCAGGGATGCCCCGCAGGCATTTGATGTTCCGAGGAACATTGGCTGGCTGGAGGCAAGCCTTCTTGTTCCTCACTCAGGTCAGAGTACTGTCGGCCAAGCTGATTGGCTGAGGGCCTTGGCCTTTGCTGGGACTACAAACAGTCCCTGGAGTTAAAGTGTTGGGGCCCCAGGAGACAGGGAATTACAGGGTCTCGCAGTGAGAAGGACCAAGGAAACCCGTGGGGATGGGGGTAAAGGGTTGGGGGTAGAGAGGGAGGGAGCATTTGGGGGGGCCCGACCTTGGCAGGGAATGGGTCCAGTGGGGGTGGGGGGGGTGGTTGTAGGTGCTCGATTTCGAAAGGGTGCCTGTAATGGAAGCCTCCCTCCCACCCAGCCAAAGGCCTGAGCGGGATAACCGACTGATCTACCCCTATCATTGCTGAACCGCTTCAGCTAGCCTCAAAACTGAGGCTGGGGTGGAAAACAGTCCTTAAGTGACCATTACTTGACCACCTAAGGGCCTCAATTGGGGCGAGGGCAGGTGGGCCATCCTAGGCCTCACCCATCCCCTATAAAATTGTGGAGAAGTCAGGGCTGGCCAGGAGATCGTCAGGAAGGTCACCTGAGAAATTTTATTGTTTCCCTCCTCACATCGCCTGCAAACCTGCCTTCAGGGACCTATAAAATTTTGCCTATTATGAGCTGGATTTTATGCTCACTGCACGCCAGTGTAAATTTTGGAGGCGAGCCTGCCGCTGTTTAGTCGACTCGCCCCGCTTTAATTTTTCTGGCGACGGCCCTTTAATTAGTATGAGGCAGGGTTTCTGTCCACTTCCAGGAGGACTTGCCGCTTCTTAAAGCTACTGTTCAATCAGACGCTGGCAACTCTGCACACCAACAGCACCAAGCAGGAGTGGTGGCCACTGTCGGTACTACAAGTAGGCCAAGGATGTGACATCCAGCAATGGACCCAGACATTCAGGTAAGTCCGAGATCTCACTGGGGTCAGGCCAGGCTGATAGGCCCCACCAAGTTGGGGAGAGGGGGTTGCGGGGCATGGAAGCGTATTGAACAGGGCAGTGGGGCTGGGTGGCTGTGAGGAGGCAAATCTGTGGGAAGGGGAGCCCCTTGTTGGCACACAGAGCTTGGGAAGGAGGCATCCCCTTCTACTGACTAACACCCCGTATGGTTAAACCTGCTGGCTACACATTGGGCGCAGGCCTCTCCCATCACCCATTATATCGGAGCCACGGCAGGATGAAGCCCTTATTCGGGCATTAATTGCCCACTTAAGGGCCTCAATTGGGTCATGGGGGGGGGACGACCCATCTGATGCCTCCCTGAGCACCTATAAAATCGTGGATAGGACGGGGGGCAGATACGTCACTGATAACATGGCACCCTTAATTACGGGTCCACCCCCCCCACCCCACCCCCACCCCTGGTTTTCCTGCCCGCAGATGGCCCGTAAATTTCAGCCCTATCTCTGTCTACGGATGCTGCCAGGCCTACTGACTAATCCTAGCATTTTCTGCATTTTTTGTCAATTGAATCATTTTTTTTTTCCCACAAAGCGTTTGAAGAACTTCTGTTATAAACTGCGCTTTAATGATGTCTCAGAGAAAGAAAAAAAGTACTGGCCATCCAGAAAGTTCCTTGCAGTCTTGGCAATTAAGTGTGCATTTGTCAGTGTCTCTTTATCTTCATTTTATTTGCATTAGAAAAATGGCAACCTTGTGGCCTTTTTCACTTATTCACATATTCTTCCATCTTCTTTGTTAATCCCCCAATTTTCCCTTTGCTTCACGCCCAGATGGAAGGAAGGAAGTGCTTTACTCATAGTTGCCGTCTGCTTATACTTTAACTGACGACAAGAAGAAATTTGAGAATATCTTACTGTCAACTCATTCTGCCTTGCCTCTCTCCTATGAGGAAAAGCCAGAGCCATCTGCGGGGAACTTGGCTGAGATAAGGAACTCTGTAACCTGGGCATTGTGTCTGCCCATTTTGACTGGAATCATGGAAAGCAATTCAAGGACAAAGCATAACATTGTGCCTTAATGACTCACCATTCTTATATTGTTGTGTTGTCTAATTAACCCAAGTTTCCTGCTCCTTCCCGAAAAGCCTGTATTTTTTTTTCTTTTCAAGTATGCATCCAATTCGTTTTCGCAAGTTACTATCTGGAGTGTCAGCTGTGGTTCAGTTGGTAGCGCTCTCACCTCTGAGTCACAAGGTTGCGGCTTCAAGTTTTTTGCTCCAGGGAGATAAACACAAAATCCAGCCTGACGTCAGTCCAGTACAGTCAACGAGGGAGTGCTGTACTCTTGGATGAGATGTTAAACAGTCGGTTCTCTCAGGTGGACATAAAAGATCCCATGGCACGATATGAAAGAACGGGGGAGATATCCCAGGTACCCTGGTCACCATTTATCCCTCAGCCAACAACAAGAAACCGATTATCTGGTCAGTTTGCCCTGCTATTTGTGGGATCTTGCTGTGCACATATTGGCTGCTGCAATTTTTCTATCACAACAGTGAGCACACTTCAAAAAGTGCTTCACTGAGAGCTTTGGGGTGTCCTGAAGCTGGGGAAAGATACCGTGCAAGTGCAAATCATTCATTCTTTACTGAATCCGCTTCCTTTCAGGGAGTGCTTTTCAGGTCATAACAGTTTGGTGCATTACACAGCAACAACAACAAAAAAAATCCTCTTCAGTGAAGCACTGAGCTGGAGCACAGCAGCCAATCTGTTTACAACATCTACATGTCTGCAGGAATTTTCAGCTCTTTGGAATTTAAAAAGGGAGACAGAAGCTGCAGCAAATTTAGCTGTTCACACCGGACTGGATTCAAACCGGGGGGAACTTGAAAACATCTCAACCTCCCTGCATTCAACCTGTCTGGACACAAGAGATTAAAAAAAAACAAAAACAAAATGCCACTCAGCCCGACACCTATTGCTCATAATCGCACATTGGACGGGTCAAATAAGTGAAAGAACTGAAGTATTGAGTCAGAGTTACAGTAATAACCCTGGTCTGAGATTAAGCATCAGGCCAATTGCTGACCTAGCCACCCTCAGCCGACACTGGTTTACTCATTATCCAACCCTCATTAAAAACTATCTAAGCCTCACCCCAGACATCTGGCCAATTACCCAGAATTTTGGGCCAAACTCTTACTGTTGTCCACCAAAGGGTTTAATGTTCCTGCTCGGGATACTTCAAGAGGCCAAGGAGAATTGCCACTTTTGTGAATATCCAAAGCAGAATTGAAATGATTGCTTATTGATCCTTGACCCTCCCAGGTTCTTACTGCAGGCATGACTTAGTCTGTGACTCCGAGGTATCTGACTGCCTTCGAGGTGGGCAGCAATGAGAACAATTGAGTGGATCTATGGATAACAGACAGCCGCCAGCAAATAAATCAAGCTACCAGGGCCAGTACAAGAGCCAGGCAAACTGCAATACTTGGTTCAGCTGAGCACAGCATGAGGCCTATTTTGAGGCGTCACTGTAGTCAATTGACATGGAACTGAGCGCTTACGAACTTCATGCCTACTTTCACAGCAGAAGAGGAGGGAATGTGAGAGAGCAGGAGAACACATTAAGACAGGAAGAAAGGCAAGAGGCTCTGGGCTTCTGTTACTGATTCCAAGATCATTTTCTGTCAGATATTCATATATTATTTGTGAAAGTGTGTATTTGAATTTTTTTTTTTGCTCTGTGTTACCCAAGTCACTGTGCTTTGTAGCACAATGGGGAAGAGGTTTGGCTGCAGAGTACTTAACAAACTGGGTGTAACACTGGTTATTATGTGGCATGTAACTCTGTGTTGGCAGGCCAAAATGCAACAGGCTCTGTTTGTTTTACTCTTTTCTCAGCCAAATGTTTTCACCTTCCCATTCTAAGTGGGCCGACAGGCATCAGCCGCCCTTCTGCAAGTGGCCATTCTTTTTGTGTGTGAACCTAGGCGGTGTGAGCAAGCTATTTAGCTGCAGAAGCCGTCACAACACTGACTGAACCTGCCTTCACCGAGCACTCACACCCATGCACTTCCAAGGAGGAGATTTTGTAAAACAACAGATGCTAGGAACCCAGGAATATTTTCTATTTTCTAACCCAGGGATGGTGAGCCCAACTCTTGTACCCTTCTTGATGCCACATCATCTATCATAAATCCAGTCCAAGGTCTGTTCCCTCAATAGAAAAATGATTTATACTGGATAGATCACAAGGGAAGCTGCCACCTGGAAAACGTCAGTTTTTTTGGAAAGGATGAATTTGGTACTTGGCAAGTTGAGGACTCAGCACAGCATCATACAGGTCAAGATTAAACATAGCAAGGGTAGGTCCAAGGGTAAAACTCTTTGTGCACTGCCTTGACTGTCACTCAGAAGAGCATCCCTTACCACACCAATGTGACATTTCTATTTTCCCATAGCAGTCTGACCAAATGGGATTATCAATTTATTGACAAATGGTTCTGACCTGTGGCCAGTTTCTGCTTCAGTGCATTATAAGAATTAGAAACTAGTTAGAAAGTACAAACTTCCACCATTATTTTAAAAATGTAAGGAAAGGCAGTATAAGTAGGCTTGTATGTGTGTGAGTGTGTGCACATGTGCATGTGAGTGTGCCTGTATGCATTTCTGTATGTCTGTATGTACGTGTGTGGTACGTACATTCATCTAGTCCTTGTTCAAACCAATCTATCTACAGTGACCTAAATCAATGTCTCTTCCTGATGCTGCTTTTGTCCTTGGATTATCCTGTCTGAGCCTGCTTGGTGCCCCGCTGGTGATCATTCTTGTGTTTGAAGAGGAACAGACTTTCCTAATCTTGATGGAGTGGTTGTCAATCAAACTTCATTCAAGCATAATTGTAACATGCCACATATGACCCTTTGTTACATATTGGCTATGCTCCTTTCTCACATTGAACCAGCCATTGAGAGGCCTCAGAAGTATTTCCATATCAGTTTGCTGATTTTAATAATGAACTGTGTAGATATCTTCTTGTGACCTGGACTAACACAGAAGGACTCCTGTGACTCCCTATGAGCTATAATTAGGGCTCCAGCTCCGCTCCCCACAGACACTGTGGGAAATTATTTCAATTCCTAATATTACAGAAATGTGGGGTTTCACTGAAGTAGAGTTAAGCTCATTAGCTCCAGTTACTTGGTTTATCCCATCTCTGAGCTGAAAGCAGGAGGCAGAATCACAGGCAGTTCAAACAACAGGAGTGTTGAGAACTTCAAATCAGTTTGATTTAAGATGCGAATAGAACAGAATAGCTTTTTCCACACTCACTTCCTTTTTCAAGCAATGTGCAGAAATTCTGAATAGCAACAAAACGATAACAAATTGCATTTTTTAAAAAAAGCATCTTTAAATAGTTAACATCCCAAAGGCACTACACAAAGGGGAAATGGACATTGGGGAACCGTGGAAGAATTAATAACTTACTTTTATATCGCACCTTTCACAACCTTGGGATGTCCCAAAGTGCTTTACAGCTAATGGAATACTTTTGAAGTGTAGTCACTATTGTAATGTAGGAAACATGGCAGCCAGTGTGCGCACAGCAAGCTCCCACAAAAAAAATAATGAAATAAATGACCACAACAACTGTTTTAAATGTTGGTTGAGGGATAAATGTTGCTTAGGATACCAGGGAACTCCCCTGCTCTCCTTTGAATGGCATGGTGAGATCTTGTTACATCCACCTAAGAGGACAAGGCCTCGGTTTAATGCCCGATCTAAATTATGGCATCCTCTAACAGTGCAGCACTCCATTAGTTCTGTACTAAGAGTGCCACTCTAGATTACTTCCCCATGTTACTGGAGTGGGTCTTGAGCCAACAATTTTTTGACTCAGAGGCACTGAACCAGGGTGGGCATCTTAGACATTAGGTGTAATGGGTGAGCAGAAATTTTCTTCAACTAAATATTGGATAGATTGAAGCCATTGCCTTCAGTCCCTGCCATAAACTCTGTGCTATAGCCATTGACTTGAGGCTGAACCAGAATGTTTGCAACTATTAGTTAATGATGGCATTAGCACAATAGAGAGGGATGACTTAAGTTCAGGAAACCAGGATGTGGAAACGGTTTTAGGTGGAGATGAGAAATGGTAAAGGCAAGAAGCCACTTGTGGGAGCTGTGTACAGGCCCCCTAATAGTAACCACATGGTACAGTGAAGCATAAAGGAAGAAATAAAGGGAGCTTGTTAGAATGGCACGGTGATAATCATGGGAGATTTTAATCTACATGTAGACTGGAAAAGCCAGATGGGCAAAGGTAGCCTAGATGATGAGTTCATAGAATGTTTCTGGGATAGTTTCTTAGTACAGCATAGCAATTCTGGAGCCAACCAGAGAGCAGGCTATACTAGATCTGGTATTGTGCGACAAGATGGGATTAATTAATGACCTCATAGTGAAGATGTCCCCAGGTAGCAGTGATCATAATACGATTGAATTTTACATTTAGTTTGAGGGAGAGAGAAGTGGGTTCAAGACTATGTTTTTAAACTTAAATAAGGGCAATTATGAGGGCATGAAAGCAGAGCTGGCTAAAGTGAATTGGTAAATTAAGTTAAGGGATAGGACAATAGAGATGCAGTGGCAAACATATAAGGGGATATTTCAGAATACACAGAATAGATACATTCCAATGAGTAAGAAAAAGTCCAAGGGACGGACACATCAACTGTGGTTAACTAGAAAGGTTAAAGATAGTGGGCAGAATTTTGCTGTCGGCGAGCAGGGGGCGGGGCCTACTCGCCGACACATAAAATGATGTGGGATGACGCCTAGCGGAACTCCCGACGTCATCCCGCCCCATTTAAGTTTTCAGGAAGGCGGGGGCGCTGCAAAATCAGCTGCGGGCCCGCCGACCTGTCAATGGCCAATTGAGGCCATTGACAGGATCATTTAAACAATTAAAGGACCTGCCCGTCCAACCTTAAGGTTGGCGGGCAGGCCAGGAGCCCCAGCGGCAAATAGAAAAAACATGAAACTTCATCCACCGGCGGGATGAAGCTTCATGCAGGGTTGTAAAAAGTTTAATGAAGTTATAGTGTAAATTATGAACAGGTCCGATCTCATGTGACATTGTCACATGAGGGGGATATGTTAGGGAATTTTTTTTTTTCTATTTTTAATATTTTTCAAAGTGGAAGTGATCTCCCTGAGGCAGCACTTAGCCTCAGGGAGATGTGTGCTCTTTCGTACGCATGCGTGAAAGAGTGCACTGTCGCTTTTGGGGAATCCCCCCCCCTCCGCCCGCACAGGAAGTGCATAGTGCTTCCCGCTGGACGTCACGCTGGGCGGGCCTTAATTGGCCCGCCCGCGTAAAATAGCGGTGCGGCCTGCTTCTCCAGCGGGGATCAGCTCCCCCCTTGCTGGAGATTGGGTCGGGCCCGCCTGCCCAACAGGCAGAAAATTCTGTCCAGTATCAAACTTATAGAAGAAGTATATAATTGTGCAAAGATAGGTGGAAGGCCAGAAGATTGGCTAGAACATAAGGAACATCAAAGGATGACTAAATTAGAAGGAAGGAAAAATTAGTGTACAAGGGAAAGCTAGCCAGAAAAATTAAAAACAGATAATGATAAGAGTTTCTATAAATATTTTTTAAAAAATGAATTAACGAAGTGAGCGTTGGTCCTATAGAAATTGAGTCTGGGGAATTGATAATGGAAAACAAGGAAATGGCAGATTAATTGAACAGTATCTTCCATCAGACTTCACTATAGAGTAGACAAGTAACATCCCAGAGGCAGCTGTAAATCAGAAAATGGAAGGTAGGGAGGAACTCAGGAAAATTACAATCGCCAGAGAAGTGGTACTGAGTAAATTGTTGGAGCTGTGGGCTGACAAGTGCTTGGGTCCTGATCGACTACCTCCTAGGGCCTTAAAAGAAGTGGCTAGTGCGATAGTTGATGCATTAGTTTTAATTTTCCAAAACTCCCTAGATTCGAGGAAGGTCCTATTAGATTGGAAGATCACAAATGTAACTCCGTTATTTAAAAAGGGAAGGAGACATAAAATGAGAAACTACAGGCCAGTTAGCTTAACACCTGTAATAGGGAAATTTTTAGAAGCTATTATTAAAGAAGCTATAACAGGGCACTTGGATAAATTCAAGGTAATAAGGCAGAGTCAACATGGTTTTATGAAAGGGAAATCATGTTTAACCAACTTGTTGGTGTCCTTTGAGGAAGTAACATGTGCTGTGGATAAAGGGGAACTGGTAGATGTACTGTGCTTAGATTTCCAGAAGGCAATTGATAAAGTGCCACATCAAAGGTTATTACAGAAAATAAAAGCTCATGATATAGGGGATAACATATTGCATGGATAGAAGATTGGCTGGCTAACAGGAAGAAGAGAGTAGGCATAAATTGGTCTTTTTCAGGTTGGCAAGATATAACGAATGGTGTGCCACATGGATCATTGCTGGGACGTCAACTGTTTACAATTTATATAAATGACTTGGATGAAAGGATGGATGGGATGGTTGCCAAATTTGCTGATGACACAAAGATAGGTAGGAAAATAAGTTGTGAAGAGGACATAAGGAAGCTACAAAAAGATATAGATAGGTTAAGTGAGTGGGCAAAGATCTGGCAAATAGAATATAATAGAGTGGAAATTGTCCATTTTGGTAGGAAGAATAAAAGAGAAGCATATTACCTAAATGGTGAGACATTGCAGAGTTCTGAGATGCAGAGGGATCTGGATGTCTTAGTGCATGAACCACAAATGGCTAGTATGCAAGTACAGCAAGTAGTTAGGAAGGCTAATAGAATGTTATCATTTATTGCAAGAGGAACTGAATGCAAAAGTAGGGAGGTTATGTTTTAGTTATACAGAGCACTAGTGAGACCGCATCTGGAGTACTGTGTACAGTATTGGTCAGCTTATTTAAGGAAGGATGTAAATGTGTTGGAAGCAGTTCAGAGAAGGTTTACCAGGCTAATACCTGGAATGGGTGGGTTGTCTTATGAGGAAAGGTTGGACAGACTAAGCTTGTATCCGCTGGAGTTTAGAAGAGTAAGAGGTGATTTGATTGAAACATATAAGATCCTGAGGGGTC